>NC_134253.1:20118876-20432653 GCF_965152275.1 Natator depressus
CCAGGGGCAGGTAGGGGAGGGCTAAGCAGCTGGTGTCTGAAAGGAGCCTGCAGCACCTGAGGGGCCCCATGCCTGGACCCCACAGCGCCTCCTTTGGTACAGAGGGCTGGTCTAGATTAGAGGAGAGAGCTGGCCCCACCATGATCCCCACCTGGTCCTCCACTCAGCAGGCCCCTGAGCTGTGCGGAGCAGGCTGGATCCCCGCAGCGGGCCGGAGTGCACGGCCCTAGGAGCGCGGTGCGGGGGGCCGGCTCTCACGGCTGGGCCCCAGCGGCTCCAGGTGCAGCCACAGCCCATTCTCGCTGCGCAGGATCAGCTCGGGCTTGTGCCGCACAGGCCTGCTCTCGTCCAGCCGCAGGGCGAAGCGCAGCAGGGTCAGCGCCAGCACCACCTTCATCTCTGCCATGGCGAAGTTCTGCCCGATGCAGTTCCTGCGAGAAAGCCAGGGGTGTCAGCCGGTGCTCTTCGCCTGGAAACCACACCCCATGTGAGGGCAGGGATGGGGGAGCAGGGACAGACAGACACCCCAAAGCCCACTGCCTGCAGGGACAGACAGATGCTGAGGGGAGCCCACCCCCCTGTGGGAGAAGGGACAGATCCTCAGCAATAACAGCTGACCCCAACACTGACCAGAGGCCACCTCCTGCGTATCCCACAATTCTTCACTGCAGCCAGGGAGCCGCTTGCTGGTGGGCAGCTGGGGTTGGGGGAGGGGGCAGTTCGTGCGGCGAGGGGCTCTGAGCCCGGCAGGCAGGTTACCTGGGTCCAGCAGAGAAGGGCATGAAGGCCAGTGGGGGCTGGTTCTTGGAGTTCTCTGGGTCGAAGCGGTGTGGGTTATAGACCTGGAGCAGCAACCACAAGGCACGGTGAGGGGAGCGAGGGTGAAGGGTGGGGTGTGGGGCTGGTCCCTGAGCCAAGGCAGCCCCTCTCCGGGTGCAGCTTGGGCACCAGGCTCCCCAGGAGTGAGCTTCCGACTGGGGCCATGTGCTGGCAGCGGGGATGGTTCTGCCTCCACCCAGCACTCAGTGACCCAGCCCCACCCAGTGTGAATGGGGGTGCAACCCTCACTCCCCTCTAGGCGAGCTGGGGGGGGAGGAGGAGCTTCCTCTCTGGGGAGGGTCACTGGGAATAGGAAGCTGCTACTTTGATGGCACTTCAGCACCCCCTAGTGCCACGCTGGGGCATTGGGTCAGCAATGACTCCGAGGGGACAGTGCCCCTACCAAGCCCCGCAATCCCACTCTCTGCAGCACAGCGCCTCCTGGTGCCACGCTGAAGGTGGCCGTGGGGTGGAGTAGAGCCAAAGGGGCAGAACAGAGTGACCAGTGGTACCTGGGGCTCCGGCCAGACAGCAGGATTGTGATGTGTCCCATAGATACTGATCAGACAGACGTTCCCTGCCAGAGAGGAAACTGCCTCATTAGAGAGAGGAAAGGGAGAAGGAGGGGAGGGGTTGTGCGCCACAGGGGTTATGGGCCCAGTTCCGGTGCCATGCCCCTGGCTGGGGGGCAGGGAAGAAGGCTGGTACCTTTGGGTAGGACACGTCCGTCAGGCAGTTTGATGTCCTCGGTGCAGCGCCGGGACACAGCCGTGACGGGCGGGTGCAGGCGCAGACTCTCCTTGATGCACATGGTGGAGAAGGGCATCTGGGACAGGTCCTCCCTGCAGAGAGCAGAGCTTAGCGCTGGCCCCAGAGGTGGATGCATGAGGGGCCCAGTGTGAGCCCATGAGCCAGACAATGGGGCTGGGACAGACTCGCATAGGCATGGAGCTGGCACTGTGGGGACAAACAACACTGTGATGAGGGGGAGGAGCATGCACATCTGAGTGGCAGGGTCCTTGGGCATCCAGGGCGGGACATGCAAAACCCAGAGCGGCAGGGCCCTCGGGCACTGGGGAGCAGCCTAGGCCCATCTTGCAGGGGAAGCCCTCCAGCTTGTGGGGCTGGCAGAGGTGAAGGGACCCCAGTGCTAGGCATAGACTGGTGGGGAGGGGAGGGCAGCAGCTGGGCTAACCCTCACAGGTGGGGTGGGGGCTGTGCTGGAACTAAAGGGTGTGGAAGTGGGGGTACTGGGGGTCAGCACTGCACTGGACAGTGCCAGCACTGCAGCTGAAGCAGCCATCTCACCATTCAACCTCCTCCGATTCCTTGTCCCGCATTAAGTCCTTGATCTCCTCCCGGCAGCGCTCCTGGTACTCGGGGTGACAGGCCAGGTTATACAGCACCCAGGAGAGGCCGCTGGCTGTGGTGTCGTGGCCTGCAGAGAGAGGCCAGCGCAGCGTGAGAGCCGCGGGGGCAGAGAGGGACCGTGGAGAGTCCGGGGCTGGAGGGACCCTCCCCCTGCCAGCACCTCCTCCGGGGCCTTCCTCACCATGACTCTCTGGCAGCGCCAGCTGGGAACTCCAGGCCCCTCGTGCCTGCGGGGCAAATGAGGTGACTCTGAGCATCTGTCTCCACTACCACCACCTCCTCCGTTGCTGGGACTGTCTGGCAGTGCCCAGGGGCAGATCTGTCTTAGCCCCATTTCACAGAAAGGCACACCCAGGTCACTCAGAGCCAGGGACTGAACCCAGCTCTCCTGCCCTCCCCCCAGAGCCATGTCATCTGCGGAGGCCCCATCCTCCCACATGAGGCTGTGAGGTCAGCAGGAGAGCCCCCCACCTCCTCTCCAGGGGGGCTCCTCACCCTCAAACATGAAGGTGTCGGCCTCAGCTGCAATGTCCTCGTCTGACAGGTCCTGGCCGTCCTCATCCTGCACAAAGCACACACTGCTGGACGGGTAACCTGGCTCCCCGTGACTCAGGGACCCCAGCCCCACCGGCCCACGCCTCCCCCATTTCAGATCCTGGGAGGATGGGACATCTTGGGGTGGAGTGAGCTTGGCCATCTTCCCTCCACCCAGCCCGGGGAAAGAGGCAGTCCCTGCCCTACCCCACAGCCCCAGGCCCCAAGGTGGGCTCCCCCCTTCCCCCATGCCCAGCCTGGCTCTGGTGTTAGAGCTCCCCAGAGGTGCCAGCCCCATGTCGCCAAGTGCAGTTCATATCGCTCCACGCTGAGCATGCTGGGAAGGCAGCTCTGGCTGGGCCGCCCCAGAGAGCTGGGCCGGGGGGCAAGTCCTGGTGTGACAGACATCACACAGCACCTTCCACCTGGCTCCCCAGGACTCTCTGGCAGTGCCAAATGGGAACTCCAGGCCCTGCCCTGGACGTCAACGAACCCCCACGCTCCCGAGGGCATGATCTCCTGCTGTGTCCCCTTGGCCAATCGCAGGACATCCGTGACCTCCCCCCACCCCCATGGGGCAGGCCCCCCCATGTCCCCTTGGCCAATCGCAGGACATCCGTGACTTCCCCCCACCCCCATGGGGCAGGCCCCCCCACCATGTTACCTTGGCCAGGAGCAGGATGTCAATGAAGTCCACCGTCCTGCCCTGCTTGGATTTGAGCCAGGCCTCCCTGCCCAGGCGGCTCAGGGCCTGGTGGCGCCGCTGCACCACGTCGGCCGTGAAGCGGTGCACGGTGTCGCAGGCACGCCGGAAGCGCCGCCCGTCGGGTGACAGGCGGTACAGGAAGTCGCAGTGCAGGAGCAGGCGGTGCTGGCGTCGCACCACCAGGGAGCTGAGCTCCAGGATGCCTGCAATGTAGTCACTGGGTGTCCTGCAACACAACAGGCCAGCATGTGCCTGACAGGCCGGGGCGGGGGCGCCCTGATCAGAGCTGGGGGATCCCCGCGGGCTGGGCCTCGCCACAGAGCGATGGCGTGATCTCCCAGCCACGGGATCTCCGGGCCAGCCGGCGGGGAAGGGACCAAGCTTGGGTGCCTCTGACTGCTGCTGCGGCTCAGCCAATGTGGGACGGTGACAAATGACCAGAAAGGGTTAAGCATCCTGCAGGACAAATGACTCAGATTGAACCCTTAAAAACATATGGGGAGATTACGTTTGTGGTTTTGGGTATTTACGTACATATTAGTAGAGGTCAACAATGTAATCAAACAGTCCTTGTCCATGCTGTATTCGGTTAATTCAGAGATCAAAAGAACATCAATGAACTGTAAACGCAGGATATCGTCGCTGTATTCCTCTCTCTTTGAAATGTATAGCCAATCATCTGCGACTGGTGGAAAAACCGGCAACTGCCTTGTGTTACTTCGTGTAGCTAATTACCGGTGATGGACCTACTTCAAAGTCGCCCCGATTGCCTTTTGTTGGCCTAAGGACTCCGGCCTGTCAAAGACCCTTGGGTCCTGATCCTGTTTATCTCAGATCTGCTTGAGGCTTCACACAGGGGAAGCCTAAGCCACAAGGACTGAGATCCCAGTTCTGACTGGACCGCCCTGAATATAAACACTTGACTATAACCAATGGACTATTTCTGAAAGAACTCTTTGCCTCTACAAAGCTCTCCATCTCGGCTATAAATCTGAACCTCAAGAATTATACTCATGTCTGTAAGTGCACCAGTGCAGTAAAACAGGTACAAGCTGCCGACGAGGGCCCTGCAGTACATGTATAAACTGGGGGCAGGAGGGTTCTGGGGTGATGGGACTGAGGTGAGGAGCTTCCTGGCAGCGAGAGGCATGCAACAGCAGGATCATCCCCCAAGAGAGTCACAGCACAGCCATGCCGACCCCACAGGCGTTAGCAGACAGACCTGCGAGTGCAAGCACCAAGCACCAGCCTCCGCGCAGTGAGCTGAAGGAGCTCCACCCCCAGTGCTGACCAGGGCCTGGCGCAGCCACTATAGCAACCCCCCAATGCCTCCAGACACCCCACTGGAGAGCCCCTGCCCAGGCCTGCAGTAACACCCTCCCCTCCCTGGGATCTCCAGTTCAGGGACCCATTCCGTGAATCTGGCCAGGCTCACTGGGGCCAGGCCAGGAAGGGAGGGAGGGAGGGACCCTGCAGCCCATTCTCCCCACTCTGACCTCCCCCAGTGAGGGGGCTCCCACCCTCGGGTCAGCGCGGGGCCCTGCTGGGGGAGCTGCCCCCGCGTCACTCACTCCTGGCAGTTGCTGTTGTAGCCGAAGACGCATTTCTGCAAACTGTCCAGGGCCATGAGGCTGATCTGACCAAACATGTCCAGGGAGGTGGAGCCTGACGCCACCAGCCGGCGCCACTTGGCCTGTGGGGGAACAGTGCCCGTGAGAGCCGCCCCCGAGCAGCTGCCTGCAGGGACAGCACTGCGGAGCCCAGTGCCCATGCAATGCGGGTCAGCCAGCATCAGAGACAGGCAAACAGACAGGGGAGGAGGCTAGTGGACTGGTGCAGTGACAGGGCTGGGCATGTGGTGGGGGCAGGTGAAAGAGCAGTGGGCAGGCGGGTGGGTGGGCAGGGTATTGGTGCAGTATATGCTTGGGGGGCGGTGCAGGGCCAGACGCACAGTGTAGTGATGGTACAGCATATTGCATAGGGTGTGGGGGAGGCATGGGGAGGGCAGGCTGCTGGTTCCACATATGCCAAGGGAGGAAGGCACTAGTGCAGTGTGTGCCAAGGGGGGAGGGTCACAGGCAGGCTGGGGGTGGCAGGGTGCCAGGGCAGTGTGTGCCATGGGGGCAGGGTCATGGGCAGGCTGGGGTTTGCAGGGTGCCAGGGCAGTGTGTGCCGTGGGGGGGAGGGTCCCAGGCAGGCTGGCAGGTGCCAGGGTAGCATGTGCCATGGGGGGGGAGGGTCCCAGGCAGGCTGGCAGGTGCCAGGGCACTGTGTGCTATTGGGGGGAGAGTACACGGGCAGGCTGGGGGGTGGCATGGTGCCAGGGCAGTGTGTGCCATGGGGGGAGGGTCACGGGCAGGCTGGGGGTGGCAGGGCAGCATGTGCCATTGGGGGGAGGGTCACGGGCAGGCTGTTGAAGGGTGCCAGGGCAGTGTGTGCCGTGGGGGGGAGGGTCCCAGGCAGGCTGGCAGATGCCAAGGTAGCATATGCCTTGGGGGGGAGGGTCCCAGGCAGGCTGGCAGGTGCCAGGGCAGTGTGTGCCATTGGGGGGAGGGTACACGGGCAGGCTGGGGGGTGGCATGGTGCCAGGGCACTGTGTGCCGTGGGGGGGGAGGGTCCCGGGCAGGCTGGGATTTGAAGGGTGCCAGGGCAGTGTGTGCCGTGGGGGGGGGAGGGTCCCGGGCAGGCTGGCGGGTGCCAGGGCAGTGTGTGCCGTGGGGGGGGGAGGGTCCCGGGCAGGCTGGCGGGTGCCAGGGCAGTGTGCGCCGTGGGAGGGGCCAGAGGCACAGGCATGGATTTGGTGCCATGACGGGAGGGGGTTACTCACATGCATGATGTCAGTGCTCTGGCTGAAGATCTTCACGTAGGGCTTCAGGATGTCGAAGTGGAAGGCTGGCGTCAGCATGCGCCAGTGCCGCACCCATTTCGGACCATTGCTCAGCAGCAAACCGTCCCCTGAGATGACAGGCACTCAGCTCAGAGCCCTGGCAGAGATCCCGCAGCCCAGGCCCCCTCCAGCCTGCTGGGTCTCAGCCAGCTGGGGTGCTCAGCGAGAATCAACCTCCCTGGTGCATGTTGGGCAGGCACGAGAGTGCGTGCACGTGTGCAATGCGTGCATGGGTGGGGGTGTGAGTGAAGCATATGTGTGTGTGTTTGTGGGGGCACATGTGGGCATGAACATGCAGGTGCATGCGTGTGTGTACGTGCAGGTGCATGGTGGTATGTGCATAGAGGTACGTGCGCACGTGAAGGCGTGTGTGTGTGATCCTGGGCACACCCACGTGCTGGTGCTCACGGCTATGGCACGAGTAGCTCCAGCTCCACACTGACATAAGAATGGACAGACTGGATCAGCCCAATGGTCCATCCAGCCCAGTGTCCTGTCTGCCAACAGTGGCCATATCCCTCCTTTGTCGTCTCTTTTCCAAGCTGAAAAATCTTTCCTCATATGGAACCTGTTCCATACCCCTAATCATTTTTGTTGCCCTTTTATGAACCTTTTCCACGTCCAATATATCTTTTTTGAGATGGCGCAACCACACTTGCATGCAGTATTCAAGATGTGGGGGTACCATGCATTTATATAGAGACAATATGATATTTTTCTGCATTAGTATCTCTCCCTTTTCTAATGGTTCCCAACATTCAGTTCGCTTCTCTGACTGCCGCAGCACATTGTGTGAATGTTTTCAGATAACTATCCACAATGACTCCAAGATCTCTTTCTTGAGTGGTAACAGCTGATTCAGGCCCCATCATTATTTATGTATAGTTGGGATTATGTTTTCCAATGTGCGTTACTTTGCATTTATCAAGCATTGAATTTCATCTGCCATTTTGTTGCCCAGTCACCCAGTTTGGAGAGATCCTTTTGAAACTCTTTGCAGTCTGCTTTGGACTTATCCTGAGTGGTTTTGTATCATCTGTAAATTCTGTCACCTGTTTACCCACTTTTCCAGATCATTTATGAATATGTTGAATGGGACTGGTCCCAGTACAGATCCCTGGGGGACACCACTATTACCTCTCTCCATTCTGAAAACTGACCATTTATTCCCACCCTTTGTTTCCAGTCTTTTAACCAGTTACTGATCCAGAAAGGACCTTCCCTCTTATCCCACGATAGCTTACTTTGCTTAAGAGCCTTTGGTGTAGGAACTTGGTGAGCCATCCCCCTTCCCTTGGTCAGTCAGGGACTGCGATGAGGTAATGCTCACCTGACGCTGAAGGGTCAGGGTGGGGGGGCATAGCCAAGAGGGAAGAAAGAACATGATAAAAGGGAGAGATGTTTGCCATGGTCTTCTTCTCTCTTCCACCTCCATCTACAGACCTCACCAAGCCACTGAAGCGCTGATCAAAGGGGAGAGCCTGGCTGAAGGACAACCAGCTAGCCTGTGGTGAGAAGCATCTAAATTTGTAAGGACACTAAAAGTGTTAAGATCAGCTTAGAATGAGTTTTGCTTTCATTTCATTTGACCAAATCCGACTTGTTTTGCTTTGACTTATAAATCACTTAAATCTATCTTTGTAGTCAATACATCTCTTTGTTTATTCTACCTGACGCAGTGCATTTGGTTTGAAGTGTGTCAGAGACTCCCCTTGGGAGAACAAGCCTGGTAAATATCAATTTCTTTGTTAAATTGATGAAGTCTCATAAGCTTGCAGCGGACATAACTGGACACTGCAAGACGGAGGTTCCTAGGGTTGTGTCTGGAACCAGAGATATTGGCTAGTGTCACTCGGTTGCACAGACCAAGGAGCAGCTTACATGCCAGGGGCTGTGCGTGAACAGCCCCGGAGTGGGGGTTGTCACAGCAGAGCAGGGTAAGGCTGGCTCCCAGAGTCAAGGATTGGAGTGACCTAGCTGATCATCGGTCCAGATAACACCAGAGGGGAACATCACACCCTCCATTCCCCACAAGCCCCTCCCCTGGGGTTCGGGCCCCATGACACCAAGCACAGCAGATCCAAGCCCAGAAGAAAGGGCACTCACCCAGCCAGGGCTTCAGGAAGCCGTAGAACAGGTAGTCCTTGGGTGCGATGGCAACTGTGGGGGAGACCAGAGACGGGCAGGCCCAGGGGTTAGTGCCGAGACACACATGGCTCGGGGGTGCAGAGATGCGGCACATCTGGGGTTTAGTGCTGAGACACACACACACGGCAGAGTGGAACAGAGATGGGCGCAGCCCGGTGTTAGTGCTCAGACACACACGGCACGGGGGGCGGTAATGGGGTGCACCCTGGCGTTAGCGCTCACACACACATACACGGCATAGGACACAGGGAAGGAGTGCAGGACTACTGTTATCGGAGCCCCGGCTGGAGCTGCAGCACCTACGGGCCCCCTTTTGGTCTGGAAAGGGGCAGCTGCAGGAATGTGGGTCTGTCCAGTGCCCGCCTGCTCCACAGGCTGTTTCCTAAGGAGCCTTGGCGCATCGCCCTGTGAAAGCAGCCCCCATCAGACAAGGCAGAACCCTGCTGGACACCCTGCTCCAGGCTCCACCCTAGCAGCCAGGAGGGCGGCTGCTGGGGCAACAGGACAGGCTCAGTGAACAGCGTGAAGGAGCCACACGACAGGGACCAGGCGCTGAGCCACCAGGCCCCTCACACAGAGCAGGCTCTGCTCTGAGCGAGTGGAGGACACGGGGGGCAAGCAGCATCCGCAGCCTGGGCCGGGCCTGCAGCGCGACAGAGACTCCTCCTGGGGCAGTGCCTGTGACCCACGGACCGCGTGAGCTTGGCAGTCACGTGGGGCCTTCACAATAGAGAGCTTGGCATCTTTAAAACTCCCTTATTAGCTGTATTCCCTGGCTCTGTGAGCAGAGTGGGGATCCTGTGGCTACAGCAGGGTCTGGAGGGGGCTGGGAGCCAGGACTCCTGGGTTCTATTCCTGTCTCTTACATGGACATGCTGTGTGAGTCCCCTGCCCCCTCTGTACCTCAGTGACTCCCTACCTCGCAGGGCTGTGCGAATGGCTGGCACTCGCGTGGGTGGCACGGGAGACGGGCAAAGGTGGCTTGGCAGGCCCAGCTCCCTGAGACTGAGCTGGCCACAGCTGCTCCTCTCCCTGGGTCAGCCAGAGACAACAGGGGCAGAAACTGCCCCCTCTGCACCACTAGCCCCAGGACCACCCCCTCTCTGCACCATTCTCCAGATTCCCCCACACCCAACATCCCACTAGCCTCACGGCCATGCACCCCCACAACAGTATCAGCCTCACACTCTCTGCTGCTCCCCATAGGCCCCCCCAAGAACATCGGCCATTTGGTCCTTATGACTCCCCCTGACCTGTTTCTCCCCCGGACCACCTCCCTCATTGTCCCCTTCATCCCACAACCCTGCTGTGCCCCCTTTGGGACCATGGACTGAGCTGATGAAGGGCGTAAGATGTCCCTGAGCCAGCTGTTTGCTATCAGATCCCCCACTCGCCTATCACCAGCCAGGGATGCCGGCAGGGCTTCAATGAACCTTTGCTCCCATGGGTCACTGGCCCAGAGGCTGACAGCAGCTCCTGCTGGGCTTCAGCCAGCGGGATGTGCTCCTCTCAGGATGCTAAGGGATGGCTACAGCCTCTGCCCTAACTCCTCTGGGGCCAGGGGGACTCACTAAGGACCCTGGGTTGGCAGCACCCAGCCAGACAAGCAGCCCAATGAACAGCCACCTGCCGAGCTGAGCTTGGCCCAAGACCCGATACCTTCCCCCAGCCCCGACAGCCAAACAGCTTCCTCCTCAGCCACGTGGAGGAGGGCTGGTCTCAGCAGCCAGTCCTCCTGGCCGGGGGCTTTTCTAGGGAGCAGCTGCCCTCTCACCACTGGGCCCATGTCCCCAGAGGTCCCGTCATGGCGGGTGCAGCACACGTAACATCGAGAGCTCCAGGCGCCTGCTGGGAATCCAACCCTCCTGAGCCCCAGGACAGACAGAGAGACAGACAGGCACGCAAACTCCTGGCGCTGGGGCCACCCTCACTACCTGACTCCAGCAACACAGGTTTAACGGCCTCTGGGTGGAAGAGCCGGAGAATGGGAAACCAGGGCCCAAACCACCAAAGGCAGGAGTGGCTGTAGCGCCCGACGAGCTCATCTACGCACTGCATCCCCTCCTCCGTGTTCTGACCCTACAACGAGGAGCCATGGGTTAGCCACGGGCCAGCTGGGACTCCGGCCACGTCTCCGGCCAGGGTGACATGCTGGGCCCAGCGCCCGACTCAACCCACTGCAGGAGCGGCAGCTCCCCAACAGAATCACTGCTGCCTGCTCTCAGAGCGCCTCTGGCTTCATTTCTAATGGGGGAGGGGGGGCTGCCCTCACCTGGCAGTCGGTTGGATGGGGCCACTTGGGGCTCCCTGTGTTATTGCAAACACGGCTCCCAGTCATTCTCCGTGCAGAGGTGAACCCGGGGGCTCAGTGGGCAGCGAGCATGAGCCCTCAGCCCCGGCATGAACTGGCTACATGCATTCACACAGCCCCAGCACTGCATCCCCGCCCTGCGCTTCTCTGCTATCCAGCTGAGCTGAGCAGGAGACTGAGGGCTCCTGAGCCCCGAAGCACCTCTGTCCTGGCCCCGTGACATCCAACTCTGCTCCAGGGAGCAACGCTCATTGCTCAGACCCAGCTGCTGGCTTTGAGGACTAAAGCCAGACCTCCCCTCTCTGTGTCCTGCCAAGCCCGCCTGGCACTGGGGGAGGGAGCTGGACTCTGTTCCCGCTGCTGCATCAGCAACGGGATTGTTTACATAGTTCCCGCACACTGCACTGGGTTCCTGGGCACAGCGAGTCATGCAAAGGGCTGGCGGGGTGGGGCTGGATGCCAGGCTGGCGGGGAGGGGCAGCATTTCTATTTGTTGCTTTAGCTCTGGACTCAGGGCCCTGGTGAAACTTCCAGAGTCACTTCTCAACCACCCTGCAGGGCAGCAGTTCAGGGATGAGCAAACAAGCCCCAGCGTAGCTCCACGTGCCCTTGGCCCTGCGGGCCCAGCCGCCACTTGGAGCAGGGCTAATTGGGAAGAGTGGCAGCAGTACGTTAACGGGGACAGAGATGTCCCCTCCGCAAGGGGGCAGAAGAGGCTGGAGCAGGAGCCCCCAGGCCAGGGAGCACCGACCAGGCTGGGGGCTGGATTCCTTCGGAGTCTGGCTTCAGCTCATCGCTCGTCCCCCTGCAGCGCACAGCTCCAGCAACTCGCTCACCAGAGAGGGGCCTGCGCTGGCGGTGCTGGGGGGCCCAGCTGCACAGAACCCTCACCCTCTGCTGCACCCACTGGCTCCTCTCAGCCCCGGGGGTGACTGGCGCTACAAGAGACACCAGAGCACTGGGCAACTGGCCCTGGCCGGGGCCACTCTCCCTGGCCGGCAGGGAGGGGACAGGGCCAGCACGAGCTCCCCACGTCACTGATCATTGCTGGCCTTCACTCCCTTGCCTCTGGAGTGTGTGCATGTCTCCCCTCTCCCCCGCAGGGGCCCCAGCTGCTCCTGCAAGACCACTGATGACACAGGTCCCCAGTGGGGAGGTGGCTCTGCTTGCTGCCCCTGAGGAATTCAGCCAGGCAGTGCCCCTTGGCCCTGCTGCCCAGTCTGTCCCGAGCCATCACCCTGCCCGGGCTGGAGGGGTCTTGGCTGTGCAGCAGCTCCTGCTGGGTGCTGCCTTAGGCCTGCCCTGCATGGCTGGGTCTCTCCTGCTGCTGTTCCCAGGAGCCACAGGCACTGTGCTGCTGGAGCCGAGAGCCTCAGTCCCCCCTATGGACCTTTGGCTCTCCATGCCGGAGACAGCCAGTCCGCGTGCCCTGTGCCCAGGAGAGGAGCCGATCGTGCTCAGTGGCCTGGATGGGGTGAGGGACAGTCCATGGCTCTCCGGCAGCACCAGGGGCGGCTATGCTGCAGGGGCGCCACTCCCCCGCTTGCAAAGGTGCCAGGGAATAGCTCGCAGGCTGCAGCACCTGGAGCCGTTCTGCCTGCTCCTGCACTCCTCGCCCACACCCCAGTGGGACTCTGCCCATCCCCTTATGGCAGCCTTCTGGGTGCCCCTGGATCCAGAGAGTGGCAGGGGCTGGGCTGGACTCCCCAAAGCAGCAAATGACACAATCTCTCAAGAGCCAGACAGGAACTGGTACAAACTAGGACACAAGGTAGACCCCCCCCCCTCCAAACACCTGGCCCCCGCAGCTACATGGCCCCATTTTATTCCCCTGCCTCCCTGCACAGAGCACGTTGACGGCCTTTGCCCAGGGTGAGCTGGTGCAGACAGTGGCCTGCAGCAAGAGCAGTCACATCAAGGGAGCTGGAGGAGCTGGACTAAGGCAGCCTATACTCCAGGGCGGATCCAGAACCGCCCGGGGGGAAAAAGGGGATTCTGTAGAGCTGCGCAGCCCAGCCTGTCCGACAGGGTTTCCATTGCAGCACGGCCCCAGAGACAGGCTGAAGCTTCCTGGGGCTGCCTGGGCAGAGCTGTCCCACAACGGAGCAGGGAGGCAATAGCCCCTCCCTCCAATGTGCCCCCACCTCAAATAGCACAGCGACAGCTGGGGAGGGGTCTGGGAGGAGCCACCAGAACACCTCAAGCTCTGGGAAACCTGCCTCTCTGGGGGAGGCTACAGGAGCCCAATGGATTTAATTTCTTCAAGAGCAGGAAAAGAGGTGCCTAGATCCCAGCTACCAGCCCCTCCATGGGCAGGGATGCCTGGCAGCAGACGGCTCTGCCATCCAGCAGACAGCGGCAGAGTCAGATCCAGCAGGAACGAACTCAGACTGGCAACACAGTGCAAGTGTTTAACAGGGAGGGGATCGAGCCCTGGGAACAGCTGGCCCAGGGACACAGGGGCTTTGCCATCCCTGGGAGTCTTTACACGGAGATGGGCTGTCATAGAATCATAGAATATCAGGGTTGGAAGGGACCTCAGGAGGTCATCTAGTCCAACCCCCTGCTCAAAGCAGGACCAATCCCCAATCAAATCATCCCAGCCAAGGCTTTGTCAAGCCTGACCTTAAAAACTTCCAAGGAAGGAGATTCTACCACCTCCCTAGGTAACGCATTCCAGTGTTTCACCACCCTCCTAGTGAAAAAGTTTTTCCTAATATCCAACCTAAACCTCCCCCACTGCAACTTGAGACCATTACTCCTTGTCCTGTCATCTTCTACCACTGAGAATAGTCTAGAACCATCCTCTCTGGATACACCTCTCAGGTAGTTGAAAGCAGCTATCAAATCCCCCCTCATTCTTCTCTTCTGCAGACTAAACAATCCCAGTTCCCTCAGCCTCTCCTCATAAGTCATGTGTTCCAGACCCCTAATCATTTTTGTTGCCCTTCGCTGGACTCTCTCCAATTTATCCACATCCTTCTTGTAGTGTGGGGCCCAAAACTGGACACAGTACTCCAGATGAGGCCTCACCAATGTCGAATAGAGGGGAACGATCACGTCCCTCGATCTGCTCGCTATGTCCCTACTTATACATCCCAAAATGCCATTGGCCTTCTTGGCAACAAGGGCACACTGCTGACTCATATCCAGCTTCTCGTCCACTGTCACCCCTAGGTCCTTTTCCGCAGAACTGCTGCCTAGCCATTCGGTCCCTAGTCTGTAGCTGTGCATTGGGTTCTTCCGTCCTAAGTGCAGGACCCTGCACTTATCCTTATTGAACCTCATCAGGTTTCTTTTGGCCCAATCCTCCAATTTGTCTAGGTCCCTCTGTATCGTATCTACCAGTCCTCCCAGTTTAGTATCATCCGCAAATTTGCTGAGAGGGCAATCCACACCATCCTCCAGATCATTTATGAAGATATTGAACAAAACCGGCCCCAGGACCGACCCCTGGGGCACTCCACTTGACACCGGCTGCCAACTAGACATGGAGCCATTGATCACTACCCGTTGAGCCCGACAATCTAGCCAACTTGCTACCCACCTTATAGTACATTCATCCAGCCCATACTTCTTTAACTTGCTGACAAGAATACTGTGGGAGACCGTGTCAAAAGCTTTGCTAAAGTCAAGAAACAATACATCCACTGCTTTCCCTTCATCCACAGAATCAGTAATCTCATCATAGAAGGCGATTAGATTAGTCAGGTATGACCTTCCCTTGGTGAATCCATGCTGACTGTTCCTGATCACTTTCCTCTCGTGTAAGTGCTTCAGGATTGATTCCTTGAGGACCTGCTCCATGATTTTTCCGGGGACTGAGGTGAGGCTAACTGGCCTGTAGTTCCCAGAATCCTCCTTCTTCCCTTTTTTAAAGATTGGCACTACATTAGCCTTTTTCCAGTCATCTGGGACTTCCCCCGTTCGCCACGAGTTTTCAAAGATAATGTCCCTTTGCAACGCTCCCTCCAGCACAGCCAGGAGCTCGGGGCTGGCTGAAGGGAGCTCTGGGGAGGGTCTCTGCCTTGTGTGAAACTGGCAGTCAGATTAGAGGAGCAGAATGGTCCCTCCTGGCCTGACCCACCCTGCATTCAGCTCTGGGCCCCCTGGACAGTAACCCAATCCCAGGGGTCAAGGCCAGAAGAGGCTGCTGGGCCCACACAGTGCAGAACGCAGGGGAGAGCAGCCAAGGTGGCAGGGAAGGATTGGTTCACCCGGGCAGAGGAGCGAGTCAGTTGAGCCAAGGGGCCTGCACTGATTATGTATGAGAACACGAGGGTTGTAACCCATGGGGCTGGGGGGTTGACCTGGAGCAGAGGGAAACCCAGGCTGGACAGTGCGGACCCTGGGGAGCTATTGCAGGGAGACGGCCATTAGCTCCCCAGGCGGATTGTCCCCTCTGGTGCCTTCCCCAGGGCTCTGGTCGGGCTGCTCTGCAGGGTCTCAGGTGACTGGCTCCCAGCCCTGCCCTGGGGAAGTCAGCAAAGCCTTCATACCACCATGATGTCACACTGGGGGTAAGGGACTGGCTGGGAGCCCTGTCCCTTGGGATGTTCACAGCTAGCCTGGCCAGGGCCCTGGAGAACAGATTGCTGGGGCCAGTCCTGCTTAGGTTCCGAGGTCACGGGCTAGAGGGGCCCAGCTGGTGTTTCCCATCTCTGGCCCCACAAGTTGTGTCTATAGTGCATGTAGACACCCGTGACCTGCCCATGTCAGCTGACTCGGACTCAGGGCTGTAAATCTGAGATATAGACATTTGGGCTCAACTGGAGCCCAAGATCTGGGACCCCACAGGGAGGAGGTCCCAGAGGCCAGGCTCCAGCTGGAATATCTACACTGCAGGGTAACAGCCCCACAGTCTGAGCCCGAGCCAGCTACAGGTGTCTATGTGCTGTACGGACATACCCTCAGAGCCTCACCACCACCCCCAGAAGTCAGCGTACCTGAGGCTGTTGTGATCGGCTTGAGGAAATCAGGGTGCACCAGGCACAGGACTGGCAGGAAGGGCCCCATCCATGTCACAAAGGCCTGGGAGAATGTAGCCACTGTTTGGGACACCAGGCTCAGCCCCTCCTCACCAGGTATGAACTGCAGGAGGGACGGGGCAGAGTTAATATAGGAGGGACCCAATCTTACCCGGGACTCCTGAGCAAGTCAGTGCATGCCAGGCAGGGGCAGAATCGGATCCTGTGATCAGAGGCAGGACTGCCGTGGGCAATGCCTCACCAAGTGTATCTGTCAAGACCCTCACTCCTGCCCAGTGCTCACATCCCATCCATCTTGGGGGATGCTCCCCGGAGCAGGCAATACATTTCCGAGACTGCCCCTCTCCCCAGGGACCTACACACTGACCTGACCCCTAGTGTCAGGGACCCTCTGACACCAACCCTATCTCCCCTCACTGCGCTGGTGGCTGCTCTGAGGCCAAACATGCCTCACTCCAAGCAGCCAGTTGGGTCCCCTAGGTCCCTCTGTGCTCTGAGGGGCAGAGTTCCTGCAATGCCCGATGTCACAGCACATGGTGATTGGCTATGCCCTTGCCAAAGCTACCCCAGGTGGGGCCATCCTGCCAGGGGCTTTATAACCCTCCCTGCTCCACAGCAAAGGCGGCCGAACAGGCCCAGGGGCCACTTACCACCAATGCAGGCAGAGCCATTGGGGTGCAGCTGGCTGGCAGGGGTGTCACGGGGCTGGGCCAGGGAGCATGGCAGGGGCCAGTGGTGAGCAGAGATGCTTCTATGGATTGGTTCCCTTAGAGCCCCTGCCACTGGGCAAGTGTCTGGGCACCAGCACCCAGAGACACCCACCAGGGCACATCCCACGCTGAGCCTGGGGCCCTGCCTGGAGAATGTGGCATTTGAGTGCAGGGCACTGAGTGGTTAGGGGGCCATTTGCACCCCTGTCTCACTCTGCATGTGGGCCGGCATCCCACCTGCCCCATCCAGTGCCAGAGATGGATCCCAGGGCCCTGCCGTATCGGGGGTGCATCAGAGCCAGCAACCATAGGAAGGGCCCCACCCACAGCAGGATGGGGAGCAGCAGTGTGGCCAATGCCTCTGCCTCCAGCTCAGGCCCGCCTTGTTGGGTCAGGAAGTCTGACTGAGTTCAGACGCTGCTCACTCTGGTGCCAGACAGGGCGTGTGCTGAGAACCTGGTGGAGCTGTCCCAGGACCCTCGTCTCCTACCCCTGCTCGGTCCCAACCCCATTCCCATGTGTCATGCAGCTGCAGTGAGCACGGCGCCCTGAGCAACCTGCCATGCCATGCTCCCCTTGCCAGCACCAGCTGGGGCCAAAGCCCTTCACCTGGGAGAGAGGGAGAGGCTTGAACCAGCAGGGTCACCTGCCCCCAGCCCTCTCAGGGGCTATTCTACCAGCCCCTCCCTTGGGGTGGGCAAGGGTGGCTCCTCCCAGCAGGGGTCAAGCCACGTGTCAGTGGCAACAAGGAGTAAGAGGGGAGAGAAGACACTCACCCCCTTCTCGCCCCCACGGGACATGACACCTACCGTCCCCAAGTGTCCCAGCAGCCAGTTGCGACGTGGGGGCTCCGGGAAGCAGCGCAGCCGCTGGCAGGTCACATAGTAGCGGTGCCAGGATCTCCCAAGTTGCAGGAGGGTGCGGAAGAGCAGGGCCAGCAGAGCAAGGAGCAGGGCGGAGACGGTGTAGGCGCAGAAGGGGGTCCGCTCCATGCTCAGCAGCTCCAGCACCCAGTCCGTGAGCAGTAGCATCCTGTGGGGAAAGACCGGGCTGTAACCGCGGGTGAACTGCCACTGGGTTCCTTTGTTACAAGCTGTATGTACGTTACTGAGCTGCTGAGAGGTAGATACGCTGGAGGGTAGGGAAGGGTCCAGAGTGACCTAGACAAATTGGAGGATTGGGCCAAAGGAAATCTGATGAGGTTCAACAAGGACAAGTGCAGAGTCCTGCACTTAGGAAGGAGGAATCCCATGCACCGCTACAGGCTAGGGAACCAACTGGCTAAGCAGCAGTTCTGCAGAAAAGGACCTGGGGATTACAGTGGATGAGAAGCTGGATATGAGTCAGCAGTGTGCCCTTGTTGCCAAGAAGGCCAACGGCATATTGGTAGGAGCACTGCCAGCAGGTGCATTAGTAGAAGCACTGCCAGCAGATCGAGGGAAGTGATTATTCCCCTCTATTCGGCACTGGTGAGGCCACACCTGGAGTACTGCATCCAGTTTTGGGCCCCCCACCTCAGAAAGGATGTGGACAAATTTGAGAGAGTCCAGCGGCGGGCAATGAAAATGATTAGAGGGCTGGGGCACCTGACTTACGTGGAGAGGCTGAGGGAACTGGGCTTGTTTAGTCTGCAGAAGAGAAGAGTGAGGGGGGTTTTGATAGCAGCCTTCAACTACCCGAAGGGGGATTCCAAAGAGGATGGAGCTCGGCTGTTCTCAGTGGTAGCAGATGACAGAACAAGAAGCAATGGTCTCAAGTTGCAGTGGGGGAGGTCTAGGCTGGATATTAAGAAACACTATTTCACTAAGGGGGGTGGTAAAGCACTGGAATGGGTTCTCTAGGGAGATGGTGGAATCTCCATCCTTCAAGGTTTTTAAGGCCCAGCTTGACAAAGCCTTGGCTGGGATGATTTAGTTGGGGTTGGTCCTGCTTTGAGCAGGGGGTTGGACTAGATGACCTCCTGAGGTCTCTTCCAACCCTAATCTTCTATGATTTTGTGTGTGAGCCAGGAGAGAACCCAGCCCCCTTAGCCAGCCAATAACCCTTCCTGCTCCTAACCCCCCGCGCTCCCCCACACAGCCAATAGCTCTTTCTGCTCCCCAGAGGCAGCGTGTGTGTGTGTGGGGGGGGGGGGTCACACAGGGTCACATGTCCCCCTCTCCCCCCAAGACTTCTACCAGGGCTTATATCCACCGGAGCCAACTGGCTCTTCCCCAGGGCACAGGCTGGGGCTGGCTGGTGTATGAGACTCGCTGCCAACTTCTCCCCCTCCTCACACAGGCCTGGGCTCTGCAAAACTGCCGTGAGCTTCCCCTGGGCGGGCAGGGCAAGGTACTTGGCAGCAGGGCGCTGGCTCCCTCGACCATGCTGCAGAGTGGCTAGTGCTTGCACCTCTTCCCGGCTCCTGCTCCCTCCGCATACAGCTGGCTCTAGCCCTCCGTGCCCAGCACCTCCCTGGCACAGCTAGCTCCTTTCCTGCCCTTCCCCCTGCACAGAGATGGCTCAGGGCTGCCGCACAGAGCTGGACCTTGCCCCAGCTGCCTGCAGACTCAGGGCGGTTCCCGCCCAGCTAGAGCCTCTCCCGGACCCTCCTGCACACAGCTGGCTCCAAGCTTTTACTCCCGGCGCCTCCAGCTCCTGCCCGTCTCCCCCCATCACACAGCTGGGGCTGGGCTCTCCTGGGGGGCACAACGGCCACTCCCCACCTGTCTACCTACCACAAAGCCGGTCTTCCCCAGGCCCTGGCTTCCTTACCTGCCAGAGCTCCCTGGACACCAGCTGCAGCAGCCTTTCCCTTGGGTCCTACAGCCTGACAAGTCTGGTGCAGCCAAGGAGGGACTTCCCCGTCGCGGTGGGCTGTAACCTCAAGCAGCTGCCTGCAAGACCGGTCCCCAGCTGAGACTCCATAGCACGGCGTGCAAAGCCGCTCCGGAAACCAAAACGCCTTTGTCTCCGGCGCGCCTGCCCCGAGCCCCGCTGCGTGCCCCAGAGCCTTTGCATCGCTCCGCGCCCTCAACAGTTATGGGGCACCTCTGCTGCCGCCCCGCCAACAGGCCCCTGCCCCCCACCCCCGGCTCCCGGCTCCCGGCTCCCCCTCACAGCCCGGGGCATTCGCTGCTGCCAGGATCCCGGCTCATGGGAAGCCCCGCTGACACCGAGCGGGGGTCTGGACCATGCAGAGCCCGGCCCGGGCAGGGGACGAACCAGGCGCTCCGCTCACCTGGGCCGGGCACGGACGCTGGGACTCACGGGCTAAGCTCCGGGAGCGGCCTTCATAGCCAGGCGGGGCCAGAGGAGGGGCTCGGCTCGGCTCGGCTCGGCTCCGTGGGTGATGGGCTCCAGGCTGGGACACGATCGCCCCCTATCGGGGGTCCGCGCGGGTCGGGGTGTGGCTCCGAGCGGCCGCAGCCCGGGGCCGTCGCTTGGCTCCAGCACCGGCAGAGCCCAGCCCGCCAGCTCCAGAGAGCGGGGACCGCAGCTCACACCCCAGCCCGCAGGGCCCGGGAACCACCTCTGCTCTTGTATCAGCAGCTGATTTGTCTGCCCGGTTCCACCCGGGGGGCACCTGTGCCGCTGCCCCTCCCCAGCTCTCCCCATAGCGACTCCAGAGGCCGCAGCGCTATGCTGGTGCCAGCCAGGGGCCCTTGTCCCTCTGGCGAGGGGGCAGGGAGCCCAGCCTGGTGCTCAGGGCCTCTGCAGCTGGCCGGAAGCGGGAGGGGAAAGCCCACCCTCCCCCCACCAGCCAGCGTGAATTGGCTCTGCACTGGATGAACCCGGCCCCATCGCACGAAGCCACTGCACAGACCCAAACACACACCCAGGGAGCCCATCCAGAACAGTGTCATTTTCAGAAAAAGCCCAGCTAACCCGCCACTTTACACCCCGTGAACATCTGACACCCACAGCCTGGGACTGCTCCATTGTGTGTGTCTGAAAGCGAAGTTAGGGAGCGTAAACAAACAGTAATCCAGGTTGCTTTGAGACCTCATTCAAAGTTAAACATGCAGGAAGTTAACACACTGTTAATCTTTCATCAATTTACCTCTACTAGCAAATTGACACCAGTTACGGTACAGAATAAAAAACTAGCTTGGAACGCAGTCATAACTCCATATTAATAATGGTGCTCGCTGGTCACTGGCGGTGAGTGACCCTGGGCCTCAGCACATACAAGTGTGAGTCTCTTCAGGGGCCAAAGGAGCAGCTCTGGAGCTTCAGTAGACCTCTAGGGCTATGGCGTCACTGCAAAACCAGATGTGTTTTTACATGGGCATAGGACTGATCAAGTACAACCCTAGTGGAGACAAGGCTCTGGAATTTCTACTTCCATCTAGCTAGGTGAGCTCAAGCTTAAGTGTGTGCGTGCGGGGGTCTAGTGTTGACCTCAGCAAGTTGCATGTAGGTAAAAACTACTTGTTCCTCGTCTCCACTAGGGCTGTATATTGAGATGCAGAGAATTTAAGGCCAGAAGAGACCATTAGATCAGCGTTTCCCAAGCTGTGCTCCGCGGAACACTGGTGTTCCACACGACGTGAAGAGGTGTTCAGTGAAAGAATCGAGAGTTTAATTTTGACTCTTGCCCTTGATTTTTGTACTACTTTATACGCGCTTTCCAGTTCGAAATTGTTAGTTCAAGTTATTTTAAATTTATATTTTTGCTTTGTTTTATAAAATAAAATATATTTGAGCATAAATAACGCAATTTTTTATTTGAAAACCAAACAACTACAGAATAATATTATAAGTATTCGGTAATAGACTAAAAAGTGCTCCGTGGCCAAAACAGTTTGGGAGACGCTGCATTAGATCATCCAGTCTGACCTCCACAGGCCCTTCCACGTCACTCAGCTACCCCTGCATTGAGCCCAGTAACTTGCGTTGGACTAAAGCATCTCCCAGAAAGGCCTCCAGCCTGGATCTGTAAACATCAAGAAATGGAGAATCCACCACTTCCCCTGGGAGTTTATTCCAATGGCTAATCCCCCTTTACAGAGCTATCACCCCTGTATAGGGTGACCACATGTTCCGATTTTTGGCTCTCTCTCTCATATAGGCTCCTATTACCCCTCACCCCCCTGTCCCAATTTTTCACATTTGCTGTCTGGTCACCCTACCCCTGTAGAAACAACTGTTTTGTCAGTGAAGATGTAGCCGACGTATGTCAAAGCTCACGTCCGTGTGACAAGGCTGAATCCCCACTCTGTCACTCCGAGTGCAGAAGGTGGGGGCCTGCAAGGCTTCTAAAAATTAATACTGGCCACTCCAAGCTTGTATTACACTCCCAAGGTTACAGCTTTTCTCTGACCTTGACTTGGTAAACTGTGCCTCCACCCAAAAGCAAAAAAAAAACCCCAAAACCAACCCTTGGGAATTCCTCCCTGTGGGGTACCCTCAAGCCCTTTCACGCCCCTCCGGGGAAGAGCTGAGAAAGAAAACAAAGGAAATTAGCTGTTGCCACCAGCTAATCAAACAACATGCACAAACCTCTTAGGACACCAAAAACCCAACCCTGTTCTTAAAAAAGGTAAAAAAAAATTAAAAAGAAAAAAATATATCTAGAGCTTAGGCTTTTGCTAGATTTTAAAAGCTCAATTCCAAATATTAAGCACCCAACTAGCTTTTTGGGGGGTTCAGCTTAAAGGTTACAAGCAAACAATAGCATCGGGGTTAGCACAGAGGAGATCCCCAAGCCAAAATAAAAAAATAAACCTGATTGTGTCTAACGAAACATTCCCTGTCCAAATAATTTCTTCTAGATATGGAAGATGAAATTTCATACCTGGTTCAAGCCTTACACAGCACTGCTGCTCCATGTCTCCTTCTCCGGAGAACAGACAAAGGGAAAGTTTCTTTCTCAATTTTAAAAAGTTCTACCTTCCCATTGGCTCTTGTGGTCAGATGCCCACTCCTTTCCTTTTACCTGCGGGCTTGTTAACCTATTACAGGTAAAGCAAGCAGAGAACAGACAAAGAGAGATGTTACAGCTAACTGGATGGATGGCTCTTCATAAACGGGGGCTACCCCCCACCCTTCATTTATCACACCTTGTTCACTTACTCCTGGTCTCATTGGGTTCTGAGGATGTCTGAAAGCAACCTTAACTTCCAGCAAACTAAGTGTGGGGCTGGATTTGCTTCCAGGGCTTTTACAGAAAATAACTGAAAACAGCACACAGTAGCTGAAGACAACTGAAATAAGGATAAGAGATAAGGAGCTTTTCTGAGAGGGGATGCTCCCCAGGAAGGTAGTTTTTTAAACTTATTTCTTGTCTTCATGGTTATGAGCTATATAACAACAACACCTAGCTCTTATGTAAGCCGTGTCAGGATGAGCTCCACCCTGACATCTGGTGGTGAGGTGTGGCAAGTTGTGGAAAAAAACTTCAGGGGCTGATCTCATTTGCATAGGCACACCCACCCCGCCTAGACTGAGGCCATAGCTGCTCAAATGGTCACTTTGGCTGCTGTGGGATCCCCAGTGTCTCTGTTATTGGGGCAGGAAGAATAAATTGTTATTACCCTGATTATGGGAACTGTGCTTGGAACTGTACTTGGCCTTTTGTTATGATGGAGGGACTCACCATCAACTAAGTAGCACTCGCTAGGCAAGGGTCATGGGTTCCAAAACTCTGTGACTTGAGAGAGGTTGGGGGCAAGTATTAATACTTGGTGGCATGGGCCCCTTGGGGAGGGCCTTACATGCTAATTGCACTCCCTTCTCTCCCCACTGTGGAATATCAGAGCTAATTTTGATTTCATTAGAAGTCTAGTTACAGGTTGTTGAGCTCACTTTGAGCTAATGGTGCACCAGCACTGAGGGTCCCCTACTACAAGCTGAATTCACCAAAGAGCTGAGCTGAAATCACTGAGCATTGTGTTAAGTAGTGGGGGAGCCTGAAGATATATTATGGACCAGTTTGCGGGACGGCTGGAGTGCCTTGTGGACAGGCTGGTGGAGCAGTTTGTAGGATGGTGGGATGCGGAGCAGTTTGTGGGACGGCGGGAGCTGCTTGTGGGCCGCGGAGCTGAGCGAAGGAGTTCGTGAGGCGGCTGGTGGAGCGAAGGCCTATGGAGCTGTGGGGCGGTTAGCTTCAGATCAAGTAAGGTGCCTCTTACCCCAGTCCCATCTCCACCCAGGGTGGGAGGTAAAGCTCCGCAGATAAACTTTCGAACTCTGGGGCTGCCCTGACCAGGGACAGAGACTTTTGGGTCATTGGACTTTTGGGACTTTGGGTGATTTGGGGTTGCTGGACTCAAGAACCAAAGGGAAAGGGGCATGCCCCAATTTGCTTGGGGTGGGTTTTTTTGCTCATGGGTTGTGTTATGAATCCTGTGGGTGGTGTTTCCCCAACATTATGCCACATTGTTTCTCTCTGTTATTAAAAGGCTTTTTGCTACACTCAGACTATGTGCTTGCGAGAGGGGAAGTATTGCCTCTTGGAGGCGCCCAGCGGGGGTCGTATATATTTGTCCCAGGTCACTAGGTGGGGGCTCGAGCCGGTTTGCATTGTGTTATTGGAATGGATCCCCTAGATATTGAACCCAGCCCTTGTTGCTGCCAACTCTGACGGGCAGAAGGGTTACACTTATATAGCACTTTCCACCAGCAGGTCTCAAAGCGCTTTACAAAGGAGGTCAGTCAGTGTCATTATTGCCATTTTACAGATGGGGAAACTGAGGCATAGGGTAAGGAAGGTCCTTGCCCAACATCATCTGAGAATCCACATCTCCTGAGTTCATTCCTCCAAGTTCACTTCCTCCAAACCAAGACCCCCATCCTGCAGCAACTGCAGCGCCAGGGGATGCACAATCTGGTGCAGGATCAGGTCCTACAGTTTTTGTCTGGATAATATTGTTCTATAGAGTCCTGTGGAAAAGAAAACCCAGCCGCCACCTGAACTCTGGGTCGCTCCAGCCCCACCAAACCAACATGGGTTCCCTTGGTCCTTCAGGGCACTGGTGACTGAATCCTGGGCTGTCCTATGCAAGGTAGATCTGAGCTAGAAGAGTGAGTCAGGTTTCCTTTCAGTCACACGACTCTATGTTTAAATGTTTGTTCTATTGAGGTAAAAGGTTAGCAAAATATACATGTAAGTACACAGGCCCTGCATTATCCCTACTGCAACCCAACAAACATTACTTTGCTTTTTCATTATCAAGGATACAATGTTTATGAGAGAGTTGTAAATACTGTTATATTAACCTCACGTTTCATGATTCTGTCGAGTGATAAGGCAGCATATACTGACCTTGGGGCATGCCACCTTTACCCCATTTCATACTCCAGCCTTGGGATATAAACACCTATGAGCCATCACTGGATTTTTTTTCTCCCTGAGAAATTCAAGCACTTTGCAAACCAATTAAATCAGATATATATTTAATTAATAGATGTTAAGGTCAGATTTAAAGACTCCAAGTGATGGAGACCCCACTATGTCCCTAGATCCATTGTTCTGATGGTTCCTCACTGATAAAAATTTCTAGTCTGATTTTTGTCTCACTTCAGCATCTCATTCAGCCATTGTCTCTTAGATTAAAGAGCCCTAGATCATCAGCAATCTCCTCCATAGGGACAGGATAACAGCAAGCGGCTAAGGGCCGAGTTTCCATGGGAGGTTGTAGAAGAGCGTTTGAAGCCTTTATCGGCACATTACAAGAGTGAACAGCTATTGTGACCTGCGCCGGATGTGCCACGCTCACTTCCTGCCTGAAGAGACTCCATCTGCATGAGGTGTGAGGATGGAGGAGAAGGTTTGTGGTCCGGAGGAACAGCTGATCATGTTGCAAAACACCACGGCTATGGCGAAATTCCTGGGTACTCAGATCCAGCCAGCACGACAGCAGATACCACACTGGGAGGCTGTGGAGTCCAGTGACCAAGGGAGACAAGAAAACAGAAAAGATGACTGGAAATTTGTTATCTCCAGAGGTAGGAGAACCCCAAGGATCTGCTCACAGCTGGAAGTATCAAAGCGCTGCCAAGTGCAGAGTAAGGCATCTGAAGAGAGCAACCTCCAAGAACGAACCAGAGGGAAGGACCTACAGACATTAGAGGAAAGAACTGAGAACTGCTGCCAGCTCAGGCTAGACAGACCCAGACAAGCCCAAGAGAACATCCACAACTGGCCAAAGGAGACAGCCAGTCCTTAGTGGGGACTGTATGCTAAGAAGAATGGACAGGGCATTCTGCAATGGGTAGAAGCACGGCAGGACAGCTTGCTGCCTTCCGTGAGTGAAGATGAAGAACACTACCACCAGAATAAACTAGATTCTGAGGTCAGCAGGAGAGACCCCTTCTGCAGTGACCTACAAAGACGCCAATTCAGACACGCTTCTGCAGATCCTGGAATGTGCCTGCACAGGCTGGAGGCAGGGCTTAAAAGGGGAAGCAGAGCATCTCAGAAGGGGGCAGGCAGCGGAAGGGAGCAGACCTGTGCTCTGAACTCTTGGGAAGGGGCATCCCAGGAACTCTTGCAGCCTGAGGCTTGGAGATACAGACCTAACCAAGAGGGACGGGGGACTTTTGAAGCTCAGAGACTTTAATTTGCCCTGCAGGAAGAGATGCTGGTAGGAAGCGATCCAGGGAGGCAGTTGCATCGCACTCCAAAGTGCCTATCTCAACAGCCTACCACTGGGCCCTGGATCAGAGTCCTGTGGAGAGGGTGGGCCTGAGCTCCTCTACCAACCCCTGAAAAGGTGACAATGACAGAAGTCTATCCCTTGGTGGGAACCTAACTGGGGATGATCCTGAAGGTGCAAGGGTCCAGAATCCCAAACCCCAACCCAAATGGGAAGCCTGGGAAGAAGACAACTCAGCACACCTGGCCTGATCACTAGGTGGAGCTGCCAGCGAGTGTTCCCCTTCACATGGTACAAACCCCCAGATATGTAAACCAGCATCAGTGTTATGCATCTGACAAATCCAAGCACAAAGGGGCATGTAAGGAGCACATGTTTAATTATCTCTATATTAATGCCCGGAGCCTGGGGAATAAACAAGAGGCGTTGGAGACACTCAGGTAAGAGAGAGGACACATGACACGGCTGGTATTACTGAAACTTGCTGGCTTGGATTTGTGACTGGAACATTAAAAATCAATAGTTAAAACTTGTTCCGTCAGGGCAGAATGGGAAAAAGGGGAGAGGTGGTACTTTACCTCAAAGGCGCCGTTACCTGTCCCAGACCATGCAGAATCACAGGACCACAAAGGCTAGTGGATTAAAGTTCTCACTGGTAAAAGTAAAACTGAGGATATGGGGGGGGGCACTGGTGGGCATCTGTTACAGACCACCTAATCTCACTAGGAAACAGAACAAACTGCTTCTTAAGCATCTGTCAATAACGCGTAGGAAGAAACACTGTTATTATGGGGGACTTCAACCTGGGAAACACTTGCTACACATTTCCTTTGGCTGGTAACAAAACTTCCTTGGGGTGTATAAAAACAATAGATGATAATTTCCTAACACAGAGAATCCTGCTCGCAATGCAAAGGAACTCAGTATGGAACCTCGTTCTGAGGGACAAAGAACAGTTAATCACTGAGCTGAACATTAGCAGTTGCCGAGGTACCAGTGATCATGATCCGGTTGCATTTACTTTGTGCGAACAGAATACGGCACCAACTAGGGTCATGTGTACTTGGAGTTCTAGAGGGCCAATTTCCCAAAGCTTAAAGCAGCAGCTGGCTTAAGTGAGTGGGACCATGAATATATAGTGGGAAACGGTAATGAAAACTGGGAGGTGTTTGGGGAGAACTTACTTGATGACCAAAAAGTTACAATTCTGCAGACACAGAAAAAGTGAGAGTGGGCCAAAACCCAGCCTGGGTCAAAGGAGATGTGGGTTCAGCGATAAAACACACAAAAATCAGTATATAAGGGGCGGGGGAAAGGGGAAGTAACTGGCAATGAATGTAAGTTACAGTTAAACAATGTCGGTATCCTGGATTTCCAGGATGGTCTGTGCCCCCTGGCCTTTACACAGCCATGCTTCATTGTGCTGGGTCTGAGGCCTCCATTTTTTGCCCCATGGCTCTGCTAGTCAGAGATGGAGCCCTTGGGCTCCAGCCCCCCTGTTTTCAGAGGTGCCACCACTTGTTGGAGGTGATTTAATTATGTTGACAGAAGAGTTCCTCCCACCAGTAGAGAGCGGCTACAAAAGTGGTTGTACAGCGGCACAGCTGTATCGGTACAGCTGTGTCACTGGAAACTCGCTAGTGTAGACATGGCCTAAGTTCTGCTTCCAGCCAATGGAGCATGTTAAGATTTTTTCTGCTAGATTGAAGAGCTGATTGTTAAATATTTGTTCCCCATGAAGGTAACTATAGCGTGTAATCAAGGCATCCTTTAACCTTCTTTTTTGTAAGCTAAATAGATTGAGCTCCTTGGATCTATCATTGTAGGCATGTTTTCTAATCCTTTAATCATTCTTGTGGCTCTTCTGAACCCTTTCCAGTTTATCAACCTCCTTCTTGAAATGGGGGCAGCAGAACTGGATATGGTGTTCCAGCAGCTGTCAGACCAGCGTCAAATCCAGAGGTAAAATAACCTCTCTACTCCTGCTCAAGAGTTTTCTGTTTATGTGTTTAGCTCTTTTGGTAACAGCATCACACTGGTAGCTCATGTTCACTTCATTATCCACCTCTGCACCCAGCGAATCCCCGTCCTGTAAGTGTGGCCTACATTCTTTGCTCCTAGATGTATACATTTACATGTAACCATATTAAAACGCATCTTGTTTGCTTGTGCCCAGTTTACCAAGAGATCCATATCGCTCTGTATCAGTGACTTGTCCTCTTTGTTTTTTACTAGTCCCCTTATGTCAGGGTTCCCTCCCCACTCTGAACTCTAGGGTACAGATGTGGGGACCCGCATGAAAGACCCCCTAAGCTTATTTCTACCAGCTTAGGTTAAAACTTCCCCAAGACACAAATTCTGCCACCACCAAGTGATTTAACAAAGAATTAGGGAAAGGACCACTTGGAGTTCCTATTCCCCCAAAATATCACCCCAAGCCCTTACACCCCTTTTCCTGGGGAGGCTTGAAGATAATATCCTAACCAATTGGTTACAAAGTGATCACAGACCCAAACCCCTGGGTCTTAGGACAATAGAGAAATCAGTCAGGTTCTTTAAAAAAAAAAAAAAGGTAAAAATCACCTCTGTAAAATCAGGATGGAAAATAACTTTACAGGGTAACAAAAGATTCAAAAACACAGCAGAACTTCCTCTAGGCTTCGTTTCAAAGTTACAAAAAACAGGAAAAAACCTCCCTCCTGCAAAGGAAAAATTCACAAGCAAAACAAAAGATAATCTAACACGCCTTGCTTGGCTTTTACTTACAACTTTTGTAATATGGGAGACTGTTAGGATGGTTTGTAGGAGAAGGAGTTTTCTGACCTTATGCTTCTCTGCTTCCCAAGAGAACACACAAAACCAAAGCCTTCCCCACCCCAAGATTTGAAAGGATCTTCTTTCTCCATTGGTCCTTTTGGTCAGGTGCCAACCAGGTTATTTCAGCTTCTTAACCCCTTACAGGTAAGGAGGAATTTTAGGCTACCCTTAGCTGTATGACACCTTAGTTTTGTGATTTTATGTTTCTTCTAGGTCATTGATAAAAATGCTAACTAACGTAGGGTCAAGAACCGATTCCCTGTTTACTGTTACATTTTGTGACCTATTAGTTAGCCAGTTTTTAATCCATTTAATCTATGGCATGTTAATTTTATACTGTTTTAGTTTTTGAATCAAAATGTCACACAGTACCAAATCAAATGCTTTACAGAAGTCTAAGTATATTACATCAACACTATTATCTTTATCAACCAAACTTGTAATCTTGTCAGAAAAAGCTATCAAGTTAGTTTGACAGGATCTATTTGCCATAACCTCATTTTGATTTGTGTGACAAAGTGGTAATTTTTTGTAATATTTATATAAAGCCTATGTGTGCCTCAGTTTCCCCTATATGCTGCATTGTTACCTAGTGGGTGGAAAGGGACTGTTTGCTCTCTGGGCAGGCTAAACCAGAGGTGTGAGTGTTGTCTAGCTGTCTGGGCCATGCTTCCCATATCAGTGGAGCATCTGAGAAGAAAATGCCAAATCCAATCGTCAGGACACTGATGCCTAGCAACCAAAAGGCAGGGGGATAAGGATGTGACTGGTTCCCCCCAGCTCTTTGAGGTGCTGCCTGGAACTGGGGTACCACTGACTCTGCCTGACCCATCAGCCTTGACTCCCTTTCACCCTGTAGTGCTGTGACAAGCTGCAGACATGCTCCCGGCCTCACACTTTCACCAGCACACAAGTAGGGACACACCTAGCTGCAGAAACACACAGACACTGAAATCAGCTTTGCATGGGAAGGCTCAGCTAAGGAATTGCCCAGTACTCAAGTGCACACATCCCTCTAGAGGGTAAACCCAAAATTGTTCCGTCTTGCACTGCAGAGATAACTGTACAGCATAAGCTCGTGAAATTCACCCCCTCCCTCAGTGTGGAGAGGGCTATACACAGCTTTCTGCCCCAAGTTATGATTTCCACACACTACTTTTAGACAAAACAAGCTTATTAACTACAAAAGATAGATTTTAAGTGATTATAAGGGATAGCAAACAGATCAAAGCAGATTATCTAGCAAATAAAACAAAAACGCAATCTAAGTTCAATATATTAACATAATTGGATATGAGCAGCAAATTCTCACCCTAAAGGCAGTTTACAGAGAGTCTTGAAGACATGCTGCCATTGCTTGCAGCTTAAAATTAATAGAATCATAGAAGATTAGGGTTGGAAGAGACCTCAGGATTTCATCTAGTCTAATCCCCTGCTCAAAGCAGGACCAACACCAACTAAATCCAACTAAATTCCAGATATTCCAGTCACAGGCAAGGCAACACTCTAGCCTGGGTTCAGCCCTTCCCCCTAGTTCAGTCCTTTTGTTTCTCAGGTGTTTCCAGCAGTCTTCTTTCTTGGGTGGGGAGTCAGTGAAGAACGAATGACGATGATGTCACCCCCCTGCCTTAAATAGTTTTTGCATATGGCAGGGACCCTTTGTCTCCCAGTTTGATTCCCACTCCTGGTCAGTGGAAAAACACTAGTATTATCATGAAGTCCATTACCAAGTGACTTGGTCACATGTCCCTGCAGCCATAACTCAGAGACTGTTTGCAGCGTCCCCAGGAAGGCTTCTCAGGAAGGCTCCCTGGCGGGTGACTAGCATCTTCTAAGACGTATTGTTCTCCCTAATGGACCTTCCCAGCCATCCATCTAGACTGATTGCATTCTGTCTAGTGGGTGTTCCCCAGGTGTAAACACATTTGTAATAGATGCATAGACAATATTCCAAACTTCAGATACAAAAAAGATACATGCATACTAGTACGATAATCATATTCAGTAAATCATAACCTTTCCAATGATCTCTCACATGCCTTATCTTGCACAAAATACATCATAATTATGCCATACTCACATCACAGTAATATTACTATAAGGAATATGGGGCATCATGCCACAATGAACTTCTCCACCTCTTCTTAGGGAGGCTGAACAGCTTCTCCCCAGCTCAAAAACATAGGACCGGAGAGGTAAGAGGTGTAGGTTAAGGGTGGGCTGCGGGAAGCAGTCGGGACACACATCTGGGAGTCGAACAAAGGGGGTCAGACAGACATAAGAACATCCATACTGGGCCAGACCAAAGGTCCATCTAGCCCACTATCCTGTCTTCTGACAGTGGCCAATGCAGGTGCCCCAGAGGGACTGAACAGAACAGGTAATAATCAAGTGATCCATCCCGTCACCCATTCCCAGCTCCTGGCAAACAGAGGCTAGGAACACCATTCCATAATAGCCATTGATGGACCCATCCTCCATGAATTTATCTAGTTTTTTTTTTTTTAATCCTGTTGTAGTTTTGGCCTTCACAACATCCTCTGGCAAAGAGTTCCACAGGTTGACTGTGCGTTCTGTTAAGAAATACTTCCTTTTGTTTCTTTTAAACCTGCTGCCTATTAATTTCATTTGGTGACCCTAGTTCTCGTGTTATGAGAAGGAGTAAATAACACTTCCTTATTGATTTTCTCCAAGCCAGTCATGATTTTATAGACCTCTATCATATCCCCCCTTAATCGTCTCTTTTCCAAGCTGAATAATTCAAGTCTTATTAATCTCTCCTCATACGGCAGCTGTTCCATGTCTCTAATCATTTTTGTTGCCCTTCTCTGAACCTTTTCCAAGTCCAAAATATATCTTTTTTGAGATGGGGAGACCACATCTGCACGCAGTATTCAAGATGTGGGCGTACCATGGATTTATATAGAGGCAATAGGATATTTTCGGTCTTATTATCTGTCCATTTCCTAATAATTCCCAACATTCTATTCTCTTTTTTGACTGCCGCTGCACATTGAGTATCCACTTTTCAGAGAACTCTCCACAATGACTCCAAGGTCTCTTTCTTGAGTGGTAACAGCTAATTTAGACCCCATCATTTTATATGTATAGTGGGATTCTGCTTTCTACCTTTTCTGTATTAGGATTGATTATTCTACTATTTCCCTGTAGTAATGGTCTGGATCAGGGTTCACTTCCCAATGTTTAGTCCTCTCTGCACAGCTCTATAATATGCCTCTCAAGGAACTGGTTACATGCCACCTCCCCCACTGTTTTCTGGAACTAAGCTTGCTTCTACTGTTGCGGTCACTTCTTGCAAAACTTTGCTGTTGCATTCAGCATCTCAGCTCTCCCGCCAGCTGTCGTGGATTTACAGGTTGCTCTGACCCAGCTCTGGGACTGCTCCCTTCGTTGTTCTAGGCCTGAGGCCTCCACATTTTGCAAGGGGGAGTGCCATGGCCCCACAACTCTGAGATGGAGGCCTTGGCCTCCAGCCCCTCTGCTTCTCGCCGGGGCTCCCCAGTGAGTCCAGCTGAGTGTAGACCCCTGTGAGAGACTCGACCCCTTTGGCAACGATGCAGCCAGCAGGGATTAGCAGTGACACCACATGGCCTGTTCAGACCACGCCCTCTTCATTGGTCACCTGGACTTCAGAACCAAGGGGGGCAGGTTTGTCTGGGAAAGCCAAACTGAGCTCAGAGCCCGTGTTGGCAGCATCCCCTGCCCCTCTGCTCCAAAATCCCTGGATTTCAGCTCTCTCTGCTGCACAGCAGTCATCTTAACACCCCACACATCCACTTGGTCCCTTTCTCTCAGGTGCCGTCCTGCTGAGCACACACATTCTCCTCTCCTTGACAGTTCATTCAAACCAACCCAGACCTGCCTGCTTATGACCCACACCCCTTGTCTCACCTTGTCCCAGAGGAAATATTAACCCCTTTACACCCAGGCTGTGGCAATACACTGTGAGTGGGGAAACGGAGTCATGCATATTGTTCATAAAAATATTACAAAAATGTCCACATTCTCCACAACAGGTGACTGAGAAGGGAAGTCAAAGGAACCACTGAAATATCAATGGCCAATACGGTTAATGACAATAACATCAAGGAAAAAAAAAACACACCTTGTGATGGTACAAGTCCTTTGCTAGACATAGACAGTTCAGTGTCAGGACCCCTGAGCTCTGCTGCTGACTGGCTGGGTGACCTGGGGTAAATCCCACAGTGCCTCTGAACCCCACTTCAAAATAACCAGAGTTAAAGACACAACTCCTATCAGAGCCTTGCCAAACAGATTTTACGGGACCAAATCACAGCCAGTTCTCTTCTCCACTTCCCAGCCCTCCAGAGACTGATGGGCTGTGGCCACAGACAGAGCAGGAGGGACCGAGATGCCACCAAGGCCTCAGGCACCTGCAGTGGCAGAGAATTGTTTGGGTGAGACAGGTTCAGATGATCCTAGCAGGATCCCTGTTCCATGCTGGAGAGGAAGCCGAACCCCAACTTTCCCTGCCCCCCAAGGTCCCTGCCAGACTTATATAATACCTTCCTGACCCCAAAACTGGCAATCAGTGTGACCCTGAGCCTGGGAGCAAGAATCACCAACTGGGCATCTAGGAACAAAGCACTTACTGTAACAACTCAGGGCCCTGGCCCATATCATCCTGTGTCCTTCCTCCAGCTGTGGCCAATCCCTGATGCTTCAGCCGAAGGCGAGAGAAAACCAAAATGCACCAGGCCAATTGTGCATCTGCGGGGAAAGTATTCCTCCCTGACCCCTGCAGGTGACAAATTGAAGCCCTGAAGCATGAGCATGGATTGTAGAAATTGTCTAAGTGCAAAGCTGTGAGTGTTCTCAGCATGGTGAGGGCCATGCAGCGCTTCCTCTGCTCTCCAAGACAGAGCAAAGAGTATGGTATTTTATCCTGGTGCTGGAGCCAGAGATACAGGACAGGGGTGGGGTTATTATAAATGATGTGAACAGTGCCTTGAATGTGCTCTGCGCTTACACCACACAAATCGGACAAGGCCTTGCCCAAAGAGCTCGCAGACTGAATGAGGCAAGAGAGATAAGCAGGACAAATCCATCCCACCTTCTTCTCTGCATTGGGTGAGAGCACAACACGCTCCCTGCACTGGCCCTGTGGGGCTGCCAGGCTTGGTTGCCGGGCTCCCATCTCTTTCTCTTGCCCTCTCTGGCTGCATGTGGAAGCAGGATGCTTGTGCACTAGGAGACCTGTGGGAACAGATTTCCTTCTGAGAGCAGTAATGCTAATCCCCGCTAGGATGTTGCTCTGCCACCCGAGTCTGTCCCCTAGCAACAGGAGAGACAGCAGTGGACATTGGGACAATCCCCAACATCATGCCATCACCATGGCAGTCCCCACCCCTCCAATTGCTTCTGCCTGCAGGCATTGCTGAATTTCAGCGGCTCTCTCTCCCTAAACCATGCTATGGGTCTGTTTGCCCCGAGCCCTGTTAGGAGCCAGTCCGTCTCCTCCCCTCTACAATGAGTCTGTTCTGATTCCATTACAGAGCCACTGACCTTGGGGCCTGAACGCCCCGCCCGGGTTGGGATTTTACACTTGGCAGAAAAGCTTTGAGCCAGGATGTTCCAGTTACTTCAAAGGCAAAAGTGGCTCCAGAGTGGCAGGGTCAATGGAACAAGGTCTCTCCTGCTCTGAGCACATTCTAGGGTCACTCGTCACATCTCTCCTTTATCTTTATCCCCAACCTCCTAACCCTTATCACCTCAGACCTCTTGGGCCCAAACAACAGAGCCCTGGGCCCCAAAGCCCCACATCTATCAGAGATTTCAAACCCAGACTGGGATCTGGGTCCCAATTGACGCCATCTTCACTATGAGGTGAACCACAGCCCCAGACCCCGGCAATTTGGGCTGTTAGAGATGGAGCCCAGATCTGAATTCGGTATCTTGGCCCATCTCTTACAGTGACCCATAGCACAGGGTGGGACTAAGGGGACCTTATGGCCTCTTCTTTCATGCACACACACACACACAAACACAGAGGGAGCCAGGGAGAGCTGGAGAATGGCCAGTCACCTCAATTTACCCCATCACGCTGTGTGGAGAGGCTCACAACTGTGAGTGGTGACCTCCAGGCAGCCTGTCAATAACAGGGCAGACACCCCATGCTGGTGCTGTGTTCTATCATTAGATTTCACCAAGCCAGTAACAACTGTGAACTCCTGGATCACTGTACCAGCCTTACCATGGAGTCACAGCCAGTCCCCTTAGACTCTCCAGTCTATCCTGCCACCCAGACAAACTGGACTTAGTGATAAATGGTCACCTACACCAAAAATCGCACCACATTCAGGTTGCTTCCAGTCCCAAGGCACCAGTCACTTATCCCAGATCAGTTGATACCTTCAATCTTCTACCAAACACAACGCCCGCAGCCAGTCCTATCTGAAAGTTTATTAACTAGGAAAAAGAAATAAATAAACAAATGAGTTGCAATCTAGATCCTAAGAGTGACAGAGTTGTAGTGATCTGTCAGTTCAAAGTGTCTTTGAGGGTGGACTGAAAAGGCAGCCCCTGGTGATTTCTGGCTTCAGTTTGGTGTCTCCAGCCCTGTCAGAGTTCAAACAGTGAATTAGGAACTGTTTAAGAACACTTTACTAGATGCCCCAAAAGCCACAATAATGACAGATGAACATATTGGTTAAAAAAAAAAAAAGGCCTGGTTTAGAGGGGAAGTGAAGGCAACTACATACATATATATCTCAAATAAATGGAATAAATGGGGAAGTTGGTAGTAATGAATATAAATCAGAAGCTAGGAATTGTAGAAAATTGATAAGGGAAGCAAAGGGACACAAGGAGAAATCTTGTGGCCAGAAGAGTTAAGGACAATAAGGAGTTTTTTAAGTCTATTAGGAACAAAGAGAATCCTAACAATGGTATTGGTCTATTACTAGGTGGAAATGGTAGAATTATCAATAATAACAGAGAAAAGGTAGAAGTGTTCGATAAATATTTCTGTTCTATATTTAGGAAAAACACAAATGATGACACTCATATGATAACACTCTTTCCATTCTACTAGTATCTCAGGAGGATGTTAACCAGTAGGGACTCATGTTTAATCAGTAGGTCTGGATAACTTGCAAACAAGAGTATTAAAAAAGCCTGCTGAAGAGCTTGCTTTAATGTTCATTTTCAATAAGTCATGGAACATGGAGAAAGTTCCAGAAGAGTCAAAGAAAGCTAACACTGTGCCAATATTTTAAAAAAGCAAACAGGATGACCCAGGTAATTGTATACCTGTCAGTCTGAGATTGATCCCAGGCAAGATAACAGAGAAGCTGATACTGGAATTAAAGAACAGTAATATAATTAACATCAATCAACATGGGTTTATGGAAAACAGATCCTGTCAAAGTAACTTGATATCTTTTTTGTTGAGTATATAAGTTTGCTTGATAACAGCAGTAGTGTTGATTTAATATACTTTAATATTCTGAAAGGCATTTGACTTGGTACCGCATTCAAACTAGAACGATATAAAATTAACATGATGATACACATTAAATGGACTAAAGCTGGCTAACTGAAAGTTACATTTTGAGACTACATATGGTGAATCATCATCAAACAGGTGTTTCCAGCAGTGCACCACAGGGGTCCGGTTTTGGCCCCACATTATTTAACGTTTTTTTCAATGACTTGGAAGAAAACATAAAGTCACTGACGAAGTTTGCAGACGACCCAATGAGTAGGGGATATTTATAACGAACTACATTCAAAAAGCGACATAAAAAGAATTAGCTGCAAATGCGAGCACCAAACAGGCAATGGTTAATTAAGGTTACCCCCGCAACTTTAATTTGGCCCTTGTGCATATGCTTTATGACATGGCTTTTAATGCCATGATCGCTCACTATTACCCACAGGACCCTGGCCCCAATACTGGCATTTCCACACTTTTGAGTACATGGCTTTGCAACCTGAAAAAAACAAAATACCACCAAGTGGAGCCAAAATAACCCTCCTCGTGGGACCACAGGAGAGTTGACGCATTTCAATATACAGCATGGACCTCTGCCACTGGAGCTAACGGAGGAACTGGTAGAAGTGGTCGACTCTTATCCTCTCGCTGCACCAGCCTCTAGAGAGGGATGGGACACACGCTTTGCCAGTGGGTTCACAGCTATTTGCCTGACAGCGGAGGAATGCTGAGAGGCAGGGCTTGTCTACGACAGCGGTTTAGTCCACCCTAATGAGAATGAGTGTGGCTTGAAAATGCCTGCGTACACACGACACAGACCCTTAAAGGGCGCTAACTCAGGAATCCTGGGCTCTGTGCCAGCTTTGGGAAGGGCATCTGTTCCGGGGGCTATTGACTCTGCTACCCCCTCCCCTACCCCGCCCCTTCTGCCCCTGCCCCTAACATCTCCCTCCTCTTCCCCCTCTCCCCTCTGCGCCTATGCACCTAGCCCTTATCCTTTTCCCTGACTACTCTCCCCTACTTCTCAGCCCCCCAAACAGCCAGCCCCGCTGTGCTCCCTTCTCCCCTCTTTCTCACCCCAATGGTTAGGCTGTTTCCTCCGTCTCTGGGGGAGCATTGAGTGCACAGGAGGGACAGTCTGGGGCCCGGCACCACAGCATCCCCCAGCAGCCAGGAGGAGCCATTATAGGAAAAGCCCTGCTCATCCCTGTAGCCTGTTTCTGGTGATTTCTGGGCCCGTTTTGCTGTGATGTCCTGCCCTGCTCTTTGCACATCTGAAGAGGTAAATTATTGCAGCTAACTCCATAGCTTCACCCCACTGCTTCTCTCCCTCGCTTTGGGCCAAACAAAGTCCATGCTGCAGTGCTGGTCATTTTCGGGAACCGCCAAGGTCAGCACCGCCTGGCTGGAACCCGCACCCACTCCCACACTCAAACTCCCTCCCAGAGCCCGCACCCTTTATCCCCTCCTGCACCCCAAACACCTGATGTCCCAGCCCTGAGCCTGCACCCCACACCCTAACTCCCTCCCAGAGCTCTCACCCCTCATCCCCTCCCGCACCCCAAACCTCTGCTGCCTCTGCCCTGAGTCCCCACCCCACAACCAAACTCCCTCCCAGAGCCCACAGCCCCTCCCACACCCAAACTCCCTCCCAGATCCCGCACCCCCTCCTGCAGCCAAAACTCCCTCCCAGAGCCCGCACCCCGCACCCCTCCCACACCCAAACTCCCTCCCTGAGCCCTCAAACTGCACCTCCCCACACACCCAAACTCCCTCCCAGAACCTGCACCCCGCACCCCTCCTGCACCCAAACTCCATCTTAGAGCCTGCACCCCCTCCCACACCAAAACTCCCTCCCAGAGCCTGCTCCCCCTCCTGCACCCCAACCCCCTGCCCCAGCCTGGTGAAAGTGAGTGGGGTGGGGGATGGTATCAAGGCCTGCATCTCAGACAGCCTTCCCGGGCCCTGATACCATCCCCCACCCCACACACTTTCCCTCTCTGCCCCGATCCCATCTCCCGACCCCACACACTTTCCCTCCCCATCCCTGATCCCATCCTGCACCCCACACACATGCCCTCTCCACCCCTGAACCCATCCCCCACCCACACATTTGCCCTTCCCCCAAATCCTATCCATGTGACCCCAGGGACCTCTTGGTGCCAACTGGCAGAGGGGACAAAGTGGATGCACAGGGTTAACATGGATCCCCTGGGTCAGGAATAAGTATAATAATTCACCAAAGGTGACATGAAAGGTCTCTACCGAAAGCCAGTAGCTCACTGGTCATCACAGTCACTGTGAAACGTATGTACGGATAATAGTTAAGAAGTTATGTATAGATGCTGAAAAATATGTGGTTTAAGTTGGGGGCTTCTTACCAGAAGGTGATTGTGACAGGGCGCTTGCCCCGCACTGGCCCTAAGAGGGTTAAAATCCACCTAGGGAGGCTGAGGGGAAGGCAGCCAAAGGAGGGGCTGCTGGGGAAACAGCCAATTAGGGCAGCGGCTGCAGAAAATTAGGGGTGGCAGCTGGAGCAGCCAATCAGGGCCCAGCCGGCCTACATAAAAGGAAGCTGCAGACCAGCGCACATAGTCTGCTGCAGGGAGTCCCAGGGAGAAGACTGGCTTCCTAGAGGGCTACAGAGAGACCAGCACTGGGGGAAGGGCAGGTGCTAACAGGGACTAGGAGAGCTCCTGACAGGCTGCCAGGACTTACAGGCTTGAGGCCCTGGGAAAAGGAGCTGGAGCCAGAGGCAGGAGCAGAAGGAACCGAGGCTGTGGGGAAGTGGCCCAGGGAATAGAGACAGTGAGCTGGAAGGAAGGAGCAGCCTGGCTGTGGACTGCCAAGCTGCTGAGAGGAGTGGCTGGACGCTTGTTGGAGGAGTCCCCCGGAAGTGGGGAACCGGATGGTGACATGGCTGGAGGGCTGTGCTACAAAGCAGATGAGAGAAAGGAGCTGTAATGGGTCTGCAGGCAGAGGTGAGAACGGGAGAGCCACCACCCGAGTACGCACCTGCTGGACTGAGCTAATTCCTGAAATGACCAGCAGGTGGTGCCAGTGTGGTGAGTGATGCCGTGACAGGGATAAGCAGGTTCCTTTCAAGCAGGAGGTGAGAGATGCTTCTCTCTCTGTCTGAGCTGGTGTGTGCTGTAAGACTCACACTGGATGCCTATTTGCTTTACGGAGCCTGAGCCTAATCAAGAGTTTGCAGTCTACAAGAAAGATGCAGACAGGAGAAAGCATCCAGCAGGGGGCATCCTGTTTATGAGCAAAGACAATGGATGTGGGAGGAGGGGTATAACTGGGAGTACTGGGGTACACATGTGAGCCTAAAACTAGGACGGGTTACCAGCATGCATGTCTTATGAAAGGAGGGTCCCAGCTGTTAAGTGCTGAGAGAAAGACTTTGGGTGAGCTAAGCTTCGTTAGATGGGGAAGTATCTCTGGTTAGTTAAGTTTAGGCTCTAGAAACCATGTTATGATTTTATTTGACAAGTAACCATTTGTTTCCAATATTTGTTACTTGCTGCTTCTCAAACCTCTATTCTTAATTGAACTTATACTTGGTTTCACTTTATAAACATGTCTAAGCACTGTGTTTCAAGTGGAGCTGTGTTCTGAGGTGTAGCTGCTAAACTGCAGTGTCTGGCTCCTTTGGGAGCAGTGTAGCCAAAGGCATGGTGAGTGTCCCATGGCACAGGGGCTGGCCTCTCCAGGGGGATGCTCACAGGGCTTGGGTTGGAGTGCATCTATTGCTAACCCTCACAATTACTCTGTCCCCTTTTCCCTCCCCAACATCCCTGTCCCTCCCTCCCTCTCCCCCCCCCCCCCACAATTCCACTGTGTCCCTCCTCCTCCCCACTAGTAGGGTTGCCAACTTTCTAATCCCTGAAAACCAAACACCCCTGCCCCACCTCTCCCCCACTCCATCACTTGCTCTCCACCCCAGCCCCCATGACTCATGCCCCCAGGACTCACCTGCTGCCTTGTCACCATGCCTCAGTGGGTCACAACTGAATACCAAATTCAGACCAAACGGCTGAGAAATAGGGCAGATACGCCCCAAAACTGGTGGCTATTCTTCCATAAAATATACCAAATCAGCAACAAAAGTAAACTTCTGTCTCACCACACTGGCTAACAAGAAGTCAGAAATTTAGCCTCCTTAGATATTCCAGTCCTGGATTCAACATCCAGACACTAGACTTAATGATGAGTGATTATTTAAAACCAATTTCATCAAACAAAGGGTTCTTCTGATCCCAAAGGAGCGGCCACATACCCAGGTCAATATATAACTCAGATCTTACCCAATAATCACGCTGTTGTCAGTCCTTTAGTATCTCATATCTAAAGGTTTATTTACAGAAAGAGGTGAGAGTTAAAATTGGTTAAAGGAATCAAATACATATAATAATTGTGAAGTTCTTGGTTCAGGCTTGAAGCAGGGATGCACTAAACTGCTGGCTTGTTAAATCTCTGGTTGCTTCCAAATGACTTGGAAGGTCCTCAGTCCTTTGGTTAGAATGCTTCCATAGCCCAGACATTACAGCAGGGACGAGGCAAAATGGAGATGTTTCTTGGGCCTGTTATAGCTTCTGCTGTGTGGAGGGAAACCCATTGTTCTAAGCAAAGCCCTCAGCACAGTTTGTGGAAAAGTACAGGCACACAAGATGGAGTTTAGTATCCCATGATCTAGTCACATGCCCATGCATGCTTCGATGAGTCATATCAGAGGCCATGACCCATATTCTAGCTGGAAAGTCCATCAGGTAGGGATAAGCCTTTTCTATGGTCCAGTGTGAGTTAAGTGTTCTTTGATGGGCCATTCAACTTGTATAATCCCTTCACAATGTGCTGGCCAGACTAGAAGTAAGATGTCTTGTGGGTGTGACCACAGGAGCAAACACATTTGAAATGCAGGTATACAATCAATATTCATAACGTTAGATATAAAAAGATAGGATAATCCTATTCAGCAAACCATAACTTTTGGGGGGCACAGTGGGGTGGGGTGGGGTGGGGTGGGGGGGGTCCCTGGAGCGAGGGGCTGGGGAGGGGAAATCAGGGCACAGCAGAGTGAGGGAGGTCGGCCCCTGGAGTGAGGGGCTGGGGAAATCGGGGTGGGAGGCAGACAGGTTACCCCCCAACCCCCCCCTGGACGGCACTGGTATCTACTTTGGAGACCAATCCAGGAGCCAATCAGTTCTGTCTGTCAGGCCTGGAGGGGCGGGAAGAGCAGCAGCTGCTGAGCGGAGCCGCTTCTCCAGCAACAGCTGCTGCTCTTCCCGCTCCCCGGTGGCAGAGGCGGGTTACTGCACGTAACTGGACTTTTAGTGTCCGGTCAGCTGTGCTGACTGGACCCTGCTAGTTTCCCTTTTCGACCGGACGTTCTAGTCAAAAACTGGACACCTGGCAACCCTACCCACTAGTCCCTGAGCTCCCCACATCGCTGGGGCGCCCCCAGGGGTGAAAGTAAGTTAGAGGACTTACCGGTACGCCGGAGTCCTGAGCAGGGGGTGTGGCCTCAACTGGAAGAGGCAGGGCCTTAACTCCCCAGGCCAGGGCTCCAGCTGCGGTAGTGGCGGCTGGGAGCCCGGGGCCCTTTAAATCACACCCGAGCTACCAGCTGCAGAGGCGGCTGGGAGGCTCGGGAGCGATTTAAAGGGCCCAGGGCTCCAGCTACCGCAGCTGAGCCCTGGGCCTTTTAAATCACTGAGGAGCCCTGGGGGCTCCCGGCTGTCACTGCTACCCCGGGACTCTGGGCTCTGGCAGAGCTTTAAAGGGCCTGGGGCTTCGCTGTGGTAGCAGCTGCCAGAGCCCCGAGCCCTTTAAATCCCCACCTGAGCCCTGCTGCCCGAGCCCTGGGGTAGCGGTGGCCAGGCTCCATTGGGGATTTAAGGGGCTCCAGCCGCCGCTACCGCCCCGGCCCTTTAAATGCCCACCGGAGCCCCACCGCCGCTACCCCAGGGCTTCGGCAGCAGGGCTCCGGCGGGGATTTAAAGGGCCGGGGCAGTAGCGGTGACTGGAGCTCCGGGGCTCTTTAAATCCCCGCCAGAGCCCCCCCACCCCTACCCCAGGGCTCGGGCAGCAGGGGCAGTTAGTCCTGCTTGCCAGTACTGCTTGCCGTTAGCGTTCTTTGTCAAAAACTCCTGAAAAAAGAAAATAATTGATTGCAATAAAATATGGCCCAAATCTAAGGCACCACCCCAATCCCACCTCACACAGCCCGTACTCCTCTCTGGCTCTCTGTTGTTCTCCTTGTGCCGAGATGTGGCCCATTGGGTTAGGCAGCGACTGAGATCGAGGCCCCATTGTGCCAGGTGCTTCACAGACACCTAGTGAAAGACGCTCCCTGCCCCAAAGAGCTTACAATCCAACAGACAAAACCAAGGGTGAGAGGGGAAACTAAGGCATGGTGATTTGTGCCAGGTCACACAGAAGGTCAGTGGCAGAGCAGCGAGTAGGACCCAGCTGTCCTGGCTCCCAGGCTTGTCCTGCATCACTAGACCAGGCTGGCTCCCCTCCCAAAGGACCTGCTGAGGGAGCTGCGGCTCTGGATGGATGTGGAAGCACCCTGTGGACATGGAGGCTAGGCAGGAAACATCAGGGAGCTCCCAAGTGACCATGATCTCATGGATCCCAGTCCTCCACCAGACGCTGTGTGTCCTTTCCCCATCACTCCTTACAATCAGGGGTCTCTCTCGACTCCCGCAAAGGTTTGCTTCCCAGGGAGCTTCCCTGGAGCTGTCAGGCTGACTTGCCTGAGGGTCCCCAGCAGCCTGACTGGCGCTTGGGATGAATTGTGCAGTAACTCTTGGGAGCTGGGGGAGTGCCCGAAGTCTGTGTTCTGGGAAGCGGTTTGCTACTCGGTCCTGTGCCAATAGATGGTGCTCAAGTATATGTAGCATGCTCCCTGGGTTTTGTAGGGCCAAGACAATTTCTTGTGCACTGCAAATGGCTACCTCAGAGCGGCCATACTGGGTCAGGCCAATGGCCCATCTAGCCCAGTGTCCTGTCTTGCGACAGTGGCCAGGGCCAGGTGCTTCAGAGGGCATGAACAGAACAGGGCAATTATTGAGTAATCCATCCCTTGTTATCCACTCCCAGCTTCTGGCAGTCAGAGGCTTAGGGACACCCAGAGCATGGGGTTACGTCCCTGACCATCTTGGCTAATAGCCATTGTTGGACCTGTCCTCCAGGATCTCATCTCATTCTTTTTTGACCCTAGTTATACTTTTGGCCTCCACAACATCCCCTGGCAGTGAGTTCCTCAGACTGACTTTGTGCTGTGTGAAGAAATACCTCCTTAGGTTTGGTTTAAACCTGCTGCCTATTAATTTCATCAGGTGACGCCTAGTTCTTGTGTTCTGTGAAGGGTCAATAACACTTCTTTATTCACTGTCTCCGCACCCGTCCTGGTTTTATAGCCTCTGTCACATCCCCCTTAGCCGTCCCTTTTCCAAGCTGAACAGTCCCACTCTTTTTAATCTCTCCTCATCTGGAAGCTGTTCCAGCCCCCTGATCATTTTTGTTGCCCTTCTTGTGCACATCTTTACACTGGTGCATAATGTATTTCCTAGGCACTGAGCAGAGAAACATCAGCTACTATCCTGTCCCCAGGCATCTCTCTCATGCCAAGAGCCTCCCAGTTGCTGGGAGACCATCTCCACCCCCTGTCCGGGCTGTGTGGCTGGACTCAGTGAGCCTGACTTACCTGCTTTTGTGGGTTATCAAGAATAATCAGCTCGGCACCTTGGTCTTTGCAGGCCTGCTTGGCATAGGACCAGTGTTTACGCACTGTGGAGAAGTAGTAGCAGGTCCCTGAATTCAGCAGCCAGCCAGCTGGACAAATGCTGCAGGCAGAGTCTGCAATGCGAGACAAGCAGAGGTCACTCTCAGCGCTGGACTGCAACAGACAATAATAGCGTCTGCCTAGTGCCCTTTAGCCAATGACCTCAACGCGCGTAGCCAAGGTGGGGAAGCGTCACCCTTAATTTGCAGAGGGGGGGAAACTGAGACAGAGAGAGGTGCAGTAACTTGCTCAAGACCATTCCCAAGCTGGGAAGAGAACTCAGGAGACCTGATTTCCGGCCTCACCTGCCCTAACCACTAGCCCAGTGGTTTTCAACCTTTTTTCGTTTACGGCCCTTTAAAACATTTCTAATGGTGGTGCAGACCCCTTTGGAAATCTTAGACATAGTCTGCAGACCCCCAGGGATCCGTGTACCACAGGTTGAAAGCCACTGCACTGGACAACATTGACTTCAAGGAGCTGGGAATAGAAGCCAGGAGTCCCAGTGGCCAGCCCTCTGCTCTAACCACTAGACTTCATATACCTCCCAGAGATGGGAATAGAAGCCAGGTGTCCTGCATTCCAGTCCCCTGCTCTAACTATTAGACAAAACTGACTCCTTGACAAACTAGGGGAAATCCCAGCTAGCCCCCTGAACATTATCACTGCTTGTGGGGAAAAGGAGCAGGAATCCTAACTGCACGAGGTGCCATGGCCCAGGCCCCCATTTGCTGGGTGCTGTACATTATTTATTACATGAATTATGGCAGTGCTTAGATGCCGCAGTCATAGATCAGGCCCCATTCTGTTAGGCATGGTACAAACACAAAACAGAAAGACAGTCCCTGCCGTGAAGAGCTGACAGTCTCAGCAAGTCGAGGCTGGCGTGTGTCTCACCGTTCCTTTTCTGGACAGCATCCAGAATCTTGTAGGCTTCAGCCCTGATGTCATCTCTGTCACTTTTCGCTTTGGCCAGACCCTCCGACACTGCAAACACAACACATGTCACATGTAGGAATAGGGTTGTATCCCTTTAAACAGTCTGTGAGCCTCCAGTGGCGCTCACCATATTCTGTACTTCAGAAGCTGCCAGAAGCCAGCTAGAGCAGCGGGTGTGTGCAGCTAGGCCTGGCACACCTGTGTGCAGATCGTAAACACTAGGACTTGGGGCCTGGCTGTGACACTGAAGTGGGGCCCGTATCCCAGCAGCAGGAGTCACAGAGCTTGTTACACGGTCAGTCTGATACAGTCATTAGGGACTGGAGACCTGGCCGGAATCACCAGCTGAACCTGAACCTTTCACAAGGGTCAAAATCATTCATCTAAAACCAGGTCCCCACCCCCAAACCTCAGCAGGAGCCCTGCCCTCGCCTCACACCCAGGCACACTGCCCTGCCCCACAATTCCCTACCTCTGGCTCCCCAGTTTATTACACCTGGGCCATCTTCTGCCCAGCCCTTTAATCTATCTGCCTCCCCTCAGCCACTAATGAGTCACCATCCCTATTTCCCTCCCCCCGGCCCTCCCCTGCTTCCAAAACACATATCCCCTCTCCTAGCAGTCCCAAGTGAACCTAGGGAGAAAGAAACGGCCAGATCCCCCCTCTGTAGCAGCCCAGCCCATGGGAGTCCCTAAAGGCCAGAGACTCCTGCAGTGACCGGGAATGCACCTGGGGTGAGAATCCCTGGAACTGAAGAGTGAACTGGCTTCCCCAGTTCACCCCAGCTAGTCACACACCCTGAGCCTGGTACAAGAGGAGCCCTGAGTGCAGAGGCTCTGTGGGCACTGGCTGTGTCCCCGCCCCTCCGGTGGGTCACCCAGAGTAGGGCAGGGCCCTGGTTTCCGGCCTCGGTGACTTGATCCCAAATGCTGCTTGCGCGGGCTGGCCTGGCGGGGTAGGGTGGAATGGATCCCAAATCGCCATGGGAACCTGGCACTGGGATTCTCCACCCCGCTCTCTTCTTTCTGCTGTTCTCCACCCCCTCCTCTGCCTGAGCCCTGCTCCCTGCCCCCCACCCCGCCATGGGCACTCACCTTCCACTCTCAGCGTGGCCTGGTCCGACTGCAGCCTCTTCAGCTCCGTGGCCAGCTCCACCTCTGAGAGATAAACAGGGCTGATCACGTTCCTGAGAGGGGACCCAGGGCTCAGCGGGAACAAGGAGGTGGCCAGGGAATGGGGGATGTTGGGGGGAGCTTGGAAGGAGGAGGAGTGACGTGACTGGGGTGCAGGAGGTTCGCAGAGGTGATGCTGGGCTGTGGGTCTGTGAGGGCTTCAGTACGTACCAGTGCTGTGCATGGCGGACTGGTTGAAATGAAGTGTCTCCAGTTGCTTCGCTGTCTTGGAGCCTGGAAGAGACAGAGGCCGGTGAGCTGGGAACTACCCCTCTCTTCATCTCGTGGGGCAGGGCCGTGTTCCCTAGCAGAGCGGGTCTGTCAGGTACTGGGGTCTCCTGGGGCTGGTTTCCTTCCTGGGAAGAGGCGGCGCGGGTGGATTTTCTTTCATCCCCTGGCCATGACGGTCCATGACTCAGGCTCTGAGATGGAGAGCGACTTGCCCCAGGCCAGGTAGTGAAGCAAGATTAGAACTCGGGGCTCCCTGACTTGTGCTCATTCCCTCAGACCCCACCTCCAGCTACCAGCCCTGCCTGGGGACAGCTTGTTAGTGAGTTTAGTTAGGGCCCATCCAGACTAGGGAAATTTGTACTAGTGTCACCGTGGACTGGTGCAAATCCCTAGTGCAGACACATGGCACAAGGCTTGCACAGGTTACCAGGATTAGACCCACTGATGTGAGTCCTACTTTGCATTATCCCAGTGTGTGTCTACATTAGTGGTTTGCATCAGCATTTACCTATCAGGACACGGTCTGTAGACAAGGGGCAGGTTCTCCATCACCTGGAATTATTAAAAGATTGTCTGTCTCTTCCTAAAAGTTCCACTCCAGCTTGACTGCCAGATATGGGCTGGATATAGGAATCGCTGGGTGGGATTCTGTGGCCTCTGCTATGCAGGAGGTCAGACTAGAGGCCCATAACAGTCCCTTCTGGCTGTAACATCTATGAGCAACGATGGTGCAAACTTCCCTAATGCAGACAGGAACCTAGCTAGTTAGATAGACCCTGAGCCAAACACCACTGAAGACAATGGGAGCCTTTCTATTGGTTCGGTGGGTTTCAGATCAAACCATTAGTTAGTTAATAGGAGCAGAACAGAAAAGAAGAGAGGTTTGGAATTTCTTGTTTCCCTGTGTCCCTCTGCCTGTCTGTCTGTCTCCACCTATCACCCCATGTCTTACACTTAGGTTGGAAGCTCTTTGGGGCAGGAACTGGCTTTGTGTACTGTGTTTGTACAGCACCTCACACAATGGAGTCCTGGTTCATAACTGGGGCTCCTGGGTGCTGCCATAATACACCTAACAGGCGAGTCTGGGATCCATAGACAATCACAGTCCTTGTTATAGCCAATGAGTGCCAAGTATCCACTTTTAGACACAACAGGAGGAGCTATCAACCTCATTTATGTAGTGAAACAGCTGCAGATAATGAAAGTGACCACCCAAGGCACCAGGCTGCATGGCAGGAAAGAGCCGTGTGGGCCGAGGGGCACCCTGGTTGTAGCCCCAGGTGTTCGGAGCAGCCTGTGTGTGAGGGAGGCTGAAGGAGCTGTGAGCGGGACCCTGTCAGGAAGCAGAGATGGAGTTTCTTGGGCACAGAGCTTAAGGGGCAGAAGGGGGATTTCCGAGGCAGGGAACAGCCTGCAGCTGTTTGTTCCTGCTGTGTTCAAGGGAACAAGATGTTCTAACTAAACAAGATCACAGCGAGAACAGACCTGCTTGGGAGCAGCGATTGCTCCCCCTAACAGGAACAAACCTGACAGCACCTCTGATTTTTGGCTTCTGCCAAAGGGGCAACATCAGTAATACAAATACACGGACACTCATAAGTAAACTGAATTGTTACCGTTGCCTCTCAGCACGGATTGACCAGTCCGCAACTGCTCCAGCTCCTTGGACATCTCCGAGTCTAGACAGAAGGACAGATGCCAGCTGTTGTTTATATGGTTGGGGGGGGGGAGGGGGCTGAGTTTTCGATTTGGGTTCACAGCGTAGAGCGACATGCTGCATTTCTACTTTCCAACTTCCCCCTGTGGAGATAATCTCTGAGGGTGATATCCCCAAAGGGATTTCGGCATTGCAATGCTGAGCACCACAGTGCCTAGAAAATCCCAGGAACACCCACAAAGCCGAGTTACATGCCCAGGCTCCGATACAATGACTGGGGAGAGCAATGCATCTGAGTGCAATCCCCAAAACCCAGCACGCTAGGCGGGGAGCTGTGTAAGTAGCCAATGGGAGATACTGATGAGCCATCCCCACCCTTTTCTCAGAGCTAGGCATGCTAATCCAGGCTGCAGGAATGGGAAGTATCTAGCTCCTCTAGTGATCCACAGACAGGAACTCCTCTCCTGGCTTAGGCACCTAGGTAGTGTCTTTTGGGAATGAGTTAGGTGCCTGCCTCATTCTACACAAAATGCAGGGGAGGAGGTGCTGCTGCCCACCTTATAATTTATAGCCCAATGGTCAGAACACTCACTTGGGATGTGTTCGACCCGGGTTCAAATCCCTCCTCCCTGGCAGAGGAGCAGAAAGGATTTGTATAGGGGCTTAGGTGGGAGACAAGCATCCAGATGCCTCGAGGGAGGCAGGAGTGCGCATGCCTAGAGGTGTCGAGTGAGTTTAGGCACCTACAGTGCTCAGTGGGAGTTTTGTGGATTGCAGTAGGAGACTTAGGTGCCTCACTGGCTTCAAGGATTTCACCCAGAGTCCCCTCTGAATGACTTCTGCCCTGGCGCAGTCTGGCCAACTCCAGAGGTTAAAAACCAATCACAAGATTGGCTTAAAAATCATGAGATTTGTGAAAAATAATAGACTTTTCTTTTCTTTTCTTTGCCTCCTGGTTTCTGAGCCATTACATCGCTTTCCCAAGTTTTTCTGTGCAACTAGAATCCGTCTCAGTATTTTTAAATGAAAGCTCAGATTCTCACCTAATCACAAGACTCCTGGAGCCGGGGCTTCAATTCAAACACCACCTAGAGTTCACAACGCTGAGGCTGCTATGTGTAATGACACCCACCAAGGCTCCTCAGCAGGACGTGAATCCCTGCCACAGCAAAGACCTTTTGAGCTACAGGAGCTACTCTGTTAGCTGGCAGGAGTAGTTAGGCTGTTATCCTGTGTGGAGCAGCTGCTAGAGGGCATCCCAACACACATTGTACTCACTTGTACCTGTGAATACATTCAAGAGTCAAACACCAGCGTGTTCCTGCTCACAGTGTGGGCTCTGGGAAGGTGCCCCACTGCTGTGAATTGGAGGGCAGGTGGCCTGACTTAATGAGCCTTGTCTTACAATTAGCAGCACTATGGCACAATGAAACACATTGCGGGGGCCTATATCCCTTCTCCTGCAGTGTCTTGACACTAGCCATTGCCAGACATAAGGGGACCTGGCTGGGAGGGACTCTTGGCCTGAAATCCTGGCCTTGCTGAAGCCAATGAGAGTTTGGCCATTGACTTAATGGAGTCAGGATTTCACCCCGGTCTTTTCCACGGGTCCATTCCTGTGTGATAGTCCTAAATGCACTCCAGAATACTTACACTTTCCAATCACCATGGCGAGGAGGATGACCCATAACACAAACGACACGGCGTGCACAGCGTAAAGGGTTAATACTGACCTTTCCTCCCCATTCAGGCCCCTACCGCACTGCAGCAAGGAATTCCCTGGAAGGCAGGAGCAGAGACAGCGGGGGTTAGAGCATCGGTCCCTGCCCTCTGGCGAACCAGTGCTGCGGGGGCAGGTGTGCTCGAAGCCTCGCGGGGAAGGCACTAGGGGAATTCAGAATTCACTGTTATTGTAATTCATAAATAGTGATGGACGTGCCACTGGGGTCAGGAATCTCTGTGCAGCACAGAGCATGCCGGGGAATTCACACCCTCTATCTATCTATCCCTATAGAATCATAGAATATTAGGGTTGAAAGAGACATCAGGAGGTCATCTAGTCCAACCCCCTGCTCAAAGCAGGACCAATCCCCAACTAAATCATCCCAGCCAGGGCTTTGTCAAGCCGGGCCTTAAAAACTTCTAAGGATGGAGATTCCACCACCTCCCTAGGTAACCCATTCCAGTGCTTCACCACCCTCCTAGTGAAAGAGTTTTTCCTAATATCCAACCTAGACCTCTGCCACTGCAACTTGCGACCATTGCTCCTTATATCCACCCTATCTATCTATCATTTGCCCACCTGGATTTCCATTGAGCCTAAGCCCCAGAAGTAAGAGAACCCCATTTCCTGGGAGTCCCCTCTGTTTTCCCAAGGATCCTTTGGGGGAGCCAGGCCATGAGATCCATGTGAGATGCTGGGATGATTCCCTGGGGTTTCACCTCCCACCCTTTCTTCTCTCTGCTTTGACTGCCTTCCACCATCAGGATACAGCTCCGCGGCTGCAACCCCTGCCTACATCTCCCCCTCACCCCCTGTTCAGTCCGTGCTCCCCTCCTGATGGTTGCTTGTACCACCTCCCTATTGCCAGCCCTGGCCTCCCCCCCAGTGCCCTATGCTCTCCCATACACTGTCCTCTAAGATTCCTCCCCATCTTGCTGCAGACTCATGCGCCATGAAGCCTGCCAGGCAGAAAGGCTGCCCCCCGCTCTGTGCTGCTCTGTCCCATCCACTGTAGCCTCCTCCAGGCAGGGACAAGCCCTTGGTTCAGAGCGTTGCTCCATGCACAGTACCATGTACTCACCAGCCAAACCCCCCTTCCTCCACTGCCTCAGCCCACTGTGCTGCTGTCAGTGGGGAGGGGAAGGAAGCAGCTGTGTCTCCAACGCCTACATCTCAAATCAGCGCCCCCTCCCACACACACATGCACATATCCCCCTTCACTTCCCAGGAATGAAAGTAAAAAAAGAGGAAGAAAAGAAGCACAAATCTGCTGTAAGCACAGAATTGCACGAGGCATGTTCCTATTGCACAATGCAGGGACAGTCCGCCTGATCAGCAGAACTCTGGCTCCGAAATGCCTCTCGTAACACGTCCACCCCTGGGCCTGGGACAGGGATCAGGGCCAAGGCTCCTGATGGTATAACCTGCAATTGTGTACGACGGGCTCCAGCGCCCAGCAACTCGTGCATTGTGGACACTAGTCCTGAGTGCAATATGGATGCAAAATGGATCTATTTATCCATTTATCCATTCAATCCCATAAATGCTAGCCATCCCTATACAACCCCAGCCAGCCATCCCCATACTCCTCCATCCGTCCATCCATCCATCCATCCCCATACACCCCCCTCCATTCATCTCCATATACCCCCCATCCACCCATCACCATAAACCCCCCTCCATCCAACCATCCCCATACACCCCCCTCCATCCATCTCCATATACCCCCCCATCCATCTATCCATCCCCATACACACACATCCATCCCTATCTATCTCACAATCTCCATACACACCAGTTCATCCACATCTATCTATCTATCTATCATCATACAGCACCCCTCCGTCCCCACACACTCTCTCTCTCACTCCCCCGCTTTTAAACCCCTCATTGCCATAGTATGCAAGCACCAAACATAAACATCTGATGAAATGCTGCTGAGACAAGCCTGGAATTCTCAGCCTGGCTCTGCCCAGCACCTCCTGCTGTGACGTATGAAACGCCACCCTCCCAAAGTACAGACCTGCCTTCGAGTCTGACTTCGCTGCTGAGCACTATGCCACTCCATAAGTAGGGCCCAATCCTGCAAACCTCGCTGACACCGCCCTCCTCTTGGCTTCACTGGGGTGTGAAGTCTGCAGGATCAGGACGTGTTATCAAGGAGTGAGCTGATTAGCAGGAAATGATTGCGCACTCTCCCACTAATGCAGCCTGCTCTCCCAAAAGCCATTTCTGTCTCCTGTTCCTTGAGCGTCCCTTGGTTGGACTCTTCGCACTTTTGGTAAATGCTGCATCTGAGCCTCTTCCTACCCCAATGGCTCCAGCGGCTTTTATACCAGCTGAGGCTCTGAGCATCTTTCCTGGAAAAGGAAACACATGTACCCAGCCACTCTTCCTCTCTTCAGAACACAGAGATCTGTGACCCTGTCACTTCTCCTCTAGCAGCTGGGAGCCTTCATCCAACCAGGATTCCTGGTGCAGCTGACAAATAATAGCCACCCACCCAGTGACCCAAGGGGCACAGACAATCTTTAAGTGGGAGGATCTTTTCGGAGCTGGGCATGTCCTTACCCTGGGCCCGGCAAGAGGGGTTCTCGCGTGTGCAGTCTGTGAACATTGCTGTTCAGGGAAACAGAATGGTGAACATCTTGCAAATAAACAAACGGCACTAAGAAAACACCTGACTCCATGTCACCGATTTCTGCTCCAAACAGGAAGCCAATCTGCAAGGGCCTGAAAAGTCACTTGTCAAAGGGCACCAACATCTTTCTCTCTTTTCAGGGTCTTTGTGCCATTGATGGCACTTGGCATCTTGTCAGTTTCACTGGTTTGCAGCCCTGCATAGGCTGTGTGTCGGGTTCCCCTGTTGTTTGCATTGGTCTCTCTCACAGCACCAGGGAGGGGAAAACAAGGAAAATGTAATGGTAAAAGTACAAAAATTGGCAGGAGTACCCGGGGGAGGAGTAGGAGCTGAAACAACTTGTGTAACTAAAATCACTAGGGGGAATATTTTCAAAAGCACCTAAGGGGATGTCTACACTGCAGCAAAAGCCATGCGGCATGGCTGCGGCTGACCCAGGTCAGCTGACTCAGGCTTGTGGGATGCAGCCTGCAGGGGCTAAAAATTGCAGTGTAGACATTTGGGCTCGGGTGGGAGCCCAGGCTTTGAGACCCTGCCCCTCACCATGTTTCAGAGCCGGGGCTCCAGCCCAAGCCCAAATGTCTATGCTGCAATTTTTAGCTCCACAGCACAAGTCCCAGAAGCCCAAGTCGATTGACCCCAGTTCTGTGGCTCAGTGCAGTGGATTTTTTATCGCAGTGTAGACGTACCCTAAGTAATTTAGGAGCATAAATCCCAGTTTCAAAAGGCACTTGGGGCCAGATTTTCAAAGGTATCTGGCCCCTAGAGATGCAAAATCATCTCTCCAGCCCAGAGACTGTAACAGTGATGTTGGTGTCTCAGGGAGTTCTGTTCTGAGTAGAGTTCTAAGAAAGGGGATGATATCTTGGGTTCTGGTACCTGACCAGGACTCCTAGATGCTACTGTAATACAAATAAATAATAATCGTCTGTTCCTCAAGAAATGGCTCTCATCTCCAGCTGGCTGACTCCAACGCCAAGATTGCTCAGGACAGAGACACTGCCAGTGACAGAGCTGCAGAATACCTCTGAAAACTGGGCTGAGAGGGGAACCCAGCGGAGGAAGAGGAAAAGGAAGATCTCACCTGGGCCAGCAGGTAAATGATTGGCTTGGCTCCGCCGCCTCTCTGTGGGCTGCTCTGCCTCAGTTTTTGCACCAATGTCACTAAGCCCTGGTCTACACTAGGACTTTAGGTCGAATTTAGCAGCGTAAAATCGATCTAAACCTGCACCCGTCCACAGGATGAAGCCCTTTATTTCGACTTAAAGGGCTCTTAAAATTGATTTCCATACTCCACCCCTGACAAGTGGATTAGCGCTTAAATCGGCCTTGCCGGGTCGAATTTGGGCTACTGTGGACACAATTCGACGGTATTGGCCTCCAGGAGCTATCCCAGAGTGCTCCATTGTGACCGCCCTGGACAGCACTCTCAACTCAGATGCATTGGCCAGGTAGACAGGAAAAGAACTGCGAACTTTTGAATCTCGTTTCCTGTTTGGCCAGCGTGGCAAGCTGCAGGTGAGCATGCAGAGCTCATCAGCAGAGGTGACCATGATGGAGTCCCAGAATCGCAAAAGAGCTCCAGCATGGACTGAACGGGAGGTATGGGATCTGATCACTGTATGGGGAGAGGAATCCGTGCTATCAGAACTCTGTTCCAGTTTTCGAAATGCCAAAACCTTTGTCAAAATCTCCCAGGGCATGAAGGACAGAGGCCATAACAGGGATCCGAAGCAGTGCCGCGTGAAACTTAAGGAGCTGAGGCAAGCCTACCAGAAAACCAGAGGGGCGAACGGCCGCTCCGGGTCAGAGCCCCAGACATGCCACTTCTATGATGAGCAGCATGCCATTTTAGGGGGTTCAGCCACCACTACCCCAGCCGTGTTGTTTGACTCTGTCAAGGTTCCTTCCCCACTCTGAACACCAGGGTACAGATGTGGGGACCTGCATGAAAAACCTCCTAAGCTTCTCTTTACCAGCGTAGGTCAAAACTTCCCCAAGGTACAAAATATTCCACCCTTTGTCCTTGGATTGGCCGCTGCCACCACCAAACAAATACTGGTTACTGGGGAAGAGCTGTTTGGAAACGTCTTTCCCTCCAAAATCCTTCCCAAAACCTTGCACCCCACTTCCTGGACAAGGTTTGGTAAAAAGCCTCACCAATTTGCCTAGGTGACTACAGACCCTGACCCTTGGATCTTAAGAACAATGAACAATCCTCCCAACACTTGCACTCCCCCTTTCCAGGGAAATGTTGGATTAAAAAGCCTCACCAATTTGCATAGGTGACCACAGACCCAAACCCTTGGATCTGAGAACAATGAAAAAGCATTCAGTTTTCTTACAAGAAGACTTTTAATAGAAATAAAAGTAAATAGAAGTAAAGAAATCCCCTCTGTAAAATCAGGATGGTAGATACCTTACAGGGTAATTAGATTCAAAACATAGAGAACCCCTCTAGGCAAAACCTTAAGTTACAAAAAAGATACACAGACAGAAATAGTTATTCTATTCAGCACAATTCTTTTCTCAGCCATTTAAAGAAATCATAATCTAACACATACCTAGCTAGATTACTTACTAAAAGTTCTAAGACTCCATTCCTGGTCTATCCCCGACAAAAGCAGCATATAGACAGACAGAGACCCTTTGTTTCTCTCCCTCCTCCCAGCTTTTGAAAGTATCTTGTCTCCTCACTGGTCATTTTGGTCAGGTGCCAGCGAGGTTACCTTTAGCTTCTTAACCCTTTACAGGTGAGAGGAGTTTTCCTCTGGCCAGGAGGGATTTTAAAGGGGTTTACCCTTCCCTTTATATTTATGACACGCCCCCCAAATCTCAGCTAGGGTGAAACACTGGCTGGGATTTCTTCCTGGAGCTCTAGGAAAAACAGAGGTAATAAGACACATGCATCTCTAAATATACTACCAAGTACATAAAGACTAACAATATTTTCCACATCTCAAGGACGATTTTAACCAGTTGATTCTGGGAAACTTTCACGGGAGAGTGCATCAGCCACTTTCTTAGAAGCTCCTGAGATGTGTTGGATGTCAAAATCAAAATCTTGGAGAGCTAAACTCCACCGAAGAAGTTTTTTGCTATTTTCTTTGACGGTGTGAAGCCACTTCAGTGCAGCATGGTCGGTTTGCAGGTGGAAACGCCGTCCCCAAACATATGGGCGTAGCTCTTCCAGAGCATAGACAATGGCGTAACATTCTTTTTCAGTGACTGACCAGTTGCTTTCCTTCTCAGACAGTTTTTTGCTGAGAAACACTACAGGGTGAAATTCTTGATCAGGTCCTTTCTACATTAAAACTGCTCCCACACCACGCTCGGATGCATCTGTGGTTACTAGGAACGGTTTGTCAAAGTCTGGGGCCCTTAGTACAGGGTCAGACATGAGTGTCGCTTTAAGCTTGTTAAAGGCCTTCTGACACTTTTCGGTCCACTGAACAGCATTTGGCTGTTTCTTTTTGGTTAGGTCTGTCAGTGGGGCAGCGATTTGGCTCTATTGCGGTACAAATCGTCTGTAATAACCAGCCAAGCCTAAGAAGGATTGAACCTGTTTCTTTGACTTTGGGACAGGCCACTTTTGGATAGCATCCACTTTGGCCTGTAGGGGGCTGATAGTTCCTTGACCCACCTGGTGTCCAAGGTAAGTCACTCTGTTTAGACCTATTTGACACTTCTTAGCCTTAACAGTTAGTCCTGCCTCCCTTATGCGCTCAAGGACTTTTTGTAGATGTTCCAGGTGGTCTGCCCAGGAATCCGAAAATATGGCCACATCGTCAAGGTAGGCGACTGCATATTCTCCTAATCCCGCTAGGAGACCATCTAAAAGTCTTTGGAAGGTGGCGGGTGCATTTCGCAGCCCGAAAGGGAGTACATTAAATTCATGTAGCCCGAGATGTGTGGTGAAGGCTGACCTTTCCTTGGCAGATTCATCTAGCGGTACCTGCCAGTACCCCTTGGTTAAGTCCAAGGTAGAGATGAACTGGGCCCGTCCCAGTTTCTCTAATAGTTCATCTGTGCGTGGCATTGGATAGTTGTCTGGGCAAGTTACAGCATTTAGCTTACGGTAGTCCATGCAAAAACGTATTTCCCCATCTGGTTTGGGAACTAGAACCACTGGAGATGCCCATGCACTTCCAGAGGGGCGGATTACACCCATCTGTAACATATCCTGGATCTCCCGGTCTATAGCAGTTTTAGCTTGAGGAGACACCCGGTAAGGTTGGACCCTAATTGGGTGAGCATTACCTGTGTCAATGGAGTGGTATGCCCGTTCAGTCAGTCCTGGGGTGGCTGAGAATGTTGGCACGTAGCTAGTGCACAGCTCCTTGATCTGCTGTCGCTGCATACGCCCAAGGGTCATGGAGAGGTTCACCTCTTCCACGCCACCAGCACTTTTCCCTTCGTAGTAGACACCTTCAGGCCACTCAGCGTCGTCTCCTCCCTGGGCTGTAAACTGACAAACCTTTAATTCTCTGGAATAAAAGGGCTTTAGAGAATTAATATGGTACACCTTAGGCTTTTTGTTGGAGGTGGGGAATGCTATGAGATAATTAACAGCTCCCAGGCGCTCCTGGACCGTGAATGGCCCTTCCCACGATGCTTCCATTTTATGGGCCTGGAGCGCCTTTAAGACCATGACCTAGACCCCTACTTTGAAGGAACGCTCTCTGGCATGTTTATCATACCAGGCTTTTTGCTCTTTTTGAGCATCCTGTAAGTTTTCTTTAGCAAGGGCTAAAGAGGTTCGGAGGGTGTTTTGTAGGTTGGTTACAAAGTCCAGAATGTTAGTTCCTGGAGAAGGTGTAAATCCCTCCCATTGCTGCTTCACCAACTGTAATGTCACCTTAACCTCACGGCCATATACAAGTTCAAATGGGGAAAACCCGAAACTGGGATGTGGTACAGCTCTGTAGGCAAAGAGCAACTGCTGCAACACTAGGTCCCAATCATTGGAGTGCTCATTTACGAATTTACGTATCATGGCCACCAAAGTTCCATTAAACTTCTCCACCATGCCATTTGTTTGATGGTGGTAAGGAGTGGCAACCAAGTGATTTACCCTCAAGGGATTATGAGTGGTACACTGTCGGTAGCAGTACTGTAATAGATGGGCAAAGGAGGGCGGGTTGTGCTGTTGTGACCCTCCATGACACTGTGGAAGCTGAAGGTTTGCCTGCTGGGACCTCTGCCTAGCTTGCCAAACTAATAGCCCTGACCCGTGCACTTGAACTGTCAAAAGGAAAGCAGGTCAACATTTTTACTGATTCAAAGTATGCTTTTGGTGTGCTACATGCTCATGCTGGCCTATGGAAGCAAAGGGGAATGCTGACAGCCCAAGGCTCCCCAGTCAAGTACGGGCCCCAAATCCTCCGGCTCCTAGAAGCTGTACAGCTTCCCTCGGAAGTGGCGGTGGTACACTGTAAGGCCCATCAAAGGGAAGATCAAGATGTGGCCAGAGGTAACGCCCGGGCAGATAGAGAGGCTAAGCATGCTGCCACCCTGCCATCCCCTCAGACTGAGAATGCCCATATGCATGCCCTTATCCCATCAGTAGGGGAGCTTCCAACCCCTCAGTACTCGGAGGAGGAGAGACAGCTAACTGACAAACTCGGTCTCCGGGAAAAGGAAGGATGGCTCCATTCCCCAGAAGGGAAGGTCCTCTTACCAAAGGGCCTGATCCAGCCGGTGCTGCAGAAACTACATCAAACCGCTCATGCTGGCAGGGAAGCACTTATCCAGCTAATGGGAAAATACTTTATCACTTCCGGACTCCGACCCCTGGCTGCCCAGGTACAAGCGGACTGCTTAGTCTGCCAAAAGAATAACCCCCGACCGGGACATCCTGTGCCACCAGCTGCCCTAGAACCCACTCCGGGCCCCGGACAAATGTGGCAAATAGACTTTACTGAGTTTCCCCGGACCCAAGGGTTCAAATATCTCCTTGTCATAGTGGATTGGTTCAGCGGATGGCCAGAAGCCTTCCCATGCCGTAATTGCACTGCCAGAACAGTGGCCCTCAAGTTTGTTAAGGAGATCATTCCTCGCTTTGGACTCCCCCTGTGGATGGAATCTGACAACAGGACACATTTCACGTCAAAAATCATTCAAAGCATCTCACATGCCTTACAGATCCCCTGGAAACTCCATACGCCCTGGAGACTGCAAGCCAGTGGGGTAGTGGAGCGTACCAATCAGACCCTTAAACGGCATCTCTCAAAAGTGTGCCAAGAAGCCTCACTGCGATGGCCTGATGCTTTGCCCCTCGTCCTACTTCGTATCTGCATTCTTCCTAAGGGTAGATTAGGGCTTAGTCCCTTTGAAATTATGTTTGGAAGGGCATGGCCTATGAATGGTACCCCGGTTCTGTCAGGGGAATGGGAGCTGGGTAATGTTTTTTTGTTACAGTATATGTGTTCCCTGTCTGCTGTTCTCTTGTCTCTTCACAGGTATACCAAGGATTCCCAGCCTCTCCCCTTGGACTCTCCCTTCCACTCCTTACAGCCCGATGACTCTGTGCTTGTTCGTACCTGGAAAGACGAGCCTCTCCAGGAAAAGTGGAAAGGACCCTATACCATCCTGCTGGTCTCCCATACAGCGGCAAAGATCGAGGGACACAAAAACTGGATCCATCACTCTCGTCTGAAGGCAGTACCCGCCCCCTCGTCAGCAGAACAGTGGACTGTCCAACCTGCTGACTCCTCATCTAGTGACGATCTCGGGCTAAAGCTACTGTTTAAAAGACACAAATAGTGGGCATCTTAACGCTAAAATGGGCCCACCCAGGTACTGGAGACCCTGGGTTGGGAAGACTCTGGTGATAATTAATTGGGTAACATTGTTATTCTCTGTATTGTTATTTCCAAACTGTGCATATCGGGAGCATAACTCCTTTGTTTCGCTTGCGCACCATGTTGCTACTTTAACAAACCAGACTGATTGCTGGGTATGTGCTCCGACTCCACGGTCCCCCAAAACGGGAATGCCCCTTGACATGCTGCCCTTGACCCTAGCAGAATTAGCCGCCACCAAAGAGCAGGAAAGAACGGACTCGCCGTTCTGGAATAAGACCTCTTTACAGCAGGCCACCTATCAGGACCAGGAGTATTCAGTTGCAGTACTCACTGAGGGAGCGTTATGTTTTACCCGAAACCAATCTGATCACTATGGGCGTCCTGTGGGAAAAAGCTCCTGTGTTATTACACAGTGGGCTGATGGGTATTGGGTAAAGACCAAAAGGGGAGGCCAACAGTGTGGGTGTAATGGTTCCTCCCCTTTTAGGGAAACTCTTACAAATAATCTTACCACAAAAGAAAGGTTTGGAAATAGAACTTCCCGTCCAGTTAATATCTCCAACGTAGCAAGCCAATGGTGGGTTTGTAGTGGTCCCTATGGCGAGTGTAATTTGAACGGCACAATTAGAAACGCCCCCACTTGTACCCAATCAGGAGGATGGGATGTCCCTTTAGGGGCATATGAACCGTTTGGAAAAGCAGCCAAAGCAGCTTTAAATATCCCAGGAATCCCCTTAAGAAACAGTCCTTACTGGGCCCTACAGGGTCACTATTTTGTATGTGGCCGAAAGGCTTACAAGGTGCTGCCAGCCAACTGGACAGGTAGCTGTTATATAGCTCGTGGAGTTCCTCATCTTTCCATAAATGCCACACTGCCCAAAGGAAAGATTAGAAATGCCCGAGAAACCTCTGTTGAGTCACGAGAAAAGACCCTGCGGTGACTGACTACGGCATTGGAGGGCAATATGAAGAATTCCCTCACAACCGAGAAGCTTGTAGGGTGCTCTGTACTGGGAATAGCGTCACTGTTTACTGGGCCAGCCATGGCATGCATAGGCCGCTATACTGCAAGGCTGCAAGTGGTACTTGAGAAAGTGGCCTTTGAGTTAGAGGACTTGGTTAGTGATTTAGGATCAGCAGTAAAAACATTAAATAAAGAGGTACAGCAGCTCAGGACATTTTCCCTCCAAAAAAGGCTGGCTTTGGACTAATCTCTTGGCATCCCAAGGAGGGGTTTGTGCCCTCGTCGGGCCCCGATGTTGTGTATATGTCAGTGATAGCAGTTATGAGATCTATGAAAAGATGGTACAGGTTGAGGCCCATGCCTGAGCCGGAGCACAGGTTGCCTATACTGTTCCAGAGAGCGATTGGTTGCAAACCTTGTTTTCAGGCTGGGGTTTGTTGTCTTGGCATGGTGGTATATTTAGCCTGTTATTGAAACTTTTCTTTCCTGTATTGCTTGTATTACTGGTATTATGCTGTGCAGTATCATGTGTTAGGGCCCTTTTGCAAAAGTTAATAAGTCATTCTCTTCAGGGCTATCACAAAGTGCTTATGCAAAGTCCTATTGTAAAGAAATAAGTAGCCCAAGTGAGAAAACTCAGAGCCAAGGCTGTTGAGTGTTCTCAAGGGAGGGAGTTGTTGGGGACACTGGGGCATGGCCACTAGGTAACTCGAGGGGATGGAAGACCACGAGTGTCGATGAAGCCCCCTCGCACTAGGCCCAGGTGTCCTTACTTTATGTTTCAAATGTGAATGGTGTCCGCTGTGTCAATTAATTTTTTTAAATTATGACCATGATCTAAGATCCACATTTTCAGAATTTTCTTACATCATTCACATGCTCGGATGAATAAGGCTGCTTTCCTGAACTGCGGTCCATATTTGGAACTGTCTTTATAGTTTAGACTCAACCACCCTTCTTATACAGTTTGGAAGTTGTTCGATACTCCCTCGGGACCAGATTTACTCTTCTTTACACAGATTTGGGCCCTAGTCGGGGAGCGACGTACTCATGTAACCGAGGAGCAGAATTTGGCCCTCATATGGGTTCAGTCTCTCAGTTAGGCCTGTCTTTTTATCTTATCTATTGATATGGCATCCATCCCGAGAGTAGAAGAGCAGCTGTCCCATTTCAGACAAGATACATCAATACCTATATTGATTATTCACAATGTTTTTATCTTTGTTGTACTGTTCCTTTTGAGAAATAAGAAAATAGAGTAAAAGTAAAATGTACTTTTTCTCCCAAATCTATGTGCCATTCCTGATCTTGATTGAACAGGGGAGAGCGTCTTTCCTCTGGATTAAGAATCCAGCTGAGACAACTACCCCAGCCCCACACATTCTACAAGGGAATCCAAAGTCAGAGCAGTGGCATTCAGTGAAGGGTAGCTGCTCTCTTTGAACATCCTGATAGATGAAATAAAGGACTGGGGGTCATCATTAAAAGTACCTTAAATGGGAGCTCAATCCCCAGAGCTATGATTGCCGAATCAGGAAAAAACAAGAAAGTATGTCCTCTCAGGGATTGGCATATTCAAGTTTACAAGAGAGACGATAAAGACTGGCCATGACGTAGAAAAATCAAAATTCAAGATCGCCAGTAAGAAAAGAGCCTGAGTAATAGTCAGCTAAAGAGTGAAAGGGACCAGTTTACCCAGGAAGTTACAAGAGCCTTTATTAAAATGGAGAGCTACTTTTGTCCTTCTGTCTGCTTGCTTCTGGCAAAGGTTGATTCAGGAATAGAGGGGGAATCTCTTGGGGTCCAGCAACTCTGCTGGCTTGGGAAAGTGTGCACTGCATCACCCACTCCTCCCTGTGTGAGACAATCTCTGTGCCTCTGTTTCGACAGTTCAAAACCCTTAAAAATATCTTTCTTTACAGCTCAATTCAGAAATTGCCAGAACCTAGTCCTGTACTTTTTTCTTTAAAAACAAACAATGAAATGGGGATGTTTGCACGACAATGATATGAATCGATGTCTGTATTTTTATATCTTTAGACGCCCAACAAATATATAAAAATCTGCATTAAAATAACAATTAGTAAGTTTGCAAAACTGAGCAATGGAAAGTTCAGAAATGTTAGGATTCAGGGAGTCTGAGTACTGCGCACGTGCATTTTGACACAGTCTTTAATTGCACAATTGTACTATTTTTTTCCACAGGCCCCTCATTCTGTGACCATTGAAGTGTTGTTTGCCTTCAGACACTGTGTACATACTTCTGCAACGTGACCCCATCAAGTCAGGTTCCAGGTCGCAGTCCTTCTCTTCCAGGGGCTCAGTGGCCAGGGCCCAGTATATCTAAAATATCAGGTAAATCCCTGGGATTAGGGTTGTGGCTGACAGGGCCTATTTCTCAGGCACCATGAAGTGTTCTACTATAAGGATGAGGCTTGTCTGTGCAGTAGATAGAGCTTTCTCAGGGGACAGTCTGTGACAGGAGAACAAACTCCCATGTCATTCCGAGGCTATTAGAGAGACAAGGTGGGTGAGGGATAGGGTGACCAGATAGTGAGTATGAAAAATCGTGATGGGGGTGGGGTGGGATTGATAGGCGCCTAAACCCCGAATATCTGGACTGTCCCTATAAACTTAGGACATCTGGTCACCCTAGCTGAGGTAATATCTTCTCTTGGACCAACTTCTGTTGGTGAAAGAAATAACCTTTCAAGGACCTGAAGGAGAACTCTGTGCAGTCCTTTCACCAACAGAAGTTAGTCCAATAAAAGATATTACCATGACAGATGTGAGTCATATTATTAATGTACTAGAGGAAGCTGCTCAGATACTTCATTGATGAGATCAGTAGAAAAACCTATATAGAATAAAGTGAAGGAGAAAGAGAGAGCCTCTTTCTGAGATTATCCTTTTCCTTCTCCCTAATGATCCTATTTGCTAACAAATACATACATTCTTAGTGCTGTTGTGGCTTTGTGCAGAAGTGTGAATTGTCTCAGTAGATTCTGATGTATTGTATCTTTTAGGCAAAGATATCGAAAACAGGGAATACAAACAACACCTGTTATGCAAACCCGCACCAGTAGGTGGAAGCAGATATTCTGAGTTGTCATTAATTGAGAAACCATTTCAAAAAGCGAAGTAATGTTCTTGGAATTCTGCTTTAAGCCACAAGGCACACAGCTAAGCAGAGTCATCTTTTGCGTGCTGGATCTTTAATTTTTTTTCCATACGAGAACCTGCTTAAAATCCCATTAATAAACTGTGTTCTCTTCACTCTCCTATTTGTCTGTGCTGTGACAGAAGAATATAATTGTCTGTCAATAATGGCTTTTATTTGAAGCAGAGAGTTAGAAAACATGTGTGTAAAATGCTTTGAAGAAGAAAATCTCTCTAGAAATGCAAATTATTATTATTGTTGTTATTGGGTCAAATTCTACAGTAGGGATTTAGGCTCCTAGCTTCCACTGATTTCAGTGGAAGTTAGGAGTCGAAAGACCTTTGAGGAGCTGGGCCTCATACCCTACTCAGACAAAACTTTGACTGACTTTAATTCAGCCTAGCCCTGCGTTGGGTTAAGCCCAATATCTTACTGTACATTGTACAGAAGCTTCTTGCTAGCAGGAGTCAATCTGCAGCTGTTCTTTCAGTAATGCTGTCAAGGTTCCTTCCCCACTCTGAACTCTAGGGTACAGATGTGGGGACCTGCATGAAAACCTCCTAAGCTTACTTTTACCAGCTTAGGTTAAAACTTCCCCAAGGTACAAATTAATTTTACCCTTTGCCCTTGGAATTTCCACTGCCACCACCAAACTTTAACTGGGTTTACTGGGAAACGTAGTTTGGACACATCTTTCCCCCCAAAAAAATCCTCCCAACCCTTGCACCCCACTTCCTGGGGAAGGTTTGGTAAAAATCCTCACCAATTTGCATAGGTGACCACAGACCCACACCCTTGGATCTTAGAACAATGAAAAAGCATTCAGTTTTCTTACAAGAAGACTTTTAATAGAAGTAAAGGAATCACCTCTGTAAAATCAGGATGGTAGATACCTTACAGGGTAATTAGATTCAAAACATAGAGAATCCCTCTAGGCAAAACCTTAAGTTACAAAAAAGACACACAGACAAGAATCGTCATTCTATTCAGCACAACTCTTCTCAGCCATTTAAAGAAATCATAATCTAACTCATACCTAGCTAGATTACTTACTAAAAGTTCTAAGACTCCAGTCCTGTTCTGTCCCCGGCACAAGCAGCATACAGACAGACACAGACCCTTTGTTTTTTCTCCCTCCTCCCAGCTTTTGAAAGGATCTTGTCTCCTCATCGGTCATTTTGGTCAGGTGCCAACGAGGTTCCCTTTAGCTTCTTAACCCTTTACAGGTGAGAGGATTTTTCCTCTGGCCAGGAGGGATTTTAAAGGGGTTTACCCTTCCCTTTATATTTATGACAAATGCATTTTCTGAATTTACCAGCTTTGTTTTCTTGCATCCTCAGTCATTTTGGGCCTTGTACATAATGTGTATAAATGGAATATTTATCATCCTCTCTGACTGTAATGTGTTTTAAGTGATGGTATATTGTCAAGCTGCATTCAGTATGGGTTGATCTGTTGATCCTCATTAGTGAGAGAAGTGTATGAATTACGAGCCCAAGCAGGATCCCGCTGCTCATTGCTGCAGCTCAGCTTGCACTGCTGCAGAACACTATTTGTGTGTGTGCACAAGGCTTGTGTTGTGAAAACCTTGCCCCCTGTAAATACACTCAAAGTCAACCTCTGATCCAGCTCTTGTCAAATGCAGCCAGTTAACATCACAGTGACCACGGCTGTAAAGCTGTGGCCTCCTCCTTTTGAGGGTCTACTGTTGCCCAAGCTCTAAGTCAAGCTGAGGCGGTGTTGGGGTGATGAGGTGCTAATTTATGAGCTCCTTGATGCCTGCACAGTGTTTGTCATGGCTTTGCCACACATACTCTTGTTCTGTTCTTGATCTTAATTTGTTCTGTGGCATTACATAGTTCATGGTGTTACTTGTCACATGCATGAACACTCTTCCCATCACTGGTCCATCCGTCGTGGACTTATATGTGGATGCCTTGCCCGGATGTTAACAGCTGCAATGAGCAAGCATTCTTACAATTACCTGTGCTCCTACCTGATGCTGCATTTTGGAAAGGCCCGACTTTATGGAGCCAGGTGTAGACAGTGAGGGGTGCAGAACACCAGCACAGAGACAGGCAAACTCTCTGTGCTGACCAGGCCCTTAGCTTCTTGCAGAGTGGCCTACTGTTTATGTACTAAACATGGAGTAGGCCTCAACGGTGTGCCACTGGATACTTTCCATCTTGTGCAAATGTACGAGTCCCCAGTTTACACAATGGCATGGAACAGGGGCTGAGTCACATCAGACCCTGAATCAGGAAGAAAGTTCCCGAAATAGGTAGCACTATATTAGTTATCTGCTGATACCTGGTCAAAGGGGGCTTTTTTGCTTGCTTTATTATCCTCTTGTCTGTTTGTTGTGCTGTTAAGATGTGTTAATTAATTAATGACAGTTAAGGACCATCTTGTTCTCTGTTTGTACAGGTCCTAGCGCAATGGGATCCTGCTCTGTGACTGGGACTGTGAGGCAGGACTGCAATACAAATAATCACATGCTGATCTCCAGAAATATTTTTATACCGTGGCCATCCCCACTAGCTTAAGAGATTAATCACAGAAAATGGAAGTTTGTGAACCTGACATCTGCAGTTTAACTCAGTCCCCTTGTCTCCTGCACTGAGTGTTCTTTCTGCTCAATACACACTCAATGGTAGGCATGCCCACGGAATAGGGTTATGAAGATGGGTCTCTGGGAGGCTTTGACTTCCTCTACCATGGGATGCTATTGCAGCAAGGAGGTTTGCTGGGAAGAGATGGGGTCCGTCTGACCAAGAAGGAGAAGAACATCTTCATGCACTGACTCACCAACCTTAGGAGAAGAGCTTAAAACTAAGTTCAGAGGGGGCAGGTGAAAAAAGCCACCAGGTAAAAAAAGGTGGCCTTAATAGAGGACTAGCTGCGTGGGGAGAAGTAGATGTGGAAAACTGCAGTAGAATTATCGGAGAAACAAGAGGGAAATCCATGGGGGCATCTGCTTAACATCTTAGATGTCTGTACACACAAGCAAGGAGTAATAATAATGGGAAATAAACAGTAAGAACTGGGAGTTTTAGTACATAAATCTTAACTGAGCTTAACTGCATCACAGATACTTGATGGGATAAATCTCATGACTGGACTATTGGTATAGAGGGCTATAGCTTGTTGAGGAAGGACAGGCAGGAAAAAAAAGAGAGGACATATTGCATTGTAAACCTGTTCTGAGGTCCAGAAGGAGGTGAGAAGCAGACCAGTTGAAAGTCTCTGAGTAAAGATAAAAGAGGGAATAAACAGGGGTGACGTCCTGGTAGGGGTCTATTACAGACCACCAAATCAGGAAGAGGAGGGAGACGAGGCATTTCTAGGACAAACAACAGAAATATGCAAAACACAAATCCTGATCGTAATGGGGGACTTTACCTACCCAGACATCTGCTGAAAAAGGAATATGGTAAAACCCAAAATTACCCAATAAGTTCCTGGAATGTACTGGGGACAATGCTTTGTTTCAGAAAATGGAGGAAGTGACCGGGGGGACAGCCATTTTAGACTTGATTCTGACCAGCAGGGAGGAGCTGGTGGTGAATGTGAAGGTGGAAGGTGATTTGGGTGAAAGGGGTCATGAATGATAGATTTCATGATTCTAAGGAAAGGAAGGAGTGAGAGTGACAGGAGAAGGACTGCCAAAAGCAGACTTTAACATCCTCAGAGAATTGGTAGGTAGCGACCCATGGGGAAAAAGTCGAAGGCATAAAGGAGTTCAGGAAAGCTGGCAGTTTCTCCAGGAGACAATATTAAAGGCACAACTGCCAATGCAAAGGAAAGAGAGGAAGAATTGTAAGAGGCCAATGGCTCCATCAGAAGTTTTGTAATGACCTGAAAATCAAAAAGAAATCCTACAAAATGGGGAAACATGGACGAATTACTAAGGAGGAGTACAAAAGAATAGCATGTCCGTGTAAGGGCAAAATCAGAAAGGGTAAGGCACAAAATCAGTTATACATAGCAAAGGACACATGTAACTGGAATTCTTTTTCCATATGGTTTACTGCAAAGAGTGTCATCACTCTGAATGCTTTAAAGGCAACATCATCTCCAAAATCAAGTGTGGCCTCTACATATGGCCATACATATGACACCACACTGTATTAAACGCAACAAAAAATAATTTAGTTGATTTGTTTGGCGGGACATGGAAATGAAGAATAAATTTCAATTCATTGTAAAACAATATAAAAATCAATATTTGTAATACAGTCCAATAAGATTTCATCAAGCTTTTTAATCAACCGAATTAAAAAGCAAAGGAAACCAACCACCCACACTCAAGTGTCACTGTGCATTCCAACCAACCAACCACACTCAAGTGTCACTGTGCATTCTCCAAGGCAGTTTCTTCTCTTTCTTTGTTCGGTGCTTTTATTTTCTATCTATTCAACCAGGAGCAGATTTTCCAATAAAACCAATATTGGCAAGTGTGGCAAACTGAGAGAGGGATGGAACCAAAATTCAAAATGATTTAGAGCGAATGAGAAATTCTACACTGGAGCAAATGTAGCCACCTATTGGACTGCGTACATGGATGGGCCCAGATATTGAAATGTATTTAGGTTCCTCACATCTATTGATTTCAGTGCGAGTTAGGAGCCTAAATACCTTTGAGGCTCTTGTCCATGTCATCACAGCACCTACCTGGTCAGCGGCAGTTTATGTGCTATGCCACAGTCACAGCGATGTCATAATAGTGCTTGCATAATCTGAACTGGCTATCCTGGACAGGACAGCCTGAGAGGCCAGCTGCCTATCAGTACTGGAGCTCTTTGGAGAAAGGACTGGAGGAAGTGTTGAGGAAAGATTAAAACATGAATAAATTTGTGAGTGAGCAGGAGGTAACCGACAGAGGTAAGGGTCAGCATTGTATTCTCTATATCCAGTCTATATTCACACACACATTTAGAAAGCATAGGCATACAGATTAGCTGTAATGTTCTCCATTTGTATGAGCAGAACCTTAGCTGCTGTAAACCAATGTCCCTCTGTTGACTTCCTTGTAGCTGTGTTGATTTACACCAGTTGAGGAGTTGGCCTACAGCCTCTGGACCTGGAAACTTTCCTGAGAATCTGAGTTTCTAGGGAATGTTATGGGGGACGTCTTCCTTCTTTTCTCCCAGTTGTTTTATGTTTGTTCTGGGTCCTCATTTTGTGTCTTCTGCATCCATGGAGCCAACTCCATCAGAGATAGGGGAAATTAGAACAAAAAAGGCAGAAGGACTTCTCCTCTAGCTGTCTAAATGAAGCTCTGCTAATATCTTAAATGAGGGAGAACAAAGCATGGGGTCACATTTCTTAGCAATACTAGTGCTCCTCATCCCACACAGATGGGCAGAGTAGGTTACAGTTATGATTCCGTTTGCATCTGGGTGTTACAACTGAAGGATGCAATTTGCATAACGGATGGGCAATCACCTAACCTCAAGCAGTCTTTCCTGGGAAGGGGAAATCTTGTTAGTTCCTCCTTCATGCTTGGAATGCTGTTACAATGGAGACAGATAAACACGGCATTTCAGATTTCTTGTGAAATATTAAGTCTCCTGGAGAATTTCTGCCCAGAGCGAAGAGATACATGGGAGATCAAATCCTGATTTTTTTCATACACCAGCTATTTCATTGTTTCCTCGAGTTTAAGGCCAGAAGGGACCATTAGATCATCTAGTCTGACTTCCTGTATTTCACAGGCCACTAAATTTCACCTAGCAACCCTACACTGAACCCCAAAACTTGTCTTGGATGAAAACATTTCAGTCTTTAGGAGACAAAACTGTTGTGTGCCATCGGCAGAGGACAGGAGAGACTGAGGTTCCACCAATGCTTGAGGCCCTTGCCGTGGTCGAGAATTGATTAGGTCAGATATACTCAGATTATCCTAGCAGGTGATCAGTGCCCCATCCTGCCACTCAAAGGTCCCTGCCAATCTGACCAGGGGGAAATTCCTTCCCACCCACAACTCTGGAGATCAGTTGGACCCTGAGCATGTGAGCAGGACAGCTAAGGAAACAGATTCTCTGAACCATCTTAGAGCACTGGTCCACCCTAGCAGGTGTCCCGTCTCCTGCTATGGTCAATCCCTGACGCTTCAGATGAAGGTTGGAGGGACCCACCCCACCCCACCCCACTCACAGCGTACACCTCGCCAATTGTGCATGGGGGTGGGGGGGGCGGGGGCGGGGGAATTCCTTTATGACCTCTACAGGCAACTGTACAGGGGGGAGGGATAGCTCAGTGGTTTGAGCATTGGCCTGCTAAACCCAGGGTTGTGAGTTCAATCCTTGAGGGGGCCATTTAGGGATCTGGGGCAAAATTTGGGGATTGGTCCTGCTTTGAGCAGGGGGTCGGACTAGATGACCTCCTGAGGTCCCTTCCAACCCTGATATTCTATGAACTGGATGAACTCCATTCCATGAGTCTTCTCTGCAAGTATTTCAACTACCATAAAAGAAGATTAAAGGCTTTCTTCAAAACAAGGGGCCTAAAGTTAGGCTTCTAAATTCATACTGAGGTCTCCAACAGTGGCCTGATTTTCAAGAGATACCGATCCCCAAAAGTTCCCAGCAGAGCTAATAGGTACATCTGGGTGCTCAGGATTTTTGAAAATGAGGCCCTGACTAAGCAAAACTCTTAAGCATGTGCTTAACTTTAGCTCTATTTCTTGGCTTAGAGTTAAATTATTACTCTGTATGCTATCAAAACTCATCAATTGACAGTAAAGAGGGAAAGGAAGATTATTTTACGTGGGAACCTACTGGAAAGGAGCAAATTTGCTTCATTATGATTTCCCCCCAAGCACACTGGGTAGTTCAGCAAACAAACCTGGTCATGAGGAGGAAGGAAGAGGATTTCCAGGATTCCCAGGTCTCCTTCTCACAGTGTTTGGGCTCCTGCAGAATCTTTACTGGATAGTGAATTAAAGAGGCCAGCACCAATTTCTGCTATCAGTGGTAACCAGCCGAATCCTTTTATTTAATTTCAGGTGTTTATAATGAGGTTGTTTCCCTCCTGGCACATATGGATGACCAAAATAAGGACAAAATTGCCCTCAGGATTGCCTTTATAGCCAAGATCAAGCAGGCTATCATTCTGACAGTTCTGCTCGAGAAACTGCAAAAGGATGAGGTAGGGCAGTTTCATGAAATTACATCCGCTTTCCAGGTGTCCACACCAAATTCTGCCTGACTTCATGGGGGTACAGGGGACTGCACGGGGGTAATTCAGTGTAGAACTTGGCCTGGCGCACCATCAGGAGAATCAGTATTCGCCCTTCTGTCCTCAGGCGTAAACTCATCATGCAAAATGCTGTTCTTACAGATCAGGATGATATAATGCTCTCTAAAGAGAGCATTGTCCTTTTACACACAGTGGAGTACATGGGCTGTAGACAGTAAAAGTACACGATCGGACCAGCAGAAATCTCTTCTAATAATACTTTGCCCTTCTTTAGCATCTTCATCCAAAAATCTCAAAGCACTTCCCTAATACTAATGAATTAAGACTCACAGCACCCTGGTGAGAATGGGAAGCATTATCCCCATTTACGGATGACTTGTGTCACAGGGAATTAAGTAACTTGCTCAACACCACTTAGCAAGTTAGTCAAAGAATGTGAATAAAACCCAAGTGAACTGACTCCCTGCTCTAAATCCCAGCCAACTCTCCTTTATTATGATGACATATTATTGAGATTATAGCATTGAAGGGACCCTTATCTATATATTTTCTACTGGGGGAGTTCTGCAAGAAAAAAATAAAAATGATGCGTACAATATTTGAGAAGTTCTGCAAAATTCTGCATATTTTGTTTGTCAAAATAATACAATATAATTACACCCGTTAAAATTATTTTTGGTTATTTATTTCAAAATACCTGTCAGCAAGTATGTCTGTATGAATACAGACAACAAAAAGGATTCAGGAAATGTTTTTTGACAAACCAATTCCTTACTATGCATGTTAATAGAGAACTCTGAGTAATAATTCATTTAAACTCAATACAGAAGCATATTTCTTGCACCCCTTAGGCGCAGTGCGAAGGCTTGGTAGAGTCAGGGGTAATGGAGGAGCTGAGGGAGAGGGAAGTAAATTGCTGAGAAGGAGCCTGGGTGTGAACTTGGAGCGTTGCTGGGTATGGGTGGGAAAAGTATGGAACAGTTTTTTTGGGAGGGGCGGGGAGGAATTGTTAGGCAGCTCCCCCCATGCAGACCCTGTCTGACCCCTAAGCTCTCCCATTCAGTAAGGCACATCTGCCCCTGTCTCCATGTGTTCCTGCACACCCATGGGTCCTTGCACCCCCTGTCCACATGTGTCCCTCCACCCCCACTCATAAACCCACTCCCCCCATCCCCATGTGTGTTAGGGGGATTATTCCTTCACCCACTTACTTCCCTGGTCCTTCTCGCATGAACAGACAGCAACAATACCCGAAGTCCAAAGATGCAAACAATTCGATATTTATTGGGTGAACTTCCAGCAAGCATGATTCCAGTTTCCTTCCTTAGTGTCCCCCTTCCCAGCTCTGACACCACAGAGCCTTACAGCTGTGTCCCTGTTCTCATTCCTGCCTTTAGCCAAACATGATTCCAATTTCCCCACCCCATTCCCTGTTCCCGTTTCCCCCTTTAGCAAAACATGATTCCAATTTCCCCACCCCCATTCCCTGTTCCCATTTCCCCCACCCACACACCCACCCCCTCACCTCCTGATTGACTGCAGACTATCTAGTAAAACTTGACTTCTGCTTAGCTATACCTTAACCAATCCTTTTCCTGAAATTTAACTAACCAATCCTAACATATTGTAACATGATTATTTAACCAATTATATCCCACCACCTTAATTAGTTTACACCCAGCAAAATTAATTATACAGCAGAGAAAAACAATCACAGAACCAGACAGAGATTATACAGACAAACAATGGGGACTACAGTGATAGAAGAAACACAGAAATGAGGATTTCACATCCCAGCTAGTGATAAGTGAGTTCTTGCCAGACAGGATGCTATCAAACTAAGTTTCCTTTTACATCTTCTTGGCCCTTCCCTTTCTCTGGAGGCGATAGGCATTATCAGGACAGCATTGTGTTCCTAACAGCCCAATAGCACCTTATTTCAATGTGACTAGCTGGGAATGTGAGGAGGTGACCTGTCACTTCCCAGCTTATGGCTGCCTCTGCTGCTTAGCCAAAGGCCTTAGCCTAAGAACAGGGCCTCAGACTGTCACAGTAAGAGAAGAACCTTACACTGGCAGACAGTGATTTTGATTCTTTCTTTTATACCTCTAGAACTAGCCAAGTGATAAGAATACACCTAAATTCTTAGATGATAGGCCTTTACAGACAGGCCTGAACATCTATATCCTAACAATGTGTCCCTGTACCCCCTCCCCCTGTCCCCATGTGTCTCTGTGCCCCCAGCCAACCACCCCCTGTCCTTATGTAACTCTGCACCTCCTCCCCAATCTCTACGGGGCCCTGAACTTCCCTCCTCCTCTAACTCTGTGCCTCCACTCCCATTCAGCCCCTGCCCCAGTCTGTCCTCCCCCACTAGCCCTTATGAGCCCCTGACTGACCCCACTCCAGCATCCCACACTGTCTTTCTCCCCATAGCCCCTATCTCCTGACCTGGCCTGCTGTGAAGAAGACAGGCTCTCTCTCTTCCTTCGCTGATAGGGAGTTGCTGCTTTGTTCTATTGCCACAGCACCCTTTGGTGGGCAAGAGATGGAACGGCAGCAGCATTTCAGCAGAAGCTTTTTACTGTGCAAAAAAATAAAAATATGCGGGGCTCATTAATTATGCACCTGTGCAGTAGTGCAGAATTGCCCCAGGAGGAATATTCAGACCCCTTTTTTCCATTGATTAATACTTGCATCCGACAAAGTCCATTTCTCTATTAAGGGCCAACACAGAAGGCATTTTAGTTTCCATTAAAGTACTAGGAGGCCAACTGAACTGCTTGTCTTGGCCTCCGACTCCTTTAATTATTTGAATTACTTGATTAATTATAAAAAGAAAAGGAGGATTTGTGGCACCTTAGAGACTAACCAATTTATTTGAGCATAAGTTTTCGTGAGCTACAGCTCACTTCATCGGATGCATTCAGTGGAAAATACAGTGAGGAGATTGATATACACACAGAACATGAAAAAATGGGTGTTATCATACTCACTGTAAGGAGAGTGATTAATTATGTTAATTCATTTGATTAATTACTTGAATTATGTAGTGCTTATGTATTGATAAGTTATCAGTGACAATATTCAATTAAAAAAATCCTCCTTACATTTAAAAATGAATGGAAGGGGCTTCTCCCCAGTGGAGCTGTCTGCTATGATTGCAGTTTGCAGAAGCATGCCTTTTAAAGCAGAACCACTGGAACGTATAGCCAATCAAGAGATCTGATGCAGACCCTGTCTGACCCCTAACCTCTCCCATTCAGAGATCTGATTGGCTTTGAACATTCCAAAGTGGGTTATGACCTTGGCATGCAGGTCACACAGATGTCTAGACTCACAGGAGACAGAGATGGAAAAGACCTATTGGATCATCCAGTCCATTTCCCTGCTAATGCAGGAGCATTCCCAGCAGCCATTTTCCACTGTTTTGGCCAAACTAATTTGAAAAGCCCCTAAGGACTGAACTTCCGCCTCTTTCCTAGGAAGACTATGTCATAACCTAATAGCCCTGTCTCACAGTTGGGGCATTTTTCCTGTTATCAAAGTCTAAATTGAAGGTCCTTTTTTAGCTTAATCTCATTACTGCTACTTTTACCGAAATGTATTATCCTAAAAAATTCCTCTCCCTCCTTGGTGTTCACACCCTCCAGGTAGTTGTATGGTATTATCCTCTCTCCCTCAGAGTCATCCCTTGGCCGCATCGGACACAGACAGCTCTTTCCGTCTGTCTGCAGAAGTAGGGGTCTGCTCGGGCCCAATTTTTAAGCCCAACCTGAACTGGCCCCCGGCCCACTCACCTCACCCTGAGAGGGCTGAATCATTTTCCATCCTGGTCCCAACCCTTCCCCCCGCAACTGGATACTGTCGCTGCATCCTGCTCATGGGGCTGGTGCAGCGGCCACTGTGTGCAGCGATGGCTCCATCCTCTGACACGGCCCCTGTTGCGCTGGGTCTGCGCTGCAGGGAGAGAGGGAGACACTGTGACTCCTCGGCATCCTCGCTCCACAGCGCGTGCAGCGCAGGAAGGAGGTGGTGGCTGGCAGGAACACGCAGTCACGGTTGTGCCGATCCCAGGGGCTAAAGGAGGAGAGCCGACCTGACCCGAGCCCAAGAGGGTCCAGTTGTTTTCTCATCCAACCTGACCCGGACGCCTGTGGTCAGGTCCCCTAGGATTTGGGTCAGGTTGCAGGGCTCTATCCAGAAGTCACTTCTGCCAGCCCCCTGCATTCTTTTTTGCTCTCCCAGGAATGACTTCCCATTTGTTGATCTCTCTGGGAATGTGGGGCTAGAAAAGGCACTCATCCAGATGCAGTCACAGCTCAGCTGAACAGAGAGGAACTGTTGTCTTCCTGCTTTGTGCCATGATCCCTGTGTGTAAAAGACCCAACCACATGGCTCTTTGTGGTAGCCATCACACCTTGCATATACCTGTTGACTTTGTTTTCCACTGTCTCCCCCAGGGCACTTGTTGCTTCCCACTTGTCTCCCTCCCATTCTGTCAGTTACTTCTACCTCCTTTCCAGAGGTGCTAGTTTGCAGTTTTCTGAAATGAATCTTGTTCTCTCCTCAGGCTTTTAATTGCTCTGTGTCCCGCTTTATTTTTTCTCGGTCCCAACTGATCCTACAACTCCTCCATAGTTAGTCTCATCTGTGAAGTTCTACACTGATGGGCCGCATAAAAGACACCTTCGAGCGTGCTACTGTCAGTGTAGATCTAACGGCTGAGCTCATTGCCCCTGGGAGCGGTTGAGGACTTACTGCAGGAGTTGGGTATTTTATATTCCACATTTACAAATTCTGCCTGGAGTGGCTAGAGCAAGGGCAAGGGGCTCATTTTTATTGTTTGTTCTGAATAAATGAAACTAGAGAAGGGGGCAGTGAAGGGCGCTTCTTCTGGCTCTTTTCTCTCCAGGAAGATTAAACGATGTCAGTTGCTCGGCTGCTTCTGAAGCGCTGCTAAATGCGGTGCTTGTGGAGGGCAGGGCATGTTTTACACCAATTAAGCCACCAATTAGGGCAGGGGCTTATTAGCCAAATTACTGTCTGGTCGTCAAGAAAAACTTTTCCCAATTCTTCTCTTTTATGTTTTGTCCCCAGCAAAACAGAGTAAACATTTACTGTGTCCTGGAGAAAGTCTTACAGCAGGACATCCAGGGCCTAGAGAGACGGCTTCTGGAGAAACTAATAACACTAGCCTCAAACCACATGACAGAGACTCAGGTAAGTTAGTTCTCCCGAGATACCAATCAAAGGATCCAAAGCTTTAACTCATTCAAACTCTCTTTTTGGGGGATAAACTATATACTGAAATGAAAATGTATTCTTCTGTTAGAGGCCCACACCTTCCTCCAGACCAAAGCCCAGGTCCTAGACAGCACTTGTGCACATGCATAAGATGGGACAACTCACGTGCTGAAAGTTACACATGTGCTGAAGTGCTTTGCAGGATCAGGACCTGAGACACATGATGTCAGACCCAGAGACAGGCCTATGGTGTCTTAAGGAGCAAGTCTTTCCCAAAGTCTACTCGGGATTTCATTACTGATACTGATTTTATGTGGAAGGCGCTCTGATACCGTAGCGATAAGTGGCAGTATAAAGCCCCAAGACAGACAGAATCTGAGCTATCTCCAAAAGAAGCAGCATTGGATTTAGAATATAGTTTGCCAGCAGGAAAACCCATGGAAAAATCCCCCTCTTGTTCCAAAGGAAGTCAGCCTCCTTTTGGGGGACAGTTTATTCCAGGAAAGCTCTCGGAATATCGTGAAGCTGCCCAGTCTGTGTCTCACTTACCGCCTCAGGGAAGGGCAGGGAAAATATCATGTGACTATGGTGACCAGTCACCCACCACAAGTAGCTAACAGCGAATAGGCTAACGAGGCAGCTTGCAAGCAACTCAAAGGCTGAAAACTGTTTCGCCAAGTGACTCAAGGAATATTTATGACGAATGACTCTACCCTCAGAAAGTTGGGTTGGTTCATTCACAACTTGTGCACAGAAAGAAGGACTTGACTCATGTAAACAACTCTGGCTAGTGCAACCGGCTTCAGTCACCTCAGTCTCTCTCTTTTGGTTTTTGTTTTTAGGAAGCAAGAAATGAACTAAAAGTGGCAGCTAGCAACACCTTAGTGACTCTGGCACGCTGCTATTTCAATGATGTCATGTTTGAGCTGATGTATCGTCTGGAGCTGCCTGAAGAGTTTATTTTCATTACGTTGGGCAACCTGTCATCCGCCTATGGTATGGTCACTTCCCTCTTTTCTTTCAAAGTGATTCTTTTTCATTTAAGGACAGGGGATTATCTCTCTACCTAAAAATGTTACCGCTAAACAGAGCTCTGTTTGAGTGTGTGTGTGTGTGTGTGTGTGTGTGTGTGTGTAGAAACACAAGATTAACTGCTGTTGCTAGTTCTGGCCTCCAGATCATGAGCGATCCAGATGGAGGTGCAAGCTCTAACTTATGCCCCTGAGTGAAGTACCTTAAGGATGGGAATGAGTGGAAGATCAGGTCTAGTGGAGCTCTTCTCCACCCCACTTCCCATCCCGCCCCAGTGCCCTCTCCCTTTACTCTGGGAGTGAGTTGGGCATTGGGCACAGCTGTACACTTGTGGAGGATTCCCCTCTTCAGGGTGAATCCCCCACTGGCTTTCAATGGCTGCTTTAAAGCCATTCTGCTCTGCTTACGCAGCGCCAATGGCCTCGGAACCCATAGCATCCTGCCCCACAGTGTTTCTAAGTGTGTTGTCAGAAGGCAGAGAGCAGCTGATTGTCTGTCTTCCTTCTCTTCTGGCCTTTCTCTGCAGCACTTAAGTGTATCCCTTTTGTGGGAGTGATCCTGAACGACATGATCTCCATGTTGGAGTTAGTCAAGGACAGCAGGATGAGACAAGCATCTTGTGGTGGTAAGTGCCAGCACTTCCTGTAGGTGCCCCAAATGGATATTTAGGGGGTCTTGGTACAGATTTAAGTGACTGACCAAGTTTGCAAACAGGCCCTGAATTGTGCTCCCTTCCCTGGATTGCACCAGGTGCTGTGTTCCTTGGCTCCCGTGGCACTCAGTGAAGTTGAGAGTGCTCCTTACTTTGCAGGAGGTGCTGAGCATTTGTAACTTCAGGCCCTTTGTGACTCACGGATATCGTTTAAAATAAACAGACACAAAGGCTGAAGCTGTCCCTCTGCCAGGAGGCTCCTGGGGGAGGAGGTGAAGGGAGCAGATTTCATTACTGTACATTTAAAAATCCCCTGTTTCCCACTCCTCCACCCATTCTCTCTCCTTAGTTTCTTCCTCATCATCATCTCCTTTCACCCTCTTTCTCTGTCTTCTCCACTTCTCTCTTCCTTTGCTTTTCAGGTGATGCTCAGTAAGGGGTTAATCCTGTGCCCTTGAGGGAAATGGGAATTTTGCCATCCACTTCAGAGAGAACAGGATTGGGCCCTAATTCGTCTTAGCAAGGACACTAGATACACCTACTTTTAGGGCAAAGTGCTCCCCACTACCTTCAAATCCCAGGAAAGCCAATGGCAGTTAGGGGCACTGAACATCTTTCAGACAAACTGTAACTCAAGATGAAATCATACAGTGTTCGGGTTGAACAAACAACAACTGCAGAGGACGCGAGTCTTCAGATGATGGTAATTGAAAAAAGATGGAGAGATGTACAAAGAAAAAAGCCTTTTAAGAAACAAGAAATGGAATGGGGGAAAGAGAAATAGCTCCAGATTGATATGGGATTTCAGCATCTAGTCCTGAACTGAGCAGTAGCTGCCATGGAATTGGAGTAAGCGATAGGCCTGGGTGTCTTCTCTGAGAAAGCAACTTCTCCTCATTATTACTATGTCCTTTTCACATTGCCTGTCTTCTCTCCTTCCGTGCAGTTCTGGAAAAATGGTCAAGGGCAGTGAATGTATATTTTACAAACTGGGAAAAGTGCCCATTCCCCAGAATGGGTGAATCACAATTCTGCATAGAATCATAGAATCATAGAATATCAGGGTTGGAAGGGACCCCAGAAGGTCATCTAGTCCAACCCCCTGCTCAAAGCAGGACCAATTCCCAGTTAAATCATCCCAGCCAGGGCTTTGTCAAGCCTGACCTTAAAAACCTCTAAGGAAGGAGATTCTACCACCTCCCTAGGTAACGCATTCCAGTGTTTCACCACCCTCTTAGTGAAAAAGTTTTTCCTAATATCCAATCTAAACCTCCCCCATTGCAACTTGAGACCATTACTCCTCGTTCTGTCATCTGCTACCATTGAGAACAGTCTAGAGCCATCCTCTTTGGAACCCCCTTTCAGGTAGTTGAAAGCAGCTATCAAATCCCCCCTCATTCTTCTCTTCTGCAGACTAAACAATCCCAGCTCCCTCAGCCTCTCCTCATAAGTCATGTGCTCTAGACCCCTAATCATTTTTGTTGCCCTTCGCTGGACTCTCTCCAATTTATCCACATCCTTCTTGTAGTGGGGGGCCCAAAACTGGACACAGTACTCCAGATGAGGCCTCACCAGTGTCGAATAGAGGGGAACGATCACATCCCTCGATCTGCTCGCTATGCCCCTACTTATACATCCCAAAATGCCATTGGCCTTCTTGGCAACAAGGGCACACTGTTGACTCATATCCAGCTTCTCGTCCACTGTCACCCCTAGGTCCTTTTCCGCAGAACTGCTGCCTAGCCATTCGGTCCCTAGTCTGTAGCGGTGCATTGGATTCTTCCATCCTAAGTGCAGGACCCTGCACTTATCCTTATTGAACCTCATCAGATTTCTTTTGGCCCAATCCTCCAATTTGTCTAGGTCCTTCTGTATCCTATCCCTCCCCTCCAGCGTATCTACCACTCCTCCCAGTTTAGTATCATCTGCAAATTTGCTGAGAGTGCAATCCACACCATCCTCCAGATCATTTATGAAGATATTGAACAAAACCGGCCCCAGGACCGACCCCTGGGGCACTCCACTTGACACCGGCTGCCAACTAGACATGGAGCCATTGATCACTACCCGTTGAGCCCGACAATCTAGCCAGCTTTCTACCCACCTTATAGTGCATTCATCTAGCCCATACTTCCTTAACTTGCTGACAAGAATACTGTGGGAGACTGTGTCAAAAGCTTTGCTAAAGTCAAGAAACAATACATCCACTGCTTTCCTTTCATCCACAGAACCAGTAATCTCATCATAAAAGGCGATTAGATTAGTCAGGCATGACCTTCCCTTGGTGAATCCATGCTGACTGTTCCTGATCACTTTCCTCTCATGTAAGTGCTTCAGGATTGATTCTTTGAGGACCTGCTCCATGATTTTTCCAGGGACTGAGGTGAGGCTGACTGGCCTGTAGTTCCCAGGATCCTCCTTCTTCCCTTTTTTAAAGATTGGCACTACATTAGCCTTTTTCCAGTCATCCGGGACTTCCCCCGTTCGCCACGAGTTTTCAAAGATAATGGCCAAGGGCTCTGCAATCACAGCCGCCAATTCCTTCAGCACTCTCGGATGTAACTCGTCCGGCCCCATGGACTTGTGCACGTCCAGCTTTTCTAAATAGTCCCTAACCACCTCTATCTCCACAGAGGGCTGGCCATCTCTTCCCCATTCTGTGATGCCCAGCGCAGCAGTCTGGGAGCTGACCTTGTTAGTGAAAACAGAGGCAAAAAAAGCATTGAGTACATTAGCTTTTTTTTTTTAGCAATGACATTCTTCCCTTATATTGTCATGTGACCAGCAACTGGCTGACCTGTGAGGAGCTGGAGGTGAGAATTGCTGGCTTTCTAAACCTTTAGCGGAAATTGTGATGTTACATTCTGTGTGTCTGGCACTCTTTGTGATGATGGCATTTAATGGTAGGTCCTTTTGGATGGAACAGATTGTCATGTAAAACATCGAAAACCCATACGTTTATAATGTCACCACATCATGGAAATTCTGTCTGTACCCAGTGTACATGGAGTCTAGTTTTGTGCACCTAATGTGCAGATGAACCCGGGATAGTGGGCTAAATTAATTCCTGGTCTAAGTCCATTCAGCCCCAGTGGAGTTACAGCAGGGATGAGTTGGCCTAGAAAGCATACTAATCTGGGGAAATATTTTACCTGGTCTAGGTGTGAGGTGCATTAGAATATAATCCTGACACCAATCCCTACGAGTCCTGGTTCTTTACCAGGAAATATTGGGATAGGACCGTTCCGACAGTGGAACAAGGGAAACTGCACTCATTAGAAGTAGAAAAGGTGTGCCTATTGGAAGATATTGAATGAATTCGTAGGAACATAAATTCTGTCTCTCATCTATGCAGCTCAAGCAGGCCATCATCAAAGCCCTTGGTCCCATGATGGGCATCCTGCTACACAAAAAGGAGCCACAAAATCCCATATTTAAAGAGATCTCATGGCTCCTTGAGCAATATAAGGAGGAAATTGATGTTTTGCACATCACCAAGGTGAGGTACCACTCATTAAGGTAACTGTCTCTGTGTGTGCATGTATGAACTGCAGGAGGAATTTGCTGCCAGTGGGGTTTCCTGGTCTAGATAGTGACTTGTTAGATAATAAATATGCACACAAGTTCTGGGTTTATACACATGGTGACCCAGGCAACAAGATTTGTAGGTAACTGCCTCTGATGAAAAGCATCCTCTGTTTCCTGGGGGGGAGGAGGAGGAGGAGGAGGAGATAAAAAACAAAACACCTGCACAACAAGATACTCCCTCCTTGTGATTTCGCAAAACATCCTGTCAACTCTGTGTCTCTCTTTTAGATCATAAGCTCCTCAGAGCAGGGGCTACCATATGTTGTCTCTGGTCGGTACCAAGCCAACTGTCAACGGTTGAAAATTAATAATAAGGAGGCTTGAGGGTCATTGCTTTGCACTGCATAACTCGATAGATATAAAATCATTGCCCGTCTGTTTCATCTACCGTTCTATGCAGTGCTGTTGTAGCCATGTTGGTCCAAGATATTGGAGCGACAAGGTGGGTGTGATAATCTAATTGAAGATATTGTCTCACTCACCTTGTCTCTCTATTTCATCCCCCCTCAGTACCACATGAGCGAGAAGTAAGGGGCCATATTCTGTCTTCAGTGGGGCTACACAGTTGTAAATGAAGTCATGAGACAGCTCTAACTTCTTGGTAGTGATATTTACTCACCGTCTATGTTGGTTGAAGCTTTCTAGTACAGAGTATGTGGTCACTTTGGGGGTTGAAATACCCATGATTTGGAGGGAACCAATGCATCATGGACTTGTTTGATAGCATCAGGGCACTACACAACTGTGTAAACATAGTAAAATATGTAGATGGCATCCGAGACATTCTGGAAGCGTCAAGCAGCAAAGGAGAAAAGTGTGTTAGATGCAGGAAGGAATTCGATTTTCACCTTTTTTTTAATCAATAACCTGGCAGAGGACATAAAATCATCCCTGATAAAGTTTGCAGATGAGATAAAAATGGGGGAGTGGTAAATAATGGAGAGGACAGCTCACGGATTCAGAGTGATCTAGATCACTTAGCAAACAGGGCGCAAAGAAACAATATGCCACAATATGCCTTTAAATACGGCTGAATGTAAATGTATGCGTCTAGGCACAAGGGATTTAGGCCAGACGTACATGATGGGGGATGCTGTCCTGGGAAGCAGTGACTCTGAAAAAGATTTTGGAGGTCATGGGGCATAATCAGCTGAACATGAACTCATGCTGTGGCCAGAAAAGCTAAAGCTGGGATGCATAAAAAGGGGAATCTCAAGGAGGAGCACAGTGGTTATTTTACCTCTAAATCTGGCACTTGTCTGACGACCGTTGGAATCCTGTGTCCAGTTCTAGTGCCCACAATTCAAAAAGGGTGTTGATAAATTGGCAGAAGAGCCACAGTGACGAAAGGATTAGAAAACATGCCTTACAGAGGGAGAATCAAGGAAGTCAATCTATTTAGTTTAATACACAGAAAGTAAAAGGGTGTGTGATGGGGTTTACCTACGCCGCATTGGTTCAGCAGGGGTTAATCATGCTTTGTGGGCCGAGGAGGCCAGGCCCCCTCATCTCTGCTGGGCATGCTTCAGCTGGACCCAGGATACAAAAGAGAGCCGCTCAGCTCAGGCTGGGATGGCTGCCGAAGGGAGCGGAGGCACATTGCAGGCTCCTGCAGAGAGACTGCCAGTGCTCCAGGATTCAGAGGCCAGCCGGACTGTGGCTGCAGCTGACCCCAGCCACCCAATGCCAGAGATGGAGGAGAGACCCCAGAATCCCTGAGACTCCCAGCTGCGGAAGAACGGGTGGGAAGCAGCCTAGGTGGACGAAGCATTGATCCAGTTGAGGTAGCGGGCTTGACTCAGCATGCTTTGGAAGGATCCCCGCTGAGTTGGTGGCAGATACCCCTGCGCCCTGGGCTGGGACCCTGTGGAATAGGTAGGACCCAGTGGAGAAGGGCTCACCACTAGGCAACACTTCCCTGCCGCAAAAGGTGGTTCTATCGACTCTGGCCACTAGGCCGCATTGCCCTGCAGCCAAGGGTGGGTCTATTGACTTTGGCCACTAGGCCGCACTGCCATCCCTAGGAGGGCAGCCCAAGTGACTCAGGCTGTTGGGCCGCGGACCCTCACCCAAGGGCTGCTGCACTGATCCCGACCATTAGGTGATGCTGCCCTAGGAGCCCGGACTGCTGTGGTGGTTAGGGAGACTAGGCCAGTTGGGCCACTCCAGATCTACTTCAATTCCTCCTCAACCTGATACCACCCTGACGGGGTGGACCTATCCTGTGACAGGGTAACTTAATTACAGTCTATAATATCTTACATGAGGGACTCCTATTATCTAATGGGCTCTTCCCATTAGCAGAGAAAGGTGTCACTTGATCCAATGGCTAGAAACTGAAGCTAGACACTTGCAGACTGGAAATACGGCATGCATTTTTAATGGTGAGATAATTAACCATTAGAGCCATTTATCAAGGGCCGAGGCGGATTCTGACGATTTTTCAATCAGGATTGGTATGTTTTTCTAAAAGCTCTGCTCTGGGAATTATTCTGGGCAAGGTCTATGGCCTGTGTCATACCGACCGGAGGTCAGACTAGATGATGGCAAGAATCCGGTCCGGCTTTGGAATCTAGGAATCCCCTGAATCTGCTTCAGTCACTACATATGGCTCCTTTGTGTGCCCACCATCTGACTTTCGCCCTCTGTTGCAGAGTCTGAGCCAGCTCTTGGAGGTCTCTGTTGAATATAAGATCCCTCTACCTAAAGGGAAGTTTCAAGCCATCTGCAGTGCTCTGCACAACCAGGTGAGGGTTGGTTTTGCTTGGATCCCTTGAGCTTAGGCACAGCAGATCTGAAGCATATTAACACTAAAAAATCGATGGAATGATCGTGCAGAGCCTGGGGACCTCCTCATGCCTTACTGATTTCTGCAGGCTCAAGAGTAAGCAGGGAGCGCTCTAATTTTCTTAGCTACTATCCAGCTCAGTTTGTAAAGCAATTTCACCATAAGCCGATTATCGGGGGGAGTCAGAGTTGTAAAGTAAAAACTGTGGCCGTGTCTTGATTAGGTCAGCTCTGCTGCTCAAAACACTTTAGCTTCTCTTATCTAATGGATTGGTCATTGTCTTTGAGTCTTGCTGTGCATGCAGGACCATCTCCCTGGGGTTCAGACCTCTAGTTGGAGCAGCAGGAAGTGGAAGCTTAGAAATTAATTGAACATTTTTCTTTTCCATTGCTTGTGATTAGTTTTTCTTTGACCATTTCCCTTCTTCCCACAGATCTATTCTCCAGCTAAGCAGCTCAGCATAGAAAACCACAAAGAGCTCTTCCATTGTGTACTTCTGCTAGGTAAGGGGAAGAGACTCTGAGTTGCACAGTGGTTTCTTTGTAACTTCCTTACCTTTGTGAGGTACGGTAAGAAGAAGAGTTCTGCAGACAGTGAGGATGTGATTTCTTCCCTTGCAGCCCGTTCTTCTCCTGATGACCTGCTAGCATTTCTACACCAGCAGCTGCAGATTGAGCATGAGGCCGTTCGTGTGGCGTCTTTAGAGCTCCTGAGAGCTATTGTTGGGGCTGACTGTAAGTAACACAGGAGCAACTGTGCCAGCTGCCCTCTTGGCCGACATGCTGAGGGTTGAGTTGAGGACATCCAGAGCTAAAAGCTTGAGCTACTAGAGATTGAGCTAAAGAACCAAGGCTCTGTAGGCACGGCAGGGCTGCAACAGACTCATCACCTCTGCACCTGGGGCACAGAGGCTCTAGAACACACAGTCACCAGTGGTTTGGAGATCCACTAAGGGACCAAATGCTGCCCTAAGTTACCCCCATATGGCCCCATATGGAAATCAACAGGTTCAACTAAGTGCTGAATGTAGCCCAAGATATTTGTCAAGGTCTTTTTCAACGTCAAATACAGAAGTTAACTTGGGGCTAATGCATGTTAACAATAATTAGATAAAAATAGAATAATACTCCTGACTCGAGAATCCTAAGTATTATACACTCTAGACTAGATTCTGAGTCCTCTTATGCCGGTGTAAACACAGATTAACTTCAGTCTCCTCAGTCTATCAAACTCCTTTATAATATTTCCATCATGGTAGTAGGATGGCACTATTTAGAGAAATGGAATTACTTTAGATTTACACTGGTGCAACTGAGACCAGAATCTGGTCCTATGTTTTCCCCACTGATTCTGTAGAGGAGAGAAGCTTGGTACTGTTCTTAACTAGGGCCCTTTGAAATCCAGGATTAATTCCAATGTGGAAAGTGAGTGTGTGTGGAACAAAGAAGTACTGTACACCTCTCCTTATCTTTCAGTGCCTGAGACAAGAGTTAAAAAGCTTCTGATTGTGAAGGCAGTGAAATCCACTCTCAGTGATCAGAATGCTACGGTAAGATTGTGTGTGGAACAGTGAACTATTTCAACTTTTTCAGTGTTATGGGATGAATGGATATCTGGGTGGAGCTTTCATTCCGATCCAGATGAGAGACTGCAGAATAGAGAAGACATGTCATTCTCCTGCCGGTGTTAAATGTATCCATGTTTCTAATCCAAGGAGACAAAATCAAAAGCATAAGGACTCTCCTATCATATCCTAGCTCCTATTTCAGGCAGAAGGGCTAACAAGAAGTCCTGTGTGTAATCTCTACCCTTGCAGGTGAGGAAGGCAGCTCTTCATTTCATCAGGACGCTGCTCAGTTCAGGAAGTGTGGAGAATTGTGCAGCATGGGATCTGGTAGCATATGTTTTCAGCGAGTTCAGTGTGTCCACCAGCAAATTGGTAAGGAGAGTTCTTATCACTCAGGACTCGGTCCTACCATTCTTGCATGCTGATTGCTCCCCTTGACTTCAGTGGGAGTTTTGACTCCAGGACAGCTGGACTGAATGAATAGAGCCAGAATCGGATCCGTGATATTGGTGTAAAGTCAAGGTAACTCCACTGACTTTAGTGGTGTTACTCTGGATTTATACCAGTGTAACAGAGACCAGAATCTCACGCTGGGTATTTCCATCTAACAGAGTTATCTGTGCTACACACAGAATGACCAAGCTGGTTGGGGCATCAGAAGAAAGAGATTGGATCCCCCTGTTCTGCATATTTGTTTCCCCTGGGCAGAATCGGAATGTTTTTCCTCAGAGATCAAAAGATGAAACAGTTTTTCAAATTTTAAAAAATTGAACACTGTTGGGGGAACTCTTTTGTGTTCAGTGAATCATTCCCTTCATTTTAGGGTTTTCCTAAGCCTGGGATCTGACCCACCAGTTCGGAGTTTCTATTATTCTCTTCCCTTCAGACATTTGTGCACTTCCAGTGCCGTAGAAAAGCAGGCACAGGTCAATGCTCAAGATGGCTTTGTAAGAGAAGGACACTGGTTCTATTGCCAGTGTCTCACTACTAGCGAATAAGTTCTATGTAGCTATCTCACAGCAGGGAACAACACTTCTCGCCCAGGGTGTTGAGGAAGAAAGCACGATCCAAACCCTGTGCATTGACATCCTGCAATCTCTGGACACCTCAGTCAATGGAATGACCCAAGTAAGTGACCTCTTGCTACTGCTTCTTGAAATAGGGACCTTCTTCCTTACGTTCCTTGTACCCCTCCACGAGGAAGCTTTCTGAAAGTCAGCATAATGGAGGATCAGCATGTCAAATTCATGTCAGGGATGATGTGACCCCTTCATCATGGAGTAAGCGGTTCACATTAGAGAAAAAATATAAAGCAACTTAACTGGAAAGAATCATGTTGCAGAGATCGTCTCTTAATTCTTTCCACTGTCTGAGTGCAACTTCCCCTTAGATCCCCCATGAATACTTCTGAAATATAGAGTTGGTGATCCTGGATTTGAAGAGATATTGGGGCTGGGACTGTGCCTTATATAGGTCTGTCAAGTTCTGGGTAAGCTTATGGTATTATCTAAAAATCTCCATAATGCTCTAATGCTGGGAAAGAGGATTCATCTCTGGGTGAGAGCCCAATTGCTCACCAAACAAGATAGTGTCTTTAAAAGACAGAGTGAGGGGGCAGCGGACAGGTAGAGTGAGCTAATGGGGAGAGAGAGGTGAGGTGATAGGTTAAGGAAGGGTCCTTGATGAATCAAAGGAGAAGCTACATGACAGGGAGGGATTCAGACAGCAGGATACTGGAGGTCGGGGAACGGAAATAGCTCCGTACTGAACAGTCTCGCTCTTCTGTGCAGGTGTTATGGCCAAGGCTGCTGGAATATGTGGTGCCAGCTCAGTACATGGGTACTTTGAAGCCTCTCTGCGGATGCCTGAGGGAACTGGCTGAGAAAAAGCAGCAGGAAGGAGAAGCAGCTGCTTGCCTCGACTACAGTGGATGAGGTTTATAACAGAAACTCTTTCATTTCTTCTCTCCAGGCACTATGAAATGAACAGGTTCAGTCTGCTCCAGTTCTCTCATCTGTGATCAGGAGGCTCAAATGAATGAGGGATGGTCTTGTGATTACAACACGGCCATGGGAGGGAGCTAGGAAATGTGGGTTCTGTTCCCAGCTCGCCACCAAAATTCTGATGTGACCTTGGGGAAATCACTTGATCTTTCTCTCTCAGCTTCCCCACTTGTGAAATGAAGGAGTAATTCATGTCAAGCTCACAGAGGTGCTGTGAGGTGGAATTCATACATGTTTGTAGAGCATTTTGAGATGCTCAGACTGAAAGCACTATGGAAATGCAAATTATTATCAGCTGTATTCAACATTGGTGGGCATGTTGGAAATGGATAGGTGAAGAACATCAGCAGGACTCTCTGCAAAGCCTGGCATAATTAACGCTATTCTGTTTCTTTCCCTAGTGCAACTCCCTACACCCCAGGGGCTGCTGGCGCGACTCCTGGTGAGTAGACCATGAAAACAGGTTTTCTGTGGAATGGGACAGTTAACTATACAAATTGGTTTTGTAGCTAGATGCTTGACTTAGGCTGAGGAATGTGTATGATTGGCTCTCTCTCTCTCCGGCCTCTCCTGAGACACACTGTTCTGCATCCTCCTACTAGCTAGAATGCTTTCTTCTTCAGGAAGGCACTGCAGTAGAAGCAACAACTCTATTGGATGGTCTCCATAATGAGAGTCTCTGAACTATTCCCTCCCTCCGGAACAAACGGGTATTGTGCCGACAAAACTTAGCCTGTTTTTTCTCTTTCATTGACAGGTAGTAGCCTCATCCCCTTATGAAAGAGAAGGACACGGATGTGCTGCCTTGCAGTTACTAAAGACCCTGCACCAAACTATCCATGCAGCAGTGGGTGAGATGTGGGGAGTAAAGATCCCATCTCTGCTGCAGTACATTGAAGGTAAAGTGCTAGTTAGGAGGAGTGTGGTCCATGGAGAATAGAAGGGAAGCCAGAAAATGCAGCTTCGTATTGACGTGTGTTGTGCCATTCCTGTTGCAGTACGTGGGAACAGTGGGGAATTGAAATGGGGCTTCTAGGCCCACACTTTTCCTTCATCTGGATATCTGTGAACCACTGAGGCCAATTCAAACAGGGCAGAATCAGGCCAGGAAGGTTTCAGCTGAATGGAAATTTCACAGCAGTTTCCCCGACACCTTTGCTAGGTTATTTTTTGGGAAGGTTAATATGCAGGAAGCTGGAGGTTAGTGGAAGATTTTGGGGTTACATATAGAGTCTGATTTTGCAAACGGACTTTTTCTGAAAATTAAACCCCATGTTTACTTTCAGGGGGGATTCAGTTAAAAAACCCAGAGTTTGTCTTTCTGTAAGGAAACCTGAGCCATAAAAGCTAGGCTGGCCAAGTGGGTGCCCTAGGGAGAATCTAGGTATTGTGGGCCTAATAATGTCTTTCACCAATTTTACAGCGGTATGAATCTATTGACATCCATGGAAAAAACCCGTCAGTCAGCGTAGGCTGCGTCTACACGGTGCCGTTATGCCAGCAGAGCTCCAGTGACACTAGCTGCGGCTGTCTAGTCTCTGTGGAGCAGGACAGACCCTAAGTGCAGCACAAGCCCGATATGTTTCTCATGAACTTCGAACCCCACAATGGACAAGTGGGTTTGATATTCCGAAAAAGATTTAAAAAAATGAGCTGTATCTTCCCTCCTTGCTGTGGCTGTACAGAGTCCCCAGCACTACATTGTGCCGACATTAAAGAAGGCTAGGTTAGAGCTGGACACTCAGAAACAGGGCCAGATTCTCAGCTGATGTAAATCAGTATAATTCCATTGACTTCAGTGAAGCTACACCGATTTACATCCAGTTCGGATCAAGTCCAGAATCTCTGATTCTGCAGGAAAAGTTTGTATTCCTATTAAACCCAGTCTTCTGATGTGCTGAACAGTTTTGTGAGGTGCTCAGCACAATCAGCTCCCATTCAAGTCAAGAGGAATTGGGAGTGCTCAGCATCTCACTCCTGGTGGGTTGACAGACCCTGAATAAAAATGCCAGCAGGGTACGTAACATCTGACGAAGTGAGCTGTAGCTCACGAAAGCTTACGCTCAAATAAATTTCTTAGTCTCTAAGGTGCCACAAGTCCTCCGTTTCTTTTTGCGGATACAGGCTGACACGGCTGCTACTCTGAAACAGGACATTTTCTGTTGGTCCAACAAAGAACGTTGGCGCAGGTCCCTGTGACGGCGCAACGACTCACCCCTGCAGCGCCTCCTGCTGGCCATCTGGGAATTAGCTCTTTCCAGCACAGAGCACCCTCTGCAGGCCCGTGTCCCTCTCAGACCCCGGTGCCCTTTTTACCCAGGGTGCTGCCCCCTGGCAGTACCCCCTCAGTCTGTATGGGTCTCCCTTCTCTGGGGAATGCCCAACCCTCTAATCCCCACCTTGCCTCAGTCTGGGCTACTGCCCATCATCATCGTCACTATCAAGCCCCTGCACCTTGGGGCAGATTGCAGTGTAAGAGCCAGTCACCACAGGCAAGGGGGTTTGGGTCTGCTGCCTTTCCCTGCAACCCAGTACTCCTATGGGCCTTGGACCAGGCCCGATAACCTGGGGAGTTGCCAGCCTAGAGCTTCCCTGCTCCTCTGGCCTTTCCCCAGCCCGCCCTCATTCCCAGTACCCTTTCTGCAGGCAGGCCCTGCTCCCTTCAAAACTAGAGAGAAAGACCTTCTCCTACTGGCCCACGGCCCTGATTACCCTGGCTACGGCTGTGGCTGCTTTCCCTGTCAGCCCAGCTGTTGTTAATCCCTTTCATAGATTCATAGATAGCAAGGTCAGAAGGGACCATTATGATCATCTAGTCCGACCTCCTGCACAACGCAGGCCACAGAATCTCACCCACCCGCTCCTGCGAAAAACCTCTCACCTCTTTCCCTCCTACAGCCCTCGCCCAGGGCTGTTTTAAGCCCCTCAGGACAGGAGCGGGGTGACTCTCCCAGAACCCAATAGGTACAGTCCCATTTCGCCTTGTGTGACGATGTGACGCAGCAGGGAGGGGGGAGTGTTGACCTGGGAATGTGCCCTGGGGACGGGAGACCTGAGAGCCTGTCACCTGAGCCAGGAGGGGGAGGGGGAGGTAACACCTCGGCCCAGGAATGTGGACGGAGGCTGCAGCAGGGAACCTGCTCGGTGGGTTTAGTTTCAGTTTGGGGCTGGGTGGAGGAACACAGGGAACCCCAGGGCTGGGGTCTAAGCTCCCTGCTCCCCCAGAAGGACTTCACTGAGGGGTCCTGGGTGTACCCACAAGCTCTGTTTTGGACTGTGTTCCTGTTGTCCAATAAACCTTCTGTGTTACTGGCTGGCTGAGAGTCTCAGTGAATCCCAGGAAGAGGGGTGCAGGGCCTGGACTCCCCCACACTCCGTGACAACTGGTGGCAGCGGTGGGATCTACTGCACCCCGTGAACGGCGCTTCCTGCAGTAAGTGACTGGGGAACAGTAAAACGAAGGGGGATTGACGGGGACCAGGCGTGCTGAAGATTCAGAGAGAGACGGTTTCAGGGGGCGGTTAACCCCTGGGAGTGTGTGACCAGAGAGAAGGACTTTTGCAGTAACAGGGTCCCCCGGGGGATTGCAGCGAGCGGTCCCAGGGGCGGAGGAGTCTGCAGCTCGACCCTGGCAAAGAGGTGGTGACCTCAAGAAGGACTGGCACACTAGGGGCTTTTCCTGGAAACCGTGGACAGCTGCCCGGCCTGCGAGTGGCCAGCCGGGAGATGTACGCTAAACGCCTTAAGAGCGACCTGGTGGAGCTGTGCAGGCAGAGGGGGCTGCGCGTCGGGAGGTCCACCAAGGAACAGCTGATTGCCCAGCTGGAGGAGAGGGATCGCTTGGATGACCCGATCCCTGTCCCTGAGGGAAGCCGCCCGGCGGACGCAGCGTGGGCCCTGGGGCCTGACCAGGCTGGGAGGGGTCAGACTGCTGCCCAGGACACCCCGAGACCCTTCCTACCTATGCCTGGGGGAGGGGTTGTGGGAAGCCCAGCGAATACCGAGGGCCCCCTGACCCCAGCAGCCAGCAGGGGATCCTCCCAGCGGAGCTCCCCATCCCTGGAGCGGATGCGGCTGGAATGGGAGAGGGAGAGGAAAATGAGGGAGCTGGAGGATCATGAAAAACAGCGTCAACATGAGGAGAAACAACGTCAACATGAGCAGGAGGAGAAGGAGAAACAACGTCAACATGAGCAGGAGGAGAAGGAGAGGGAGCGTCAGGAGAAGGAGAGGGAGCGTCAGGAGAAGGAGAGGGAGCGTCAGGAGAAGGAGAGGGAACGTCAACATGAGCAGCAGGAGAAGGAGAAACAAAGACAGCATGAACTGGAGCTGGCCAGGCTGAGGAGCAGTGGGGCCCCGGCTGCGGTGAGTGAGGGGGGACCCAAGACTGCAAGGAGCTTTGATAAGTGCTTCCTGGCCCAGCGGAAGGAGGGGGAGGACATAGATAGCTTCCTGACGGCCTTTGAGAATGCCTGCGAGCTGCACAGGGTTGACCCTGCAGACAGGCTCCAGTTCCTCACCCCCTTACTGGACCCCAAAGCCGTGGAGGTCTACAGCCGGATGACAGGGGCAGAGGCAGGGGACTATGAACTGTTCAAACAGGCCCTGCTCCGTGAGTTTGGGCTGACCCCCGAGATGTACCGGAGAAGGTTCCGGAGTCAGCGTAAAACGCCTGAGGTCACCTACCTACAACTGGTCAACAGGATGCAGGGATATGCCCGCAAGTGGACAGCGGGGGCCCAAACTAAAGAGGACCTGCTTGACCTGTTTGTACTGGAGCACCTGTATGAACAGTGCCCTTCCGACCTGAGGCTGTGGCTGGTGGACAAAAAGCTCGCGAACCCCCAGCATGCAGGGCAGCTGGCCGACGAGTTTGTGAACAGTCGGTCAGGGGGTAGCCGGGAGGAGTCCCAAAAGAACAGGCCCCCCCCGATGCAGAGAGAGAGTCACCATGGGGCCTCCCAGCGGGGAAATAGGGAGAACCCCCTCCAAAGGGGAACGCCTGGTGTCGGGCCCCTCCGACCCGTTCGAGGGGACCAACGTGACCTGAGCTGCTATCACTGTGGCCAGAGAGGCCACGTACGGGCCCAGTGCCCCGGGCTCAGGGACAAACTGAGCAGACCCAACCTACCCAGGGTTAACTGGGTAGGGACTCAGCTGGACGAGGGGCAGGCGACCCAGGAAAGGGGGGCTACCAGTTTGCCACCTGCTCAGGAGGGAAGAGTACCCCCAGCCAGCCCCGCCAGAGGGCTGGAGGCTCTGGACTCAGGGTGCTCGGTTTACAGGGTGGGTGCGGGGCTGTCCCTCCGGAGAGAGTGCCTTGTTCCCCTGGAGGTGGATGGGAGGAAGGTCAATGGATACTGGGATACGGGCGCGGAGGTGACGCTGGCCCGGCCCGAGGTGGTGGCCCCAGATCGGGTGGTGCCCAACACCTACCTGACCCTGACGGGGGTGGGCGGGACCCCATTTAAGGTGCCCGTGGCAAGGGTACACCTGAAATGGGGGACCAAGGAGGGCCCCAAGGATGTGGGGGTACACCACCATTTGCCCACTGAAGTTTTGATGGGGGGAGACCTAGAGGACTGGCCAAGCGACCCCCAGACCGCCCTGCTTGTGACCCGTAGCCAGAGCCGGCGAGGGGCACTGCGACCTGACCCTGGGGAGGGTACCACACTGGAGGCGCGAGACCCTACTCGGGTGGGGAGGGAGCGCCGAGGGGCACGGCTCAGAGAGGCTGCGGCCTCAGACCTGGCCACGGAGGGGGAACCGGGCCCCATCCCTTCCCCAGCCGCTGAGTTCCAGGCCGAGTTGAGGAAAGATCCCTCCTTGCAGAAGCTCAGGGACCTGGCCGACCTCAGTGAGGGACGGACCATGAGGAGAGGCTGCCAGGAGAGGTTCCTGTGGGAGAAGGGGTTCCTGTACCGAGAATGGGCTCCCCCAGGGGAAGGGGAGTCCTGTGGGATCAGGAGGCAGCTGGTGGTCCCCCAGAAGTACCGCCGCAAGCTCCTGTCCCTGGCCCATGACATCCCCCTCGCAGGGCACCAGGGAATCCTGCGCATCCGGCAGAGGTTGCTACAGAACTTTTACTGGCCCGGGGTCTTTACCACCGTCCGGCAGTATTGCCGATCCTGTGACCCCTGTCAGAGGGTGGGGAAGGCCCGGGACAAGGGGAAAGCGGCGTTGAGACCTTTGCCCATCATAGAGGAGCCTTTCCAGAAGGTGGCCATGGACATCGTGGGGCCTCTCAGCAAGACGACCCGGTCGGGGAAGAAATACATTCTGGTGGTGGTAGATTTCGCCACCCGCTACCCCGAGGCAGTGCCCTTAGCTTCCATTGAAGCAGACACCGTGGCAGATGCGCTCCTGACCATTTTCAGCCGAGTGGGGTTCCCCAGGGAAGTCTTGACAGACCAAGGCTCCAACTTCATGTCGGCCCTGCTCCGGTGCTTGTGGGAGAAATGTGGGGTCCAGCACGACTGGGCCTCAGCGTATCACCCCCAGTCCAATGGGCTGGTGGAGAGGTTTAACGGGACGCTAAAGATGATGCTGAAAACCTTTATGAACCAGCACCCGCAGGATTGGGACAAGTACTTACCTCACCTGCTGTTCGCGTACAGGGAGGTGCCCCAGGAGTCTACCGGATTTTCGCCTTTCGAACTGTTATATGGAAGGAGGGTGAGGGGCCCCCTGGACCTGATGAGAGACGAGTGGGAGGGGAAGGCCACTCCCGATGGAGAGTCAGTGGTGGAGTATGTCCTGACCTTCCGAGAGAGACTGGCTGAACTCATGGGCCTGGCCAGGGAGAATCTGGCCAGAGCCCAGAGGAAGCAGAAGGTCTGGTATGACCGCACGGCGCGGGCCCGTGCCTACGCCACCGGGGATCAGGTGATGGTTCTCATCCCCGTGAGAAAGAACAAACTACAGGCCGCCTGGGAGGGCCCGTTCAAGGTCGTCAAGCAGCTCAATGAGGTAAACTATGTGGTGGAGCTGTCGAACCGGGCCCACCACCGCCGGGTGTACCATGTGAATATGATGAAGCCATATTATGCCAGGGGGAATGTGGTGTTAGCTGTGTGTGGTCAGTGGGAGGAGCAGGGAGATGACCCTTTAGTAGATCTATTCCCTGGGACCAGAGCTGGTTCCCCCCTGGAAACAATCCCCCTCTCGGATCAGCTCACCCCTGCCCAGCAAGCCGAGGTCAGGGGGGTGCTGCATCCGTACCGACAGCTGTTTTCCAACCAGCCTGGACGCACTAATCTGACTGTCCACCGGGTGCAGACAGGGTCGCACCCGCCGATAAGATGCTCCCCCTTCCGAGTCACAGGGAAAACTGCTCAGGACCTGGAAAGAGAGGTCCGGGACATGCTGGCTTTGGGGGTGATCCAGCCATCGGCCAGCCCTTGGGCCTCGCCGGTGGTGCTGGTCCCCAAAAAGGATGGGTCAGTCCGGTTCTGTGTGGACTATCGGAAGCTCAATGCCATCACTGTATCGGATGCCTACCCCATGCCCAGGCCGGACGAGCTCCTAGACAAGCTGGGAGGAGCTCGGTACCTTACCACCATGGACCTTACAAAGGGCTACTGGCAAGTGCCGCTGGATGCAGATGCCCGGCTGAAATCGGCCTTTATCACCCCTCTGGGGCTCTATGAGTTTCTGACCCTGCCTTTCGGCCTCAAGGGAGCGCCGGCCACCTTCCAGCGCCTGGTGGACCAGCTCCTGAGGGGGATGGAGAGTTTTGCCGTGGCGTATATTGACGACATCTGTGTCTTTAGCCAGACCTGGGAGGACCACGTGTCCCAGGTTAGACAAGTGCTGGACCGACTCCAGGGGGCTGGGCTGACTGTCAAAGCGGAGAAGTGCAAGGTGGGGATGGCTGAAGTATCTTACCTGGGCCATCGGGTGGGGAGCGGCCGCCTAAAGCCGGAACCGGCCAAGGTGGAGGTGATCAGAGACTGGCCCGCTCCCCACACCAAAAAGCAGGTCCAAGCCTTTATTGGGATGGCAGGATACTACCGAAGATTTGTGCCCCACTTTAGCGCCATAGCCACCCCCATCACTGAGCTATGCAAGAAGGGGAAGCCAGACAAGGTGGTCTGGACCGAGCAGTGCCAGGAGGTTTTCCGGGCGCTGAAGGAGGCTCTGGTCAGTGGCCCAGTTCTAGCAAACCCAGACTTTGACAAGCCCTTTGTGGTGTTCACCGACGCCTCCGACACGGGACTGGGGGCGGTGTTAATGCAGGAGGATGAAAAGGGGGAGAGACACCCCATCGTGTACCTGAGCAAGAAGTTGCTACCCCGGGAGCAACACTACGCGGCCATCGAGAAGGAGTGCCTGGCCATGGTGTGGGCCCTCAAGAAACTAGAGCCCTATCTCTTCGGGCGACACTTCACCGTCTACACCGACCACTCTCCCCTGACCTGGCTGCACCAGATGAAAGGAGCCAACGCCAAGCTCCTGAGGTGGAGCCTGCTCCTGCAGGCTTACGACATGGACGTGGTCCACGTGAAGGGAAGTGCCAACCTGATAGCGGATGCGCTGTCCCGGAGAGGGGGCCCCGAACTTCCCCAGGTCACTGGTCACAGTGACCCCGCTCAGTTCAGTCTCGAAGGGGGGAGAGATGTGATGATGTGACGCAGCAGGGAGGGGGGAGTGTTGACCTGGGAATGTGCCCTGGGGACGGGAGACCTGAGAGCCTGTCACCTGAGCCAGGAGGGGGAGGGGGAGGTAACACCTCGGCCCAGGAATGTGGACGGAGGCTGCAGCAGGGAACCTGCTCGGTGGGTTTAGTTTCAGTTTGGGGCTGGGTGGAGGAACACAGGGAACCCCAGGGCTGGGGTCTAAGCTCCCTGCTCCCCCAGAAGGACTTCACTGAGGGGTCCTGGGTGTACCCACAAGCTCTGTTTTGGACTGTGTTCCTGTTGTCCAATAAACCTTCTGTGTTACTGGCTGGCTGAGAGTCTCAGTGAATCCCAGGAAGAGGGGTGCAGGGCCTGGACTCCCCCACACTCCGTGACACCTTGAAAGCCCAGGTATGTTACAGCTTGGCAGACCAGGAGTTTTAGAAGGACTCATCGCAAAGGAGATACCTGGGATGACTCTTCTTGCTAATCTAGGTGACATTATTGTTTTGCCTCCTGCTTTATAGGAAACACAGAGAATTCCCTGGACCATGCACGGTGGGAGCACATGCTGCTTCAGGTAGAGGATGGCTTTCAGATGTATTGTCACAGTCCTCCCTTCCCCCTCCAAATGTATCAGCTGGGGAAAAAAATAATGATAAATTATTCATTATAAGCAGAGCTGGTCAAACCATTTCATTTGCAACTTTTGTTCAATTAAAAATGGCCTTTTTATTTTCATGGGACATTTTCAAATTTTTCAGGGTTCTTTTTTTTTTTTAAACACACACACAAAAAAACCAAAACAAAATAAGCCCAACCCAAATAGAAAATGTTTAGTTTTTTGAAACTGAAGCTGATTTTTTTTCCCAGTTGCTTTGCTGTTTGTCTCCTTCCCCCTTCCCTTCCCCCCCCACCTTTTCAATCACAAGTGGAAGAGGGGGAAAAAAGCACAGGGACGAGGGATAAAGGGAAGGAAATGGGGAAAACAAAGAATTGAATAATGGTCATTTTTGATTTTGAAAAACAAAATATTTTTGTGTTTTCACTTTTCATTTGTATGTTGAAAAATCAAGAAAACAAAAAAATCCCACTTGTTTTGTGAAATGGACTTACTATTGTTCAACCAGCTCTAGTTATAAATCCCTCTGTATTACCCCTGGGAACAACACAAAACTTAACCAGAAACCCAGCATGCTAATGGTGCTAATGCATCACTGGGGGACGTCTAAAGGATTTTTTTTTTCTATTTGCCACTCAAAAGAAAACTTGCTCTGAGAAACCCAAAAAGGAAAAGAGACAAGACAAGGTTTGGTGTCTGTATCTCATGGAGAAGCCTTTGTGGTCAGAAAGAGCTCTTTACAGCCTCATGTAAATCCAGAGAAGGAAGATTTTTATGGCGAGGGCTGAAAATGAAAGGAAAGGACCGAGTGACAAAGAAGCCCCAGAAGGTTTGGAGTTCCATTTGGGGTTGGATTACACTCTAGAATTTCCCATTCCAGATCCAGCCTCATTTGAAATTCTTTGGGCTCAAAAATCAACTAAGATTAGGTTCTCTTGTGAGGTTTCTGATATTTCCTGGCTGCTGTTCAAAAGTCGGGCCTGAAACAGCAAAGTGCTGAGAGTTACTAACCTCTGGCTGACTTCAATGGGAGTTGAGGGTGTGAGCCCGGGTCCTTTGGGTACCCACTGGCAGAGGCCACAGGAGTGCATAGGGTTCCCAGGATTCCCTGGATCTGATCTCTATATCATCAAAGGGTGTCATGTAAAGCCTTTCCTGGATGCCTGTGCCACACTGCATAATCCTCATAATCATTGCACAGTGACTGGATGGATAATATCTAAGGAGTTATGGTTGTCTACTGAAATTGATGCTTTGAAGGTCTGTGCGTTGGGGCTGGTCACCAGAAGGCGATAAAGAAGTTTCTTTCAGGCAGAAGATGCTTACCTGCTTGAATGGCTGTATGTAGACTGAGTAATTATTCCCAGTGGATGCTAATCAACAGAGCAAAATTCTAATCAAGTGATTGCAAAGTCTCCAGAGGAGATTCGAGACAAGAAAAACAAACAAACAATAGGGGGTACCCTGTTTACAAGCGGACAATGGATGCTTGGAACTATATCTGGAGGTCCAGAGGTATCCTGCACCAGGTATCCTTCACCTATTGGACAAATTGCCAAGTGGCTTGTCTTATGAATGGAGGATCACATTTGGTCTGGGTGTTTCCTGCTGGGAGAGAGATTTGGGGGAGCTATCCCTTGTGAGACAGGGGACTGTTTGGTTCTTTAAGTTGAAGCTCTAGAAGTGTGTTAGGATTTTATTTTTATGTAACCATTTGTTTCCATTAATTTTTCTTGCTGCTTCTCAAATCTCTGATCTTGGTGAATTAAGCTCTACTTGTTTTCACTGTCAATGTATCGAAGTGTGTGAAATGGAGCGGTGATGCTGAGGTGAAACGGGTAAGGTGGTGTGTGGCAAACCTCTGAATTCTGTGAGTGTCCAGTGGAACAGGGGCTGGACATTCTGGGGATGCCCAGAGGGCTGGGCGGGTGGAGTGTACCGATTGCTTATCTGTAGAAGGAGAGTGGAGCCTGGATGGGGTGAGAAGGGTGTGCTTGTGTTTCCTGTGACTGGCAGAGTCAGGAGCTGACACTTGGCAGGTACAGAGAAGGCTTCCTCATGCTAAGGGCAGGTGGTAGTGAGGTCCCTCACAACCCTGGGTACCCTCGGGAGGTGTCCTAGAGGGTCCATAGCACTTCAGAGAAGGTGCCTGGTCCTTCGTAGTCCAGGGCCCTTTGTTCAAGTTGACTAGACCCATCGTCCATCCACTCGAAAATCACTCCTCGATGGTCAGATGTCTTGGCTCCCTCTCATTCTCCAATTCAGTGTCCATCTGGGTTTGGGGACTGAGAGGAATCCTCAGGCAAAGGTTCAAGAACAAGAGGCAGAGGAAGTCTGGGTTGTCAATGTTTATAGTTCTCATAGGGAAATAATCTTCCCATGACACCTGAATATTGGAAAGTTTACAACAGAACAAGGAAGCAAAAACCAACCAACCAAACAAAACCCCAAAACAACCCCCACATTCTTGCAATTAACCATCTGCTTTAACTCTGGTTTTACACTCAGTTCCTAAGAACATCTCTGGAGATGATAGACGACAGTGCCTGGAGCAGCCAGATATCCCTTGAGTTGAGCTGGCAGATGGGCGGCTATGCCAGCCCCTCCAAAGAGAAGGTTTGTTCTCTGTTAAGGTTTAGTTTCTAGTTACTTTCCCCTGAAATTCTGATTGGAGGGCTGCATAAGGCTTCTCTCAAGGTTTCATTATTTGATATTTTATTCTGCGTATAAAATGTGTTTGTACTTCTTCCCTGCTCTCTTGCCCCCCTGCCCTTCCAATATTTGCTTGGACAGGCTGCTTCTCTGTACTGCATTGTTGGTTCTCTGGCTGGGCTAGACGATGGGATGTTTCTGCAGCATGGGTGCTTGGACTTGGCTGTCTTGTTCCTTCCTGAGTGTTGCTGAGCTGGGTCTGTACTGACAGGCACGTTGTGTTCCTGATATCCCAGGGCTGGTCTCTTTCTTTCAGAGTTTCCTGTATAAGGCGCTAGGAACGTCCTTAGCAGCTTGTCAGGACCTGGTCCATGTTAAATCACAGATTCATACACTTCTGACGACAGCAGATTATATGGAAGCCCCTGAGAGACAGGTGAGGCCTCTGTCCCTCTCCCCATTTTACCAAGTAATCCCTGAATGCTCCCTGTGGGGCTCAGCTCTGAGTTGGCCTGGGACAGATGCCATTTTGCTTCCTATCCTCTTGATTGCTATTTCACTCAGCGCCCGCTCCCCATGTGTCTCAGGCCTGATTGGCACTTTACACCACTTTGGGTGAAAGGAATGGACTTGTGGGCTCTATCAGACACCTGGTTCGATCGTAACCTGTATTTCTCTTGGGTGACAGGGAGTCGTTTCCATCCTCGCAGTCTGTGCTGCGAGCCACTTGGACCTCACCTTGAAGGCACTTCAGGAGTTTGGGGCTGCAATGAGCCAGGTTAAGATTTCTGGGTTCGTCAGCCGCCTGAAGGTAAAGGAGCCAGGGGGTTCTCTCAAACTTTCTCTCCCTCTAAAGCAGGGGCAGCAGCCCCACGGTAGTGTCTGCTCCGGTCAGCTAGCATTGTCCCCCAATGTATGCGTTCTACGTGATGCCTGCCGTTAAGCAGAGAGGAGCACAATGTGGAGCTGGGGTTCTCTCAAATGATTTTTATGGTCTGATGTCTCATGGCTTGAGCGCCCCCCCCCATGCACAATGTGTGGGAATTACATCAGGCATAAAATTATAAAAGTGTCCTAGCACATTATTCCTGAAAAAAGACTGCTTATTTTCCCATTTTTGCCCTAGAATTAGAAAATAAATCAACTGGAATCTACATATTGTACCTGCATTTCAGTGGGCAGTATATAGAGTAGTCTAAAGAAGCCATTGTATGAAATTTGAGTTAGTAACTTTGCAAGTGCTTTCTTTGTCGTCTGCTGTAAAACTAGGCAAATATCTAGATGAGTTGATATACCCCCTGGAAGACCCCTGCAGACCCTCAGGGGTACAGAAGTCCCCCTGGTTGAACACCACTGATCTAGAGGATAGAGCAGGAGACTAGGCCTCTGGGCTCCCATTGCTGGCTCGGCCATTTACTCACTGTGCAGCCTTAGGCAAGACATTTAGCGCCTGATCTTGTACCCACCAGTGTCAATGACTAAGCTCCCGTGTACTCCACTGCTGTCGGTTCAGCCTTTTTGGCTCTCTGGGTCAGAGTTACCCAGTGGGAATGATGGCGACGGGGTGGCGAGTTCTATGAGCTCATGGTGCCCGGGCTCCAGCAGTATTCAAGGCTCGGGGGCCCGGCTCCACCAATGTTTGATTCATTCCAAGGCCAAATGAATCAGAAGAACTTGTCTCTAGTGACGTTTCCTATTGTCTAGGACTACCACCATGAGACAAGAGGCAAGACTCGCCGCACCCTGATGCTGACATACAGCAACGTGGCTGTCCATGCTCCAACAGAGCAGCTTCTCTCCCGAGTAGAGGCAGACATCACAAGGAACGTCATTCACCATTACAGAACCAGTTGTCAGGTAAGAGCTTTTGCGTGACAACTGTGAGGGGCATTACCCTGAAGTTATAGCATTGCCTCTGAGTTTATAGAGAGAGGGCTTGTATTTTCTAAAACTCTCCTTTGAGCAATAATTTGTCACGTAATTCAAATTTAAAACTGTAATGGAAGGAGCGTGAGCTGTCACATGTTGTGTCACTTTTGTTGCTCTTCTTTGTGTTTTCTCTAGTTTTTCTATATTCTTCTGAAATTCTGTCGAGCACAGCTACACAGTAATTCAGACGCAGTCACACTCAGGCTATTCAGAATAACACTCTAACTCCCCTAATATGTATGTGTATCTCGCTCTATCTTTTGCTAACCAAGAGAGAATGGTGCTAATTTGTATTTAGTTTCTTTGCTGTCACTCTGTTTCTTGGACTCACTACTTCCCTTACCTCTTCTCTGTCGTCTTGTTTGTCTGTGTGCTCGTTATTTCTGTTCCCTAGGTATCTGACTGCTGGTACTGACTCTCCTCTCAGTGCAACCTCGCCACATCACTTTGCCATTCAATTCTGTCCTGTCTAAGTGAGAATCTCATTTAGCCTTTGTCAAAAAAGTTGATCACAGTTGAACCAAACGGATATCTTCCAGAAGTTCACAAATGCAAGTATTCCGTAGGATGGCCCCTGATCTTGACCTCTGCAAAACACCCCCTCTGAATACATTTCCTGCCTTTTGGAAGATTTAACAATTATGATTTCTCTCTGCTCCATATTCACCAGCCAGGCCATTTTGAGGATGTGTGTTATGTGGGACTATAGACATTGCTAATAGCTGTTTTGCATTTCGTTTTTCAGGTGCTGGGCATCGCTCTTACAAACAAGGTAAATTCTAAATAATCTGCCCTCAGCTCTTGCCTTTTCTATCCACAAGTTGCTTGTTTAAATTGCATAGAGCTTGATTTCCTTGCTACATCAAGCAGGAGTCCTGGCTGCTCTGGTGTAAGTGGCCCTGGATTTCTTTCATGAACCTGGGTTTTCTCTTCTTCTGAGGTGGGTGCAGAGCCAGGGTCCTCTGCCTTCTGGAGTCTGTGGACACCTCTCTCCTCTCCTGAGGCTAGATTTAATTCCTGATCTTTATCTTCTGGACTCTGGTTCTTCTCTCTGTTTCTCATCCACATCCTCTTGTTTCTCCTTCTGGATTATGTAGGACATGCACCTAAAATTAACCCTCATCCAGAATGTCACGGAGATTAGCTGTGCCATTTTGGAGACCAGAGACTCCCAGAAGTTCAACTTCTCTTACAAACTGGAGCTCCTTGGCTACATGCTGGTGAGTGATTAGGAGCTTTGAGGACTGAAGTACAAAGGAGTTTGTTGTAATGTCATAAGACTGGTTTTCCAGGTAGATGTTGTTTTATCCATTGGCTGTGACTTTACCACTGCAGTCTCATAAGCTACCTGCACGGCACCCAGAATGCTGCTGGGTCCACTCTGAGCTTGGCAGGGATGCCGACCTATTGTGGGCTGTTAGTGGCAGGAATGGCTTGCGTCTGGCGAGTTATCTTTCTGTCCTCTGTATAGCCTGCAGATGGCCCTACGGTCCATTTCTGAGGCAGAGAGCCTGCCGAGCACGGTGTCTGTTTATTACAGGTCTGGCATATGGCCCTGTTTCAGGGTGTGAGAGGAAAGCCTCTCTGCCTTTCAAACCCATTTCCCATTTTTTTCATTTCCCTATTCATGCATTTCAGGACTTCATTAAAAAGGAACCACTGGATTCCCTGGCATCTCCAGTTCGCTACAAGGCAATTGTTGCCATTAGACATCTGAGGTAGGCTATTTTCTGCCATATTTCCTGGCACTGTGACGTCGTCTTTGTTAGTTCATGAGTGCCAGGTTGGGAGCAGTTTGATGCCTGCCGGGTTTGGCTCACATGCTGCTCACCAGCAGAACTTTAGTTCTTGAGGGTTTGAATGTGTCCATTTGGAGGTTTGTGCTTGAAAGACACAAACTTGGAGGTTGTGGGGCATGCAGTACAATGCAGGAGAGTTCAGATGGGGAGGGAGGTGTCTGGCTTGCTGGCAGGGGGAAGGAAGCTTGTGGGTTTCTCTAAAAAGGGGACTTGAAGCTTTAGCTTTACTTCTCGATGAGCCAATACTTAATAGAGGTGCAAAGAGGTGCTCAGCTGCAAAGTGAAGGGTTGTTTGCATTTGGGGTTTTAGATTGAGACAATCTCCAGTCATTGGACCCATTTCTTTTACTTGGAGGTGGTACTGAGTCTAATGCATGACTTTTCTCTCTCTCTCTCTCTTTCTTCTGCCAGCAAACTCAAACCGTCTTTGACCTTGAAGGAAAACCGTGAGCTCCTTCATCAGTGTTTCAAAAGTTTGTTTCCCCTCCCTCCCTTGGAGAAGATGATGAAAGAGGAAGGTGAGACAGCAAAGGATGCTCTGCCTATACAGGTACGTGACAACAATTCTCCTCAGGCACCATCCACTGTATTTCTGCCCAGCAGGCACTGGGTGATGGCAGTCACACATGGCCTCCCTGGCAAGGTTATGGTTAGCTTTCCCCAGCCCCCAGTCCCGTCCCCCCCCCGCCACACACACATAAATTATCTGTGCTGAGCCTCACTCCTTCTCTTCTGGTTTCAGTCACTGTACGTAGAGTCCTTGGAAGCCCTTGGCAAGCTAATGAAGACTTTGCTGGAGGAAGAACCAACCGCACACTGGTTCCAGGAAATGTTTCAAGTGAGTAGACCATTGAACCATGGTGGAGATTGTTTGTTTGTTTGTTTGTTTGTTTGTTGTGTTACTGCAGGGAAGAGTCAGAGATTTAGGGGGTCAAGCTTCAGTTGTGGAGGAATTTTCCACAATGGAGTGAATTGTCGGGGGAAAAAGCACCAAATTCTTCCTGGGATAAGCAGGCATGTGCCCCGCTGAAATCCACAGAAGCTATGCCATTTTATGCCAGGGCTGGATTGGGACCAACTTCTTACAATGTAGTTGACACTACTTGGACCGGCAAGAAAATCACCACTGCAGTAGCCAAATCCAAGAGAACCAGTTGAAACTGATCACTTCTTCAAAGAGGAATTCATTCATATTGAGTTAAGCCCTGTGTATGGAAACTCATCCAGAGGATACTTCCTGTTCCTCAGACATGAACAGAATATCCTGAAGAGCTGAGGGGTGGGGAGTTTGATGCACCTTCAGTATAAAAATGAAGTTCTAAAAGGAGCTGGGCTGGGGGGGACTTCTCTGCTCTTCTTCAAATCAATAAAAAGAAATGCTCCTCTCTGTCATTTGGCCACTCCACGTGGGAGAAGTTGCCCAGGAAACAGAACACAGCAGCAGACATCAAACAGTATGCAATGTGGTAGACAGCTCCCATCAGACAGTCTACAGGAGACATCACGTACACAGGCCCAGATTCATCTCTCATGTAACTCCTTTGGCTTCAATCACTCAGAGATGAATCTGGTCCCTGGGACTTCCATTAGACATGTAATTCCTTCGCTCCATGGAGGTCGGATGCTTTGGAGAGGGATTTTAGTGACAATTAAACCTGTTTAAGAGGAACTTTTGGGAGGGATTTTCTGGTACTAACTCTGTCCATTCCCCTGCTCTACCAACAGCTATTAGAGACATGGCTCCGTTCAGAGAAGGAGTGGGAGAGAGAAAGGGCCTTGCAGGCCACCATCCAGCTGCTGACTGCCTATCAAGAGACAGTTCATAGCACAGTGAGTATAGCCTTCCTCTTCCTTGAGCTGACTTCCCTGCTTATATCCGATCTGACACTCAACGCAAATGCATGAAAAACACTTCCAGGGCAGCAGCTGGGATCTCAAAGTGACTAAGATCCCTCTGCTTCCATAAGAGAGAGGTTTACACAACAATGCTGTGACCACACTCCGGGCAGACTGCAAGAAGTAAAGGGCAGACAATCCCCCAAACTGATGGCTTATTCTAGAATTACATTCACCAAGTCAACAGCAAAAGAGCTTCCACCCTAGTTAACAAAATGCCAAACACGGTCCCCTTTTGGCATTCCAGACCTAGGCTCCCATCTAAACAGCCCAGTCTAATATAGTGAGGGGTTACTGAAAACCTGATTCACCATATGTGAGGTTCACCCATCATAAAAGACCAGATGCTTATCCCCAGGTCAATGTGAATCTCAGGTCTTTCCCAAATAGCATGCTGCCAGCCAATCCTTAATAACTAAATTGAAGATTTCTTCTTAAAAGAAAGAAGAGAGTTACAAATGGTTAAAAGATCAATAGCCATACAAGTGACTGTCAATGTTCATAGTTCAGGATCACAACAGTGATGGAATAAACTGCTGGCTTGTACAAGTCTCTCTGGAATCATCCCAACAGATCAGAATCCAAAGGCAGCTTAGATGTAAAGTCTGTTAGTTTTTCCATGCATTTTCCAGGTTCTTTCAAATGATGATTTGGAAGCTCTCTGTCTTATGGCTTACACTTTCCCTGTTCAAAGTTTCAGCAGGCTAGAGATGACAGGATGAGGCCCGAGCCTTCTCTTTTCTAGCTATTCTAGCAGGCTGACAAGCCTACCTCACAAAAATGGTTACAGCAGGACCTTCCCCCGAGAAAGACTAGGCAATGCAGATGGCCTCCTGTACTTGGCTTTGAAGCTAATCTTCTATTGCGTGTGCATACACAGTAAACTAGTTACTCATTCGCATAAGATGATTAGCTGTTCTTCCATTATAACACAGAGAGTTAAGCTGAAGACAATGTAGAAATTATTAGTTTCCTGCAGTATCTTACATCTTTGATTTTAAGGTTAACTGAACACCTTGCATACATAATGAAGACCTGAAAGGGAATGAGCATCTACAAGCTAATTTGGTTACATAGTGAAACTTCTAACCGCCTATAGATCAACACAGACAAATAGGCTTAGCATCTATTGTTCATTTTTGAATGAGTTGATGTTTGCTAGTCTAATCCCTCTCTTTGAAATTCACATGCAAGTGAACTGTCTTGATACAGTGGAAGTGCCTCTTGTTAAGTAATTATGGGTCATACACAGGTTGCCTGGTCTGCCAGTGTCACAAATGCATTCTTGGTTCTTATGCTCCCAGGGTGGTAAAGGAAAATTTCTATTTAACCAGCTAAGAACATAAAACATAAGAATGGCTAACCTGCCTCCCGCAAAAGAATGGTTCATCTGGCCCAGTATCCTGTCTTCTGACTGCATTGTGTGAAGATATGCTTCCTTTGGTTTGTTTTAAACCTGCTGCCTTTTAATTTCATTGGGGGACCCCTTGGTCTTGTGTTAGGTGAAGGGCTAAATAACACTTCCTTATTGACTTTCTCTACACCAGTCATGATTTTATAGACCTCTAGCATATTCCCTCTTAGTCGTCTCTTTTCCAAGCTGAAACGTCACTCTTTTTTTAATCTCCCTTGGGTGAGAAGTTATCCCATAGGCCTAATTTTTGTTGCTCTTCTCCGTATTTCTTCCCATTCTAACACATCTTTTTTGAGATGAGATGACCAAAACTGCACGCAGTACTCAAGGTGTGGGGGTCCTGTAGATTCATATTGTGGCATAATGATATTTGCTGTCTTCTTATCGATCCCTTTCCTAAGGGTTCCTAACATGTTGTTAACTTTTTTGACTGCATGTTGAGCGGCTGCTTTCAGAGAACTGTACACAATGACTCTGAGGTCTCTTTCTTGAGTGATAACAGCTAATTTAAACCCCATCCATTTCTATGTACAATTGGGATTATGTTTTCCAATGTGCATTACCCAGTACGGTACAGGAATCAGGGGCACAATGTTACCAGATGTACGTGTTACTTTGGGGTAGGCTCATTGATTAGGGTTACTCTTCTTGGGGGCGGGGTCTGTAATTCTATTACTGTGCTGCTTATGTCACTTGTGTGTTCCTATGGAGCTCTACTCCTTCCTTCTGCAAGTGCCCTCCCAATGGAGCTACCCTGCAGGACCTCGGTTCCCCAGGGCTGGGTCCCTCCAGCCCTAGAACTAGATGAACACGCACGCACGCACGCACACACTAGCAGAGCAAGTCTGAGCGGACCAGGTCCATCAGCCCTCTCCAGCTGATCCTCTCGTATGTCCCTGTACTCACTGGGCTGGGTTAAGCAGCACTTTCAGCTGCTCCCCTGTCAAGGTTCCTCCCCCACTCTGAACTCTAGGGTACAGATGTGGGGACCTGCATGAAAAAAACCTCCTAAGCTTATCTTTACCGGCTTAGGTCAAAACTTCCCCAAGGTACAAAATATTCCACCCTTTGTCCTTGGATTGGCCGCTACCACCACCAAACAAATACTGGTTACTGGGGAAGAGCTGTTTGGACACGTCTTTCCCCCCAAAATACTTCCCAAAACCACAAGGTTTGGTAAAAAGCCTCACCAATTTGCCTAGGTGACTACAGACCCAGACCCTTGGATCTTAAGAACAATGAACAATCCTTCAGTTTTCTTACAAAAAGACTTTTAATAGAAATAGAAGTAAATAGAAATAAAAAAAAATCCCCCCTGTAAAATCAGGATGGTAGATACCTTACAGGGTAATTAGATTCAGAACATAGAGAACCCCTCTAGGCAAAAACCTTAAGTTACAAAAAAGATACACAGACAGAAATAGTTATTCTATTCAGCACAATTCTTTTCTCAGCCATTTAAAGAAATCATAATCTAACACGTACCTAGCTAGATTACTTACTAAAAGTTCTAAGGCTTCATTCCTGGTCTATCCCCGGCAAAGACAGAATATAGACAGACACACATAGCCTTTGTTTCTCTCCCTCCTCCCAGCTTTTGAAAGTATCTTGTCTCCTCATTGGTCATTTTGGTCAGGTGCCAGCGAGGTTACCTTTAGCTTCTTAACCCTTTACAGGTGAGAGGAGATTTCCTCTGGCCAGGAGGGATTTTAAAGGGGTTTACCCTTCCCTTTATATTTATGACATCCCCTCTTATGTGCCCCAAGTTTAACACATCCCTATCCCACTTTCACGTTACAATTGTACTGGTAGTAACCCACTTCATGAGCAAACCCCACAGTATTTTTGGGCGCTACCGGGATCTTTAGCTTAGGTAAAAGAAGGTTTGCTGCAGAGTAAATGGGGGAAGCGGAAAATACAGAGTAAAATTTGGAGAGAGAGAGAGAGAGAGAGAGAGAGAGAGAAGCAACCAGCTGAACCATAAAAGTTATTTATTGAATAATAGTGATAACTACACAAGGAGGGCTAAACAAACATAATGGTTACATTTGAAAGGTTAATACCTGAGGAAGAAAAGAAAACGGAGGGGCGAGGGGGGGGGAATCTCACCCACTCCATGAGGCTTGAACTCGGCGGGGTTCCCAGGTGATAGTGGTAGCTCAGGTTCCTGAGTGCTGGAGACAGGCAGAGCCCCCACCACGATCAGTCAGGAGATGGAATCCCAGTGGAACTGATGCAGAGTTTGGGTCTATACATCAGAACCCTTACTTGGGCATAGGTAGGGGGGTTTGTAGAGAAAATACAGTGGTTCAAGGGAGAACACTAGATTTGTTTATGGGTAAACTGATGGGTTTTCAAGGGTTTTCTTTAGGCTAGACAATAGGAGCTGATCGCTCTTGGGTATGGGTGGTGGTTTTTTCCAGGGAGCTCACAAGACAACTAGGCTGCTTCAGTATTTTAGGATAATAAAGATTTATTACTAGAATTGGTCTGATAATTGCTGAGCTAGGTGTGTGCAGGCGTAGGTTCATTAGCATCTGGAGCAGGGATTCCCATGATGCAGTGCGTCCCTGCTTTTCTGGTCCCAGAGTTCAGTGCGGTTCTCTGTTCCTCATTCTTCATGCTAATTCCTATCCCATCTTTCATGCAGATGAGGCTAGGGGAGTTGTCTCTGTTCTTCATTCTGTATGCAAATGGAGATGTCTTAATCTTGTCACCCTTCTCAGGAGGGGTCTAGGTGTGTCTCCCAATACCCTTCATTGTTCTCTGCAAGCCTTTTCTCTGATGGGTTTTGGTTCAAACAGAGACTGGTGGGGGCGGGGGGTGCCTTTCATGAGTCAGACAGGCTAGATACTGTGCCCTGGTTCCCCAAAAACACAGAGCTGACTGGTCTCAACAATAAGGATGGCAAGTGAAGTCTAGTCCAACTGGAGACCATTCATTCTTCGTTTTTCGTTCTTTTTTCATTAGACTCAGGGAACTTTTGATCGGTTTGGATCTCTGATTGGACTAATAGCACCATACAGCTGTGATTCGCTGGCCACGTCCCGTCAGTGGGTGGTTGACTGTATCAGCTGCCTTCTCTGTATACAAGGTGAGGAGACCATTAGCAGGTATAAGGAATTCTTCACCTTCTTTCACTGTTGTAATGTCCATTTGTCTGCCTGTCTAGTTCTTTCTGTCCTGTCTGTTGTCGCTTAGATAACAGAATGGTGGGCATCTTGTAAATACCTCATTAGAAGAGAAGATTCTGATGTGTAAAGAGCCTAGCACACTTTTGGGAACTGTACAACTAATCAATGGTCTGCATACAGGTAGATAAGCGCTAAATTCCTTCGGGCTTGTCTACACAGGGACACTAAGGAAAGTTAATCCAAATGAACTAAAGGTGTCCATTTAAAGTGCATGAGGTAAATGGCATTAAACACATGTGTGGATGCTCGGATTCTGAATTAAAATGGGCCTTATTAATTGTAGTGAATTCCATGAATGAAACTAACCTGAATGAAGGCCACTTTAATTCTAAATAAGTGTGTCCCCATAGGTGTTTAATGAAGTTTAACTAATGCATTTTGAAAATGAATGTGGATTAGCTTTCTTGAATATCTCCATGGAGACAAGCCCTTGGTACTAAACATTTTCATTCTCTTTCCCCTGCCACTGGCTGGATTGGAGGGGTTTCCTGGAATAATTCTGTAAACAAAAAGTTCTTCCAGCAGCCCTCTGTCATGAGCATTCAGAGCTATTGGAGTAAGTAGAGGCCATTTTTCCCCTCTGTGAAAGAGTAGGATATTCTCTTCACCTAATGGTTAGATGTTAAGGGATAGAGCTTGGTTATCGTTTAAGGCCATTTCCAATGAGGGTGACCAGACAGCAAATGTGAAACCTCGGGACAGGGGGTGGGGGGGAAGAGGAGTCTATATAAGAAAAAGACCCCAAAATGGGGACTGTCCCTATAAAATCGGGACCCCTGGTCACCCTATTTCCAATTATTCTTAATCAGTCCTAAAAACAGTGTTGGTGATTCAGAAACAGAATAAAGGACTCCAACCTTTGAATGTATGACATAGTAATCCCAGCATTGTTTAGAAGTGACTGATGAGCCTGGGTTTCTTGCCGAAGTTTTTTGTCTATCCCCGTCTCTTTTACAAGGAGAGTTTGGGGGAGGGATTCACCTCTGAACTGGAACCTCTGATCTACCTGCATGAGTTGTACTTGAATAGGAGCTGAGATGTAAATAGTGAGAGCAGAGAGACTACTGAAACCAGACACCCACAGAAAGCTGCTCCAAGCTGAACACAGAGCTTGTTCAATCCTGGATCATTCACAATAACATACCACGACTGGTAACGTTCAGACATTTCAGGGTGTAATCCCGACTCCATTCCAGTCACCAGGAGTTTTGCCATTGACTTCAATGGGGCCAAGATTTTACCCTATGCTGATGACAACATAGCACATGGATCCTCCCGTATGAAGATCCATGCAGTAGGGGTTCAGTTTCCTTAATCGTTACAGTACTTTTTCTCCTTTTCTCCACTCCAGGCCAGTCCATAAACCTGGGCTCAGCAGAGGAGGAGCTGAGATGTCTCCGTGAAGCAGTAACAGCTCCAGACCCCGAGGCTCTGTTTCAGGCATCTTCCAAAATGGCCAGGGTAACTGACTCAAAAAGCTTGTGCGGATGTGCGAGTGACCGGGCACCGTTCATTTGACATTTGCTCTTTCATGATGCCTTTCCGTACTCGGAGCGAGCTGTGGGAGCGGGGCGTTGGTTGCTAGTAACCAGCAAGATGCTTTTCATAGATGTGTGCTCTGAATGCCACGTAAAAACCAGATTCCACAGAACGTTGCACACCCATGAAAATGCGCACGCGGATGCACACACATGTACCTATCCAGCAGGGCCGGCTCTTGCTTTTTCACTGATCCAGAGCGGTGAAGCACAAAAAAAAAATGAAATAAAAGAGCCCCCATGCCACCCTAAGATTGTCCGGAACACCGCCCCTTGCAATCTGCTGCCCCAAGCACGAGCTTCCTCGGCGGGTGCCTGGAGCCGGCCCTGCCATCCAGCCATCCAGGAGAAAAACTGTGTTAGTGGAACATCAAGCTGAGAAACCACCCAGGATTCATTCTGTCACCTTGTGGGTTTGCCTTCGCCGATATTTGTGTGCATGCCTCTCTTGACTGAATTCTATGTGCTGTAAAAAGATGCAGTGTATGTAAGAGACTACAAAGGGGAAACTTACCTCCTGCATATCCAGTACAATGTTGTGCTAACTATGCAACAGAGTCTTTGCTTCTAACCTGATATCATCAGTGTAGAAGACAAAAATGTAGTCTATAGACTAGAGAGAGAATTGTAATCCCAAATGGCGAGCTAGACAGGAGGCTAATTCACCATTTGCTGATGCAGGTATATATATTTTTCCATTTTTAAAAGTGCTGGAGCCAAACATCATTGCGGTCTCTCCTGGTTTTGATTTGTTCCCAGGTTGTTAGTGAGTACTTTCCCTCCGAACAGGCCACAGACTTTATTGCGGCCACATTGGGTGGTCTGCTGTCTGCTAGCCCCACCTGTGCCACGGCAGCTGGACTGTGGATGAAGATCATCCTGAAGGAGTGTGGAGATGCCATGCTGGACCAGGTAAAACTGGGAACTGGAGAGCTTTTCTGCCTAAACTCTAGGCTTTTTGATCTTTGCCCTCATGTGTAAGGAAGAAAAATCTTGCTGTTTCTCCCCCTCGGACATAGAGTCGATTCCATCTCTGTTCCTACCCTAAGATAGGCAATGGCAGAATCAATAGCAGTAGACCGAGATAATCCAAGGGAAAAGGAAGATGGTTGGTTATTTATTGGTCTAGCTTGTTGCCACAGTATTCAGCCAAGAAAGTCTTGAGAAAACAGACTCTGGGGAAAATACAAGAAGACAGAATGACTGGCACTTGGAGGCCTCCAGGTATTAGGAGGCCTATGGCTAAGAGCTACATGGATTAAAAAGAGCACTGGGCTATTGCCACCATCTTGCCAGGTTTCTGAGCCTGGGCTCCAGCCTGAGCAGGAACAGCTCCACTTTTAGCCCCATCGTGCAAGCCCCACAGGCCCAGGTTGACCTGAGCTCTGAAACTCAGTGCTGTGGGATTTTTTTGCTGTGTAGACCTACCCTCCCTTTAAGAAGAGAAGGAGGGAGGGAGAAAACTCTAGTGTCTTTGGGATCCACTATTTATATGCCTTATTCTGGAGCCCAGTGCATTAGAGCTAGATGAAAGGAGCTCTCCACAAATCTTCTAACAAGGCTGGTGAAAGGCCTCAGGACAGGGAACCCTCGCAGCAGAACTGCCATGTTTGCACAGTGTTTTGAAGATGTGAAGGGCTAGGAATGAATATGAGAGGTAGTCCCCTGTTCACAGTCCCAGGCATTTACACACTGTCTTGAAAGCACTTGCATATTTTGTGCTTGTGGTTGTTGATGAGCTCTGCATTCTTCGAGGCAAATGGTCAGATTTGGCTGCTTAAATCACACCTGCAAAATCTGGGCAAGCAAAGCCACCTTTTGTGCATGTGAACTGGTTTATGTAATGCATAGCTGGGCACCACCACATTCAATTACCTGGTATGTCTATGTGTGTGTCAGTGTTAATTTTTACAGCCGTGTGTGGGCAATTTGTGTGGGTTCAAATTACGCAGACGTATTTGAACATTTGCTTCTTGAAGTGAGGCATTTCTAAAAAAGCAGCAAATGGCTAAAGAAAGGTTTTGATTCTGTAGACTGAATGGAGAGAAAGAAAAAGGGACATTTCTTTCTGGTTTTGTTCCTTCCAGGTGCCTGATATCCTGGCTATACTATATCGCCACATGCCTACTATCCAGGAGGGCAGCTTGAGGCAGTTCCTGGTGGAGGCAGTGTCCATTTTAGCTCACCATCACCAAGAGGCAGTGATCTCCAGCCTCCTCAGCAAAGGTCTGCCGATGGACAGGTATATACCGCTACCTATTGCATTCATCTTGGTAAAACATGGATCCCACAGCTTTACTAGGAGATGTAGGGCTTCATTTAAGCAGCAGACAGTTTGGGATCATTCCTAAGGGTTAATAGCCTGGCTCTTTCTGCAGGAAGGTCCAAGAACATGTTAAGGTGGGGTGCGGAGAGAAATTAAGTGTCATCCTGTTTCCATTCATTAATAGCTGCTTTGACATCCTAAAGACCTATTTTTACTGGTATAACTGGAGTGTATTGTTGGAAACATCTACCTCTCTAGACGCCTGAATTGAGCTCACTCTGGAAATGAGCAGTGGCTATTGGTTTCCTGGTAGCATGACAGCTTCAGGTGCAAATCCCTGGCTGATTGCAAAGACTAGGGCCAATATTATCATCAGACCTCTGCTTGGCATCAGTGAGGGTGTGGCCGCCAGAGCAGAATTGCCACCCTTGGTACTTAAAAGTGGACTGGAAGCAGATCCATCATTTCATTTAAAGATCCCTAACTGAGTTATCAGTGATCAGTGCTGGAATCTAAGATCATGAGAACGGCCATACTGGGTCAGACCAAAAGGCCATCTAGGCCAGTAGTCTGTCTTGCGACCGTGACCAGTGCCACATGCCCCAGAGGAAATGAACACAACAGGTCCTTGTCAAGTGATCCATCCCCTGTTGCCCAGTCCCAGCTTCTGGCAAACAGAGGGTAGGGACACCATTTGTGAAGGGGACCTAGGATGGCCATGAATATTCGTTCTCATAGTTGTATGTCCATCGAGTAGGAATCTGGCTTTTCTTTCATCCACTTGCCTTCCAAACCCTAGCTCTTCGGGAGCCACATGCTCATGATTCCATATTGACTGGGAAGTGGAGCAAACAGGAAGTGAGGTTGGCGCTCTGTGTCCTGTTCTTCTGAAGTCTAGTATTAATGGTTAGGCTGCAGGAAGACTAGGTCACTTAACTTAGTTCTGTAACTGGAAACTCCATATTTAAACACGAGGAGCGTTAAAGGAGGACAGGACTCCTAACTCTCTCATCATAGGCAAGGAGAACATTTGGTCTTTACTAAAATATGACGCATTCAGTGTGAGCCACAAAAGTGTCCAGGGCTCACCTGTAACTTCTGTTAAACTGCAGTGACACCGCTGAGCTGTGGAGATCTCTGGGGGGAGACCCCTTGCTTGCCACTCAAGTCCTACAAGCCCTAATAGAGAAGATAAAGACTCCAACAAGAACAGAAGGCAGCATCACCTCACAGACAGAAATTGACAGGCATTTGGCAGCTGCTGAACCTCTCTCAGTAAGTTAGATGACAGACACGTCTTTCAGGCTTTCCTGTGCCCTGTGACAATCCCGCTGATGGAAAGCGGGAAGTGTGGTATAATATTGGTGTGTGGGCACTATCTCCTCTGATGGACTGTTTCCCTGAGTCCGGCTCTGCTGTCTGTGGAACAAATACGGCAGTTTTAGATACGTTACTGATTTACTTAATACTCTCTGGCCATTAGAAAGTCTTTGGAGCAGGTTTCTCACAGTGCTTTGCAAATCTTCCTTTGGACTCACAGCATGCCTTGGGAGGTCATACACATTTGTACAGATGTGGGAAAGTAAGCCACGAGTTAAGCAAGTTGCTCGCTGTCATTCAAGTTACTGGCAGAAGGGAGAATTTAGTACAGCAGATATCAGAAGGGGAGACAGGGTGTGATGGCGTTGGGAAGAGATCTCCTTTTTTACCATGCTCTCCTTTCAGGCAACATGTGCCATCTTTGAGGTGGTGTCAGCCCTGCAGTCGAGCAAAGCTGTGCAGGAACTGCTCCCAGAGTTGTTTCCTGTTCTCCTGCAGCAGGTCAGCCATACCCTTGGACAAAAGTTGCCTTTGCCAACGAGAAGCAGCCCGAGCCAATTGCGAAGAGGGCTACAACTTACTGAGGGGAACCCTTGCCGGTAATTAGAAGGAAGGGAGAGAAACAAAGAGAATTCCAGTAGAGTTGTGTGACGCTCCCCAGGAGCTCCCAGGGTTACGAGGCACCTTACCATCATATGCCCTTCGAGTGAGGAAGTCTTGTCTGTGCCTGCTGTGGGTCAGTTCCCTGAAACAAACGCTGGCAAAACAAACGCTGCCACCCAGGCCTCCTCAGACCTCAGTCTCTTTGTACAGGTTAATGACAGGCACACACCAACCCCCGAGTCTTCTGACCATTCCGTAGAGTGTCCAGACCTTTATCCACTGAACTCCCACAGAATGATCAGGCCTGCTGTTCCCAATGGAACAGGACACACCAGTTTATTACTTCTACTTTAGACTCTACACTAGATACTTATACTCTGTACTGCAAAACACACAGCACCTAGATATATTTCTAGTGAAAACAAGAACCGAGATTCTCGAAGACCAGAGATTCCAGTGACCGTGAGTAAGAATGCAAGCAAAAAATGGTTACATTTCAAATGAAATCATATCCTGCTCCTAGAAACTAAACTTAACCAACAGGTTAACCTCCTGTCTAAAGAGGTTTCTCACCCAAAGTTCTCAACCAAGCCTGATCGTGACCCCTCTTTCATGAAGCAAACTCGCGGTCCATCTACTTCCTAAGTGAAAGATGTCCCCCAAATAGACTAGAGCAAACCTTTGATGTGTACCCCAAAATTGGGTCCCCACCCCCTGTCTACTTCCTGCTACTTTTCTTTCTTTGAAGTTCTCACAGGCCTTCTCAACTGAATGTGAACCCTACATGCTTAATGTATATGTAAACAAAGAGATGGATAAACATTTCTTGCCTGAAAGAAAACCATTTTGTCACCTTTCCTGGTGACTAGTCCCGAGACACAGATCCTAAGAATGTAATTTTCAACGCATATCCATGACTCTTGACACAGCATCTGTACATGCATTTCACAATGATGTTGGTGACATGGGCTTTTATTTGAGACTCATGGGGCAATCTTTTAGTGAGCTAGAATGTACGTACCAGGCCCCTCGGCACCCACTCTGTGCCCCTCGCCAGTTAACACTAAGATTCCTGAGTCCTCAGTTGACTTCAGCTCTGGTAGCACATTCATGTACATTTCCCACCAATCTCACAACATTATTAGTTTCTCTTCTTGTTGTGTTTCTTTATTCACTGCCAACAAGGTGCTCAAATTACAGACTTCATGGTTTTATAATGTCTCTGAATTTTCCTAGGAAACCAGGATCTCAGCTCTGTTCACGGATGGGCAGCAGGTATCAAATAAACATAAGGAAGTACTACTTCACACAACACACGGTCAACCTGTGGAACTCATTGCCAAGGGGTGTTGTGAAGGCCAAAAGTATAACTGGGTTTAAAAAAAAAAAAAGAATGAGATAAGTTCATGGAGAACAGGTCCATCAATGGCTATTAGGCAAGATGGTCAGGGATGCAACCCCAAGCTCTGGGTGTCCCTAGGCCTCTGACCGCCAGAAACTGAGACTGGAGAACAGGGATTGGATCATTTCATGATTGCCCTGTTCTGTTCATTCCTGCTGAAGAAGCTGGCATAGACCACTGTTGGAAGACAGTGTACTGGACTAGATGGACCATTGGACTGACCCAGTAAGGCTGATCTTATGTAGTGGCCACAGTGGGTCAGGTTTTCAAGATGGGTGCCTCAGTTTTGTCCACAAAACTTGAATTTGTTCAGATGGATGGGTACCTAGCTATGTGATTGCTGGCGCTGCAGACACGAGTATATATTCTGCTCATGCTGTTGGCCCATGTGCAGGCCCATTTTAGGTACCTATATGTGACGGGGTGGTAGGCTGTGCTCCGGCCTCTTCCATGGACACAGACTGCTCTGAGTCCCTCCAAAGTGTTCTAGGGATGCCTGCTCCTGAGATCCTGGTGGTAAGGGCTCTGATGACTGTTTGACCCCAATGGATGATCTTAAGTCACCTTTACGCTTGACCTTTGTTTTCTTTCTCCTCCCTCTTGTCTATACTTTCGTGTCTAGGTTCCTCCAGCCCCTTTACCTATATTTCCTCTTTACCTGGCCCTTCAGGTTTTATTTCCGCCCTCCTGGGCCTCCATACCTGCCTTGGTGTCCCTGTTAGAAAGGGATTCCAGTCCATGCCCAGTAGAAGGCAGTGGGGCAATCCATCCACTACCCCTACATGTTTCTGCCTAAACTTCCCCTTAATTTTCAGAGTCACCTCTGCCATTGGGCAGAATTTATTGTCCCCATGGACCTGGTATTCAGTTTTGATCCTACCTCTGGGAAGTATCCAGTGGGGTTTCACTAACTCCTGCCTGATTAGCAAACAGGATGAAGCTGTGTCCATTAGTCCCTTTGGTGGCTCCTCCCTACCCAGACCGATATGGTAGGTACTTTCTTTTTTCTTCCCTGCCTGGGAGTCTTGTCCCAACCACAAAACTGGGCAAACCCACAGTCCATTTTCGGACAGTCTCTTTTTAGATGTCCTTCAGGTCCATGTCGGAAGCACACCGTAGGCCAAGCTCCCACTACAGTTCCTTGAGGCTCCTCCCTCTTCTTCTTGCTGCCCTTCCCAGCTGTAGGCACTCTGGTCCTTCTCAAATCTAGTCCCTTAAACCACTGACTCACTCTGGGAATGTCCGCCTCTGCAAATTCCTCTCACTTGAACTGTGGGGTCCAGATGAACTGGCTGGCGCCACAGAACCCATACTCGGGTATGCTCAGGGAGACTCTGAAGAAACTTCCAGAACCATGCAGTCCATGATCTCCCCCACAGTCTGAGTATCTGGCCTTACCAATGAGTGGCCCAATCTTTTAATTTCTGTCCAAATGCACAGAGGCATAATCCCTCAATCCATCTTTCAACTCTACATTTCTGGCAGTACTTTTCCGTGGACAGGCCCCACCTCGTCCAGCATGGCTGCCTTAATCATGTCATAATCTCTTGCCTGCTCATCACTAAAAGCCCTATATGTGCTTCCCCAGTTAAATAGGGTGTCAGTTGAAGGGCCCACATTGTTCTGTCCCTAGGAGGTCTCACTGCTCCTCCTTGAAGAGTAACCAAAAACACATCGGGGTTGTTCGCAGGTCCCATTTTACAGTCTGATCTCCTGTGCCTGGTTTCCATTTCCTGTCACGGGACTCACCAAACTTTGGAGGAGTTGTTGCCAGACCTGGGCTTGCTCCCGTATAAATTCCTGCCGACTCTTTTGCTGTTAAACCTCCCAGGCAAGGAAAGGCTGTTTTTCTGTCTGCTGGGATTGTTGGAAGGTCTGTCGGGTCTTCTGCACCAGTGGTCTCCAAACTAGGGTGTGTGGGATGATCCCGGGGGGTGCGTGGCAGCAGTAGCGCCGCCGGACTGCACTCCGCCATTTTTTTCCTTCAGCAGCAACTCTGCACGTCCACGGCTGGTGCTCCCCTCTGGCGGCCCGCCTGCGGCAGGTCTTCCATCGGTGGCGCATCTGCGGCAGGTCACCCTGGGGGTGCGAGAGCCAAAACGTTTGGAGACCACTGTTCTACACCAGCAGTTCTCAACCGGGCCGGTTTTAGGGGGTCTGCCAAGCAGGGTTGGCTTTAGACTAGCTGGGGCTCAGGGCAGAAAGCTGAAGCCTTGAGCCCAGCACCTGCACTAAAGCCCCAAGCCCCTGCACCCTGTGGGGTTAAAATCTGGAGCCAGGAGCCCCAAACTCTGATGCCTGGCGGGGCAGAGGCCTGGAACTGGGCCATGGAGTATTTCTAGTATGTTGAGGGTGGGGGGAGGCTCAGAAACAGAAAGGTTGAGAACCCCTGTTCTACACTTCTCTTTGCTGCTTCATCACCCATTTCAGTGCTCCCTCCATCACCTGGACTGCCAAACCTCTACACCGGCTTCTCCAACAGGCTCTCCATTTGCATAGATAACAGGGAAATCCCTGATGAGCCCCCAGCTGTGACAGAGAGGGGTGTTGCACCCCCACATCCTCCACAAACACAGACTGCGTTGAGACTTTTTTGCTTGTAAACACCAACGTATAGTCTATTTAATCCCCCTACCAATACATAGCACCTTTATATTGTATCTCAACTTTCTAAACTCTTCTCCAAAAGTCAGGTGGGGGGTAAGGTGTTTCCACTCAGAGACCTCACTTTGTCAGGCTCTCCTAGCTTTTTGTCTTTCTGTTTCTCTTAGGGTGACCAGACAGCAAGTGTCAAAAACCAGGACGGGGGTGGGGGTGGGGGGGAGGGAATAGGCACGTGTATAAGATAAAGCCCCAAATATCGGGACATCTGGTCACCCAAGTTTCTTTCTCTGTCTGTTCCCCTCAAAGGGCTCCTGCCCATGTCCTTTTATACAGTTTCCCTGTTAATGGAATGATTGGTTCCTTGACTCACTAGCTCCAATCTGACCTCGTAATCAGGTACACCTCTATCCAATTAGGCCTTCTGTGAGGAACCGAATTCGTACGAATAGTGACCAGAGTGCTGACTCAAGTGCAAACCCCCAGCACTCTGTCACCTCATATCTGGAGATATGACCCCAAAATGTCCATTAGTGATCACCACACTCTATGCCCCCTGTTTCTGGGTCCTGATCATGTATCTTTTCCATATCACTGTACTCTGCTAGTGCCCATACTCCTTGCAGAAAGAGAAAAAGGACTGCAAAATTTTGTCCCTAGCAAAACTAGTCCTATGAGATGTATGAGACTGAAACTTACCTCCCAGCATCAAGTCCTTCCAGGGACACTGGTGTCCAGGACATTGCCAATGGGTGAACTGCCGATTGAACAGCAGACCTGAGAAGTAACCGGGGCTTCCTGACTCTCTGTTCAAGCTGCACCTTCCTCCTGATTGCTGCAGTTCTGTGCCTCTCTTTCCCCAGGCTTTCTATCAAAGCATTAGAATCTGTGCTTTTCAAGGGTGGGAATGAGAGACTGGTGAGAGCGCTCAGGAAGCAGAGGACTTGGACTCTTGTGGAAAACCCCAAGACTCACCATGAGGGAGTGTGTCTGCTGGTGAGGTAAGAGATCTAGGAGGCATCATTTTATCCTTGGGAATGAGTAGCCAATAGAGTGGCTGAGAGGGAACCTCCCGTTTATAGCTTTGTGGGCAGGGGGTGCGGGGGTGTCCTGGGTGGAAACACACAGCTCCCACTCCTAGCTATCAGAGCTGTATGCTCAGAGCAGCTGAGTTTTTGAAGTGTGCAATCTAGCCCATGAGCGGTTTCTTTTGTCTTCCAGTCTTCTGCTAAGATCTGGACTCATAACACCTGAGATCATACAGAGCCTCCTCCCCTGGGTGAATTCCCCCTCAGAAAACCACCGAGTCACCAGCACAGCTTTCCTTGCCCAGGTAAGACACAGGGCTCTGAAGAGCAGTTTCACCATTAGACTCTTGTCTGCCTTTCTTTCGGGAGTTGTACAGTTCAGTTCATAGGAGTAATTGTCATTTTAGACAGTAGAATAGCTCCTCCTTTATATGGAAACCTCACCAGGAACTTCACGATACCTTTCTGAGTCCTTCTCTCTCTGTGGTTTTTATTGCCGTCATTGCCTATACTAGCTACACAACCACAGGTGCTGGCTGAGAGAGATACGGACAGAGTTTGGATGAGTGGACCTCTTCTGCCAAGTCCTAGTGCTGATCCTAACCAACAGCTCCTGATTTTGGTTTAGCTCAGCACATCTTCTGAATGAACCGAGCGTCCTAATACTACCAACCAAGCAACCTACAACTACATTAATGTCTATCTTAGGTTCTCATTACTCTAGTATCTGAGGACCTCCAAACTCTTTAATGTCTGTATCCCCACCACACTCCTGCGAGGTAGGGAAGCACTATGTTTCCTATTTTACAGGCAGGGAACTGATGCACAGAAGGGCTAAGTGACTTGCCCAAGGTCAGACAGGAAGTCTTTGAGGGAGCAGGAAATGGAACCTGGGTCTCCTAAGTCCTAGGCTAGTGTGGGGATACCTGCTGGAGCATCCTCCCTTTCCACAGTCTTCCTCCAACATCTGCATCATATTTCCCACTTATGCTAAGCAACTATCTTCGGGGCTTATCTGGTTCTAAGAAAAACAACCTCTCTGTGCCTGTGATGGGCTGTACCTGGGCTTTAAGGCTCCTTACAAGAGGCCCCGTGGTCCTACTACACCCTGCCCCAGGAAAAGAGCCCCCAATCTGGGTCTGTCTAGAGAGGCCTCATGAAAGCAGCCAATCCGAGCCCATCAGGCTTGGCTAAAAGGAGCTGAAGGGCTTTAGCAGGTCGGTTCCTGGCAGGAACTGGAGGGGCAAGAAAGGGCGCTGCTCTCTGGCCACAGAAATTCAGGGGACAGCCAGAGTTTGATTCTGGCAGCCTTTACTTAAGCTGGGTTTTCAGGAAGAGAGTCCCGAAGAACTTTAACCCTGAGGTGAGGGTGAAGCTAAAAGTGGCCGGTAGGAAGAAGTGACAATGAACTGAAATCAAGCAGTGCCTAGCTCCTGTTTATAGGATCCATGGTTTGGAACCCAGAGTTAGGGGAAGGCCCAGGTTCCCCTACCACCAACAGTGGCATAAGCCCCATGGAGGGGACAATGCTAATGGAGAGCTTGAACAAAGGGCAGAATGTAAAGGACCCAGAGTTGGGGCTGGAGACCCTAGTGAGGGCAATGGGACTGTTCTGGACTACCCCAGAAGGGGTTCATTTGGACTTTGGGACTCAGCCAGAGGCCTGAGCCACAGAAGACTCACTGAGGACGGCTGGCAGGGTGCACCAGGGGTGAGAAAAGGACTGTGATACCATACCCAGCCACTAAGAGGCTCTCAAGAGGTGAGTGGATCCCTATTCTAGTGCCCAAAAGGAAAGCTCCATGTTTTGTAGACCTTTCTCATTTGTGTGGAATACTAAAGTTACAGTGTATTATGTGCCAAGTATCAGAGGGGTAGCCATATTTGTTTGTATCCTCAAGACTGGGGCTGTAGGAGGACTCCTTGTTGTTTTTATTGTATGACATGTCTGCTCAAATTCTATTCCCAATCTTAACGATCCTATTGGGGCTAATGGACAAGTTGATTTTCTTTCAGCTAATGAGTGATCCCATGCTCAGGGAGAAGAAGTTCCTTAAGCCAGTCTTACACATCTTGGAAGAAAAGTCCCATGATAGGAACAGCATTGTCCGGCAGATGGCTGTAAGAGGCCTGGGAAATTTAGTCTATGGGGCGCCTGAGAAGGTAAGAGAGAATACTGACTAGAATGCAGCATAACTAGAGAAACCAAGGGAAACAGTTGTTCGGCATTTACAGAGGCTGCACACAATGCACTAGGCCAAATTCTGCTCTCTCACATACCCGAGTAACCTCTTTGCAGTCAATACAGAGCAAGCTAGATCCTTTGCTAAGCTGGGCATAAGCAAACAATCTGTGCACTTTAATATGACCATGTGTAAATGTCTCCATCTAGGAACAAAAAATGCAGGCCATACTTACAGGATGAGAGACTCTATCCTAAGAAGCAATGATGCTGAAAACCACTTGAGTCATGGCAGAGAATCAGTTGAACATAAGGTGTCCCAATGCGAAGTTGTGGCCAAAAGGGCTGAAATGATCCTTAGAGGCATAAAGAGAGGAATCTTGACTAAGAGTAAAGAAGTTCTTTTCCCTCTGAATATGACACTCATGTGAGCACTGCTGGAATGCTGTGTCCAGATAAGGTGTCCACAATTCAAGAAGGATGCTGATAAATTAGAGAGGATTCAGAGAAGAGTCCCAAGAATTCTCAAAGGATTGGGAAAGATACCTCTAGTGATAGACTCAAGGAGCTCAATCTATTTAGCTTTACAAAGAGAAGGTTAAGGAGTGACTTGAGGACAGTCTAGAACTACTCACATGGGGAGCACATTTTGAGAATGGGTTCTTCCCATTAGCAAACAAAGGGATAAGAAGATTCAATGGGGGAAAATGAAGCTAGACTAATTCAGACTGGTCACAAGGCATTGATTTTTAATGGTAATTTTAATTAACCATTGGAACAATTTACCAAGGGTTGTAGTGGATTCTCTGTCACTAGCAATTTTAAAATCAAGATTGGATGTTTTTCTAAAAGATACACTCTAGTTCCAACAGAGTCTATTTCGGGGAAGTTCAATGTTATGCAGGAGGTCAGACTGGATAATCACAAGGGTTCCTTTTGGCCTTGGAATCTAAGTAACTAGGAATCTAATAATAGGATGACACAGGTGTATTATGGCCCCGAGTTTGGCTCATTGTAGCTGGAACCTGGTCTGAAATATAGCTATAGGCCTCCAGGGGGTGGAAGGGGGATATGAAATTCCCACAGCTTCATAATGCTAAAGAAAACGTATTCGAAGTGTGATCAGGGATAAGTGTTCTTTAATGTCGTATGTTTGTCCAGGTGAAAAAGCACAAGAACTTTCTTATGGTCATACTGATCAGGGCCTTAAGTGACCCTTTCAGTTCTGAAGTCATTGGCGAGAGCATGAAAGCAGTGGCCAAAGTCCTGAAGGAGCTGAAAGAGAAGGACATAGGTTCTTCCTTCAGAGACCTCACCCAACAGATCCGGACCTACTTTGACAACGTATGTGACCAGAACTCTCCAGCCCCAGTTCAACCGATCTTGATTAGACTCCATTTACTCCCTGGGCATTGCTCATGTCAGAGTGAAGAGATGTTTCGGCCCCAGGGAAGAGAGGTGTTTTACAGAGGAGGAGAACATTAGGAGGATGGGGATGACATCCCTGCTCCCACAGTCTCCCCCTTCTGTTCTTCTTTCTTGCCACTGAGAACCTCAAAGAAAGTCTGAATACTAGATTAGGTAGCTAGATAACCATGAAAAGGGGGTTCCAAGGTACAATAGAGAGTGTTGGGCCTGCTCTATACCATTTTCACGTGAGAGGGTTGGAATGATTCCGTTTTGCAGAGAATTCTGAGATTTCAAATTTTGGTTTTGTTCCTATTTGTGGGAATCCCTCTCCCCAAACTTCAAGACTCTTTGTGAAACAGAATGACTATTCTCAGCCGAGCTCTATTGAAAGCCTTGGGTCCGGGCAGTGTGCTCTCAGACTATCCCGGTGCTGGGAACCCAGGAAACTGTGGGAGCTAGAAGTGCCAGGGAGTTGCCAATTTGAGAGCTGGGGTCCCAGACGCTGGGGGTTTGGAAGCCCACGATCCCAGTCAGCCTGCTAGATGGGCTTCCAAGGAGCTGAATGGGTGCACTGGCAAGACAGCAGGCAGGTTTCGAAGGACCCCTGCCTGGCTTCTGGAGGAATTTCATCCAAATGGAACTGTCGCTAAAATAGTTTGATGAATCAGCAAATTCGAATCAAAAATTAGTTCATGAAAGTGTTTCCGACTAGCTGTAGTTGGAATCCCTCGACTTTAGCGTAGAAGAGATGGCTGTGCGAAGTACGTGATGTGATTGTCCCTTAGTTACTAACTTGTGGGGCTTTCTTGGCTGTAGGAGGACGATGCTCTTCGTTTATTGTCCTTTGTCCTGTTTGGCATCCTGGCCCGCCTGATCAAAAGAAAATGGAAGGGCTATTTCGCCGAGCAGGTTAGACAGAGCTGGGTCACACTTCTGCTGCACCTGCAAGACCCGAACCCCAGGGTTTCAGTGGTAAGACCGAGAGTGACTTATTTACTAAGCCAAAGGAATCTTCCTCCCAATGCCAGGGGAGCTCTACTATTCCTGCCTGCTGTGGAGGCCCAAATTCTCCCCTCAGTTCATTGCCCTCCTGCTGAGTCAGTTCCCGCCAGGTTGCTCCATGGCTGCCTCACCAGAATCCAGGATAGGTCCTGGGTCTGAGCCTGACAGCTCTCTATTCCTGTCTGTCTCTGCACCCCAGGCCCCTGCCTCCCCAGAACAGAAGAGAGACCTGGTGAAGCAGCTTTCATAGGTAGATCTGTTCCAAAAAGACATTGATGCTACCTCCAGGTTGCAGTGGAAGCTCTCCCCTCTATTAGTCATTCCTGCATGTTTTCTGCCAATTACATCCAGATGAATCCCTTTTTATCCTGGAATAGATGAGCAGTCAAGCAGATGAGTTCCCTTTGAACGACCATAGCACTCGGTAGGGAACAATTAAATGGTGTGACACGCTTTCTTTTTTTCAGGAATGCAGAGCTACGTTTCACCTCTGTGTCCCGTTTTTGGGACTGAAGAGGCTCCAAACTGCCATGAATCAACACCTTGATGTCACAGCCGAGCTGAAGCCTGAAGAGCTCCAGGTGGACATTTGCAGACACCTTGTGAGTGAGCTGTTGAAGTGTCTGAGATTCTTGACTGGAGTGGCATGTGGTGGCGTAGAGGTGTGGGGGGGATGTGTGATGGGTAATGGAAATAACGGTCAGAGTGGGATATATGACTGAGGGTGACGGGAAATGTAAATCTGCCACAGATCCCCATTTTTCCCACGTCCACCCAGTCACCTGTTCTTTCTCTGATTTACCTGTGGCTCGTAAAAGCATGTGCTGGCAGTCAAAGGGCACTTCTAGCCAGAGAGAGCTCATGTGTCCCTGATTTCCTCTAGGCCAAAGAGAATGCCGAGCTGCTGGAGAATTTGTACAAAAGCACCATCACGTACTTCTTTAGCAGCTGGGAAGAGATCCGGTCAGTTGCAGCCAAGTTAGCTGGTGAGAGATGATGCCCAGTGTCCCTTTTGGTATTCCCATTGAGGGAGAGAGAAAAAAATCCCACTGTGCAGCACTGAGCTGCCATTAATCTCTCTGTGTCTCAGCTTCCCATACATAAATGGGGAGGTTAATATCCCTACCTCTCCAGTGTGGTGGTCGGAGGAAATCATGACTTGCTATAAAGTGCTTTGGGATTGTTGCAGGGAAAGCACGGTGCAGTCATTTAGTAGTAGAGGCTGGGACACTGTCTCATAGGGCATGTTTACACTTGGAGCTGGGGTCTAATTCCCAGCTTGATGAGACATACCCGCACTAGCCCTGAGTGCTAAAAATAGAGAGTAGCTGCGATGGCAGGAGCAGCAGGAGGTTTAACCACCCCAAGTATGTCCCATCCAAACCCCAAAGTCGATTCTCAAGGTGGCTAGCTCCTCCCACTGCTCGTGCTGCTTTAGCTACATTCTAATTTTAGCATGCGAGCGCTGTGCGAGCTAGTGTGGGCCTGTCCCATTGAACTGGGAGTGATCCCCCTCGCTCAAAGTGCAGACCCACCCACAGTGTTGCTCAGTGCTCTTCACTACTACTTCATCATTGGGAGGCATGCAGCTCACCTGCCCTCAGCGCCTGCTGTTTCAGGTTCCTGGCCACACCACCTTGTCAAGGAGGCAAAAGGTTCCTCCGCTTTGGCCGTCTGCCCTCTTCTCCCAAGCATACCCAGGTGAGACAGGCAGGCATTGTGGCCTAAGTCTCACCTATCAGTCACCTTGTGGGATCCCTGCTTAGAACTCACTTATTCCTGGCCCCAGTCCTTTGCTCAGACCACTAGACCAAGACACTAGCTTAGTATATCTCCAATAAGTGACAGCAGTGGCAAGAGGAACACAGACTCTTTAAAGCAAACGGGTTTTGTGTAAACATTCTTAAAAAAAAAAGTCTTTCTCATTCTCTTCAGTGTGGACTCTAAACTGCACTAGCATCCTCTTGCCCACAGCTCACCCTTAGGCCCACAGTAGGAGAGGCCAAAGACCTGTCTAGGGGCTGCTAATATCACTTTGCACTCAACAAGGGAAGGTTTTATTGTTGTTGTTGTTTGTTTTCCATTGTGTATTTAGGCATCATCCTGGAACACACAGACAGGCAGCGTATGAAATGGCTGGACCTGGAACATCTGCTGATGTGTAAGTAATAAATACAGCTGAAGTTCTGCTCATCCGTGAGTTCTAAAGGAATTTAGCTGACAAGCAGCAGTAACCGATACCACTGGTGCAAAGTGCATCAGCCACACATCAAGGGACAAATTCACTCTCGCCCAGTAGAAAGTCAGCTTTAATTTCCCCTGAAGGAGGCAGCTGCAGAGGGTGTGATGTGAGTCCATGCATCTCCTGGTTGTCCTGGCAAGGCCCCCTCCGCAGCCAGTGCTATCCATTCTTTGGGCTTTATTGGCTCTCTGTGGACTCCCCAGGTGAGGAGAAATTGTAGCCACTTCCTGCTACCCCCAATTTCCCACCAGCAATTTTTCTTCCAGTAGGTGCCCTGCATCCTGCACAAACCAGCTTGGACCTGGCCTCTGTTCAATTCCAGGGTTAGAGATGGAAAATAAACTGAAAAGTGGAAGCTATTGAAACAATGGACCTTCTTCCATTTACAGCAGAGTGGATGACCTTCTGGTCGAGTCAGGGTCTCCCCGCCTGTTGGGAGCACGGAAGGGAGCCAATGGAGGAACCTAAAGCTTTCTTTGTATTGGAGAGCTTCTGTAGCGTGGTATTCAGAGGTAGTAAGTCTCCAGCTATTTCAGGCACAGGTGACAATATGAAAAGTGAGGCATATTCATCTCTCATGTAATTTCCATCCCAATAGAAGGACTGAGCCCAGTTTCACATTTTACCATGTGATCATTCTGCTCTGGTACTTCAAGATTCTGTGATCACGCTTAGCTGTGATTTGACAGTCTGTACACTAACATGTTGTCCTCTGTCATTTCAGCTCTCCACGTCCTCAAGAAAGACCCAAGTCCCTCTGTCCAGCTGGTGGCAACTGAGGTCCTAAATGACATCTGTCCTGGCCGAGTGCTTGGGGAATGAAGCGGGAGACAAAGAGAACAAGGCGCTCCAGTAGTATAAGGCCCTACCGTCAATCAAACGTTAACCCCACACTTGGCCCTCGTAAGCCTTGCCCACCGGTCACTGGAAGTCCCAAGCCATGAGGTATTACTTCCAGGGTCAAGGCAGACAAACGACTGGAAGCAACGTGTGTCATTTGACCCCTCTAAGAACTCCTCCCATTGTCCTTTACCAATCGGGATGGGTTTTGCCCTGATAGGAACGCCCCAAGAGAAGATTTGACCAATCAGGGGGAGTTCCGGGGCAGGATGACCTGTCTGGAAGTGGTTCGTGTGACCCCTCTAAGAATACCTCCCACCACCTCTACCAATCAGTAGGGGTTTGAGCCACTGGGGACCACCCCGAGAGGAGGTTTGACCAATCATGTGGAGTTCCGGGGTGGGGTGATGTGTCTGGAAGTGGTTTGTGTGACCCCTCTAAGAATTCCTCCCACCGCCCTCTACCAATCAGGAGGGGTTTGAGCCACTGGGGACCACCCCGAGAGGAGGTTTGACCAATCATGGGGAGTTCCGGGGTGGGGTGATCTGTCTGGAAGTGGTTTGTGTGACCCCTCTAAGAATTCCTCCCACCGCCCTCTACCAATCAGGAGGGTTTTGAGCCACTGGGGACCACCCCGAGAGGAGATTTGACCAACTGGGGGGATTCCGGGGTGGGGTGACCCGTCTGGAAGTGCTTCGTGTGACCGCTCTAAGAACTCCTCCCACCACCTTCTACCAATCGCGATGGGTTACGGCTGCAGAGGACCGCCCCGAGAAGAGATTTGACCAAAATGGGGCAGGTTCTCGGATTGGGTGAACCGTCCAGAAGAGGGTCATGTGAGCCCTCTAAGAACTCCTCCCAACGCCCTCTGCCAATCAGAGTGCAGCACCATCACCCCATAAGTCCCAGCGCTGGGCAGAGGATGCCATCTCTTACCAAGAAGACATGTTTTAGAAATTGTGGAAAGGCTGAGAGGAAACATGGACTCCTTTACCACCCCCGTGAGACCTTCAGATTTTGTTTTAGCTCCGAGGACCTTTGGAGTTGTGTGGAGAAAGCGCTACGGCAGTGACAGTTCCGAGGAGGGCCCTTTGACTCAACCCTTGATGGATACGTCGGAACCCGACCCCAAAATCCAAACCTTTGTGAGGCACCCCGATGAGTGTGACAGCCTCTCATTGTCCATGCCCTAAAGTTGGAAGGCGATTGTGGCTTGGGGGAGTCACAAGGTGAACGGGAAAGACGGCGCTCAGGTAAATGAATGATTAAGAAGCGACGGTCGATCATGGGGGCGTAATGGGGTTAGGAATCGACCTGGCATTGCATAAATCTAAAAACAGGCAGTGGGGTGCTTACACTGTTTTTTTGTCTGAAAATCTCTCAACAGCTCAACGATGCCTTTCTAGAGGCCTTTGAGAAGTTACACATCGGTAGCCCTGTGGGAGTAAATCCATCACACATCAGCTGTTTTTGCTCCTGTCTGAGACCCAGATCTCAAGAGGAAAATCCAGAAAAGGACAAAAATGGAAGAATGAACCAGCTCAGACTCCCTCATGGTAGGGATCATGGCATCCTTTGTTTCAGGCGGCTGTAAAAGATTGTGTTAAACCAGGCGATTAATAAAACTTATTTAAATGTGTCAGAATGAACGTGTCCCCCTCCATACTTGTGTTCATAAAAGACGGTCCCAGGAACAGTCATGTCTCCACAGACGGCTCCGTTAAAGAAAATCTGTTAAGCCCCCAGGAAAGTTGGGGGCTTTGACGGGGTCAATCTTCTTTTTCAAGTGGCCAAAAAGCATCCTAAAACTTTAAATAGAAGACAGGTAAGAGCTTGGCTTTCACACCAGGATGCTTACACTTTACACAAACCAGCTCAAATACGTTTTAAAAGAACCAGGACCGTTGTTTCAGATGTGGACGCGCAATGGCAGGCAGATTTGGTCCGTATGCACCGCTTCTCCAAACACAACAGCGGTTTTAAGTACATCTTAACAGTGATAGACATTCTATCCAAATATGCCTGGGCCTTAGGCCTAAAAGACAAGATGAGCGGTGAGGAATCCAAGGCCTTTAAAGCTATTTCTTGCCAAGGTCGCGTGCCTCAAAAATGACAAACTAATCGGTGGAAAGAATTTTGAAACAAACCTTTTAGCAGATTGTTGAAACGGCACAGCGTTAATGCTTTTTGTTACTGATAATGAAGTCAAAGCAGGGGTTGTGAAGCGATTTTAACAGAACTTGAAAAAGATGTGGAGGATGTGGCGATATTTTACAGCCCATAACGCCTTTCGCCACATTGACCTGTTACCTGACTTTATGAAGAGTTACAACCAGAGCTTTTACAGAACTCTACGTACCAGACCCGCTGATGTTAACCCTTCCAATTCTCTGAAGATATGGAAACCGGTCGATAGAGACGGTTTTAAAATAAAACTGGTTGTTGCCCCTTTTAGAAAAGGCGACCACATGAGACTATCTAAAACCAAAGGAGCTTTTGAAAAAGGTTGTGAACAGACGTTTACCAATGAGATATTTATAGTGGATGAAGCCTTAACCAGGAGCCCGAGACCTGTATACCGATTAAAAGATTACGAGGGTGAGACAGTTACTGGATCTTTTTACCCTGAAGATTTACAAAAAGTAAACCCCAAACAAGACAAGATTTGCAGGATCGAAAAAGTTCTAGCGGAGAAAGGAAAAGGGAGAAAAAAGCAGCTACTGGTGAAATGGTTTGTGGGGGGGGCGATAAGTTTACCAGCTGGGTGGAAGCTTCTCAATTCTGACGTTTAGACACAAGCAAAAAAAAAGATTCCTCCTGCAAAGACTGAGGGAGCAAAAAATGAGCGACAGCGGGTTTTACATGACTTTGCCCAGCAATGCCAGCTCTCCAGTTTTTCCTCAAAACACCAGCTCGAACTTTACAATACAGCTAATTAAGCCCTTGGGTCTCCCGGGTGCCTGGCAGGTGGGGTTAGTGGAAATACAACAGCCGCACAGCTGGAACGCTATCAACGAGGACACCCCTTTTGAAATCACCTTTGAAGATATGGCATAGAGTTTTATCCTACAACGAGGTTATTACTCGTCCATACCCGAATGATTGGATCATATGAACAGTACCGTGACTCGTCCTCCCCCACCGCCTGAGGTGGTCATGAACGATGACCCTGTGGGTAGAAAAGTTAGCCTTAAATCCGCTGATTTTACTTTTATGTTTTCTACCAGCAGGGAGCTAGCTAACATTCTAGGTTTGGGCCCCAAGCGCAGCGTCCAAAAATTCCCCTTCTGGGCAGACATCACAGGGGGGGTTAATTCCCTGTATCTGCACACAGATATTGTAGAACACCAGTTTGTGAGGGACTTTTCTGTTCCCCTGTTACGCTGTGTCCCTGTCTGAGGAAGGAACAATGAGTTTGTCACCATCACCTACGATAAACCTCATCACGTTCCTGTCAGAAAACACCACATCGATACCATTACCATTGAAATAAAGACAGATCAGAACAGATACGTCTCATTTGTTGAACGGAGTGGATGTGAAAATTTAAACTGACGCGCAGATAAGACGCTTTCTGTTTAATGGGCAGTGCAGCCAAAGGCTTTAAATTGCGCATTGTATCAGCATCCCTTTTTGTGAAGAAAGTATGGGTGGCCCTGAGCGTTCGTCTGGGGCACACGGAGTCCCTGCTTACCACAAATGCTAAATATCCCGTGGACCATGTGGGAATGAAAGTGTTTAGCATCCCCGTGGGCAGCAGGGTCAATAACCAGGAGAACCTGTTTTTTGGGACAGTTACCCAAAATGCTTGTCCTAGGGTTTGTCTTATGCCTTGAGTGGAAGTTACACTAAAAATCCCTTTCATTTTAAACATTATGATATTAATTTTGTGGCCTTGTATGTGGATGGTGAACAGATACCAACCAAGCCTCTGCAACCAGACTTCGAGGCAGGATGCTGCGTGAGAGAATACATGAATCTGGTTCAGACACTGGTAAACACATGACAGATCGTTCTCTGTTAATCGACCGTGAGGAGTTTCCACAGGGTTACACCTTGTTTGCCTTTGACCTGTCTCCCAACCAGGAATGCGCCAATGACTATTCCCTGATTCAAACCGGGAACCTGAGAGCAGAAATACGTTTTGGGAAGGCTTTAACCATCACCATCAATCTGATCGTGCATGGGGTTTTTGACAACATCATAGAGAGAAATCAGAGGAGAGACGTTCTGCTTGACCATATGTGAACATGGACACCGTGCAGCTCTCGTGTGTCTTATCAAGGTGCCTTACACAAAAAAGAATTTCTTAGATGTGTTCCCTTGTGATTTGGCTCCCTGGCGACAAGCTGTCTCAGAGACCCCTAGGTTTGTATCACACATCCACACAACCAACCTGGTGAACACTGGCTTGCCTTGTGTCTGGCGGAGCGTAACCGTGGAGAGTTTTTAGACTCATGAGGGCACCCCCCAAAGAGCATGTTGTTTCCTAAAAGCATTATGAAATTTTTAAACAAAAATGCCACAGGCATGGTGTTTCACAATAGACAATTACAAGACCCCCGCTCTGTCGCCTGCGGCTATCACTGAGTGTTTCTTACATCATCGGAGCAAGGGTTTATCTTGTGACCGGATTTTAAAATTGTATTCTAACGACTTAGTGCAAAACGACCGGATGGTGATGAACTTTGTAAAAAATACATTTAAATACTTGGGCATGCCTAGCCTTGCTCAAAATGTGTTTCAACAAGCCCAGACATGTGTATCTTGCAATGCTTTTTATAGCCATGTTATCCAATATTCTCAGGCATAACAGACAATGTTTTGTTTGGCATTATCCAACACATTTTTTATAAAGTAACTTTTCCCACAGTTGCTAGGCCCCGCGAGAATTGCAGAAAAGGGGTGTTTCCACCTCGTATTCATTTTAAAATCCGTAGGGCAGGGTTTTAAACCCTTCTCCTAGGACCCTCTTGTTGTAAATGACTTTCTGTGTTTTCTTAAGGGTTTTGGTCTCTATTTACCACTGATTTTTGTTCCTTACGATAGAGGGCTGCTGCACCTCTCTCTTTTTTGAGGTGTTTTCTCGCAGGCCCGTGCAATAGTCCAGGACTAGATCTTTCAAACTGTCAAAGTTGATCTTTTGACAGTTTGCCAAGTTCAGGGTAATACCTTTGACTTTCATACAGGCCTTTCCTCCCGACAGCTTATACCCGTATGTTTTCAGGCCTGCCGACACAAACTCGGTGATGTGTTGATCTGGCGGGATCTCGCTCGTGAGGGAATTTAGAAAGAGTTTAGCGATTTGGCGTTTAGCGGGGTTAAACCTGATCTCATGTTGGCACAAACGCACACCTTCTTTCTGGTAGAAATAGTTCATGTACTTATTTTGTTTTTCTTTGTCTGTGCACCAGCTGGGATACCCTGAAGCCTCTTGTTTCTGGCGGAGGTGTCATTTGATGTACTCTGAAAAGAGTTCATCAGATTTTTCATTAAAAAGCCAGATTTCATATATTTTTGCCACCGCGTACCCCTTCGCTATGGCCGCGTTCAATTCCACCGTGCACCAAGTCCCCAGGATGGCCCTCTCCTCATCAGTATGGATGCATATCTCCCGCTGCTCGGTTTCCGCACAGGTTCGGCATATCGGGAACATAAGTTTGCCACCCACTCTGACAGGTAACAATGCGAAAAAGAAGCCTTGTGTGGGGTACTCTTTAACTTTTGCAATTCCAAAATAATTTGCAAGGGGTCCAAATTTGTCATAAACTATATCGGGGTGTCCGATAGGGTATTCTTTGGTTTTCTTTACAAAAAGGTAGAAGCTGGTAAAATCATAATAGTGGATTTCTTCCCCGGAGTTAAGTTTGTAATATAGGCGGATAGCGTTTGTCCTCCCCGCAAAAAGAGCATCCCTAGGCACGAGAGGCTAGGGCAACTGGGCTCATTTTAAATACCTGCAAGCTCCCTGTCTGTTTCTTTCCTCACTTCCCACTCTTGCTCCCAAAGAGTCCTCACTACAAAACCAAGTGGTTTCAGATAGTCGGTCTTGAGCTGCGTCTTGTAATAAAGAAACCCAAAAGTTGTCCCCGTCATAGGGTTTTGTGCTTTTTCACAATGACAGGTGGCACAAGCGTGGAAAAGAACACCCGTTAAACTCTAAGGCTGTGTGTACCCTGTCAACACTGGCATAACCGTCTAAAGAATAGGAGCCTACCTCTAGTTCCCCACCCTGTAAAGCATGCCGTATTTGTATAGTTTCTTTGTGAGAGGTATACAACAGCCACTGAACAGATGGGGTTGAATATCTTTTTCTGCCTGTCATCATTGTCTGGAGGGAGAAGAGCTACCATGTTAGGCTCCAGAAACATAAACCTGTACACAGCCATGCAGACAGATGCCAGTGCTATGTACCAGAATGGATCTATACACAGTTTTATCTCGGTGAATTTACCAGGTTCTCTCTCTAGTAGATCTCCCTTCTCCATCATTTTCATAATCTCTTTTCTGTATAGGATACAAGGCTGTCTCAAAATGTTGACATCCTGCTGACAGTAATACGCGAGCTCTTTCTGCAAGTCAAACGTCTCCTCCCTGTGGGCCTGCTACCAGTCGAGAAACTCTGCTTTTTCCCTGGGCATCATGCTTTCTACACCATAGTGCTCCACACATAGGGCATAGGCCGCACGTCATTTTGATTTTCAAAAGTGTTCAAAAAATGTGGAAAATACCCTTTGCACCCTTCAAACCCCATCACCTGCGGGAGCTTACCAAGCTTCATGGGCAAGAAGTTTAAAGAGTCTATAAAACGAATGCCCAGGGCCTTAACTTCCACACACATTAGTTTACTACCCTGAGTGATCAGTTCTAGGCACATCTTTTCCTTCAGTAACTGTCTAATGATGAAGTATGCATCGTAACCTTTGGAATTGTGCGCCTGGAACGTGTAGACCCGGAACTCTTTGCCAATAAAGGTCTGAACAAACATAGAAAGACACTCATCACCCTTAAATTCCCAGGACTTTTCCGGCTTGAGGGACAAAGCAAAAATGTAATTGGGAGTGTGCAACCCAGTCTCCTGTGTGTGTTCGGAATCATAACAAATACACTTTTCTGAGGATTCGGGCTTTCTAAGGCTGTCCATAAAACCGAGGTGACCGTCTACATCACCAGCAATCAAACCCTGACCCTGCTTACAGCGCCTCCCTTTACACCTGTGCCGCTTGTCCACGTAAGACTGACCCTTATCGCACAACGTTTTAGACAGGCATTCAGCTTGTTCTGTCGATGCCCAGTCGATGTGTCTGTCTAAACGCTCTCTGGACTGACAATACAGTCTACGGCGAGGACACCTCAGCTGCACGTCCACGCTGTCTGAGCATGTTACGCTCAAGCAGAGGCAGCAGCTGGACCTGCAAGAGTGGTCGTGACTGTGCACCGTGGGGCAAAACTCACCATAATTTTTTGCTCCGAACAACTTTTTCACAACCAGAACCCCATAGTAATGCTCATCGTGCAACAGGATGAAAGAAGTCTTGGGGTAAACTGCCCCCCCGTTTAAAAAAAGCCCCTTTCGCCACATACAGCACCACCTGTATGTTGACTCCTAAATGCTGTTCAGACATTACTACGTCACTGAGCATAATCTTTTTTTGATCTGACCAGCCCAGTTTCTCATGCAACTTTCTCACCCCCCCGCTAACGATTCCGCGTCCGTAGGTTTATGGTCGGACATGACGGCCAAGAGCCCACGCGCAAAACACAGATTGGTAGCCGTGTAAGTCAGGTCTACTAAACATTGTCTCTTTTTTATGGATGATTTGACTACTGAGGATAGAATTTAAAACTCTACGAGCGGCCTCCACCCCTGTTTTTTTACAACTGTCACAACGAGGTGCAATGTCCCATTGACATGCAACTCTATTGCTCTGTGGCAGCTTTGAGGTCTGATTGAAGAAATCCTCAGCAGACAGCTCATCCCTAGTTCTTCAGACCGAAAACAACGGGTTAGTTAAATTACGGCTCTCTAAATGTAACTGAACATAATCATCAGGGCCCACCCTACCATTAACGTCATGGAGAACTAACTGTATCCCCCTTTGTATGGCTTCAACAACCTGCTGAGCTGAATTTATTCGCTCAAGCTTGACAAAATGAAATTCCTCACAATACACCGACCCCCCCAAATCTAGGTAATTCACGTTGCCAACTTCTCACTCTCTCCATACACACTTCTGCATTTTCAGGGTTACTTGGGGGTTCCTCTACGGGACCATCTACATCAGATGCTATTTGAGAGTCAGACTCTGAGGCGCCTCTGTGAGGGTCATTGGGAGGAGATGGGGACCCATCATTCTAGAGAGCCCTCTGGGGAATTTTCTAAACCAGACTGTGTGAGAGTCTGATTCCACCTCCCCATTTTCAGACATGCCAGTTTGAGAGCCTCCAGTCGAGGGCATCTCTTTTTGTCCCCCCTCTCCATTACCTCTTTAGCCCTTTTTAAAATTTTTACAGCGACCCTGGCCTGGAACTTTTTGGCAGCCATTTGTTTGTCCCCCCTTTTGTTTACACCTGAGCTGATGTGTATCCTTGAGGTGCCCCTTTTACCCAGGCCCCTTTCCACGACTAGTCACGCCTGCGCAGAGCCAAAAATTGAAGTATTTTTCAAAAAGTCACCCACCAAAGCTTTTGCTTTGTTGATGTGCTTTCCAGCCCTCCTTTCTTTTAGACCCCCTGAAGATACACCGTTCACCGGTATTCTGAACGAAGCATCATATTTTCCCCAAACCTTTTTAGAATACCGTTCTTTTAGAACCCCCGAGGATACAGCGTCCCTCAGTCTTCTGAAGGAAGCATCGTAGGTGGGCGTTTTCACTCACGATTTTCTCAGGGCTTGGTGTGGAGGTGGCCTCTGAGGAACTGGAGTTGTGTTTGCGTGGTTAGTTTTTACCAGAGTCTTTGGTTTTGTCCTTGGGTTTGACGTATTTGAGGTTTGGACTGCCCTGATGCTTCATCTGCACTCTTGGGCTGTTTTGAGTTGTTAAAGGTCTCAAAGCAGATTTCTGGTTCTTTGGCTGGTCTGGTGGAGGTGTCCCTGTAGCTCTGACTACAGCATTGTCAGGAGAACTGCACATACCCGATTAGGGGGGAAGGAACATATAACAAAACTTAACTTTACCATCTTTCTCACCCACACCGATGTATTTACTTAAAATACAAAACCTCATAACCTCACAAACACAGTATATTTACTGGGCTTCATCCATCCATCTGGTGAATTTTTCTTTTCAGCTGTCTCTTTTCTTTTTCTTTTAAGCTTGTTTACCCTCTGGTCTAAGGGTCTCTCATGTTTTGACCGTACTCTGGAGCAGACAATATTATTATGATTATGATTATTATAAATCACATGAAACTGTCTTGTAAACTTAAAAATAAAATATTCATTAGGGTGTTTGTCTATTTAAAAAGTCAGAGCTTTAAAACAAAATAATCCATTTCAGGCTGTACAACAAAGAGGAGTTTTGAGTTTATTTCTACCACTTTAAAACAAAAAACAACAAACCCGCAAACATTTTTTTAAATACACCTCATTTTGCAAAATAAAAACCAAACTGCTTTTAAAATCAACTTTTAAAATCCAGTTTAAAACACATTTTGCACAGTAAAAAAACACCCTGTTAGTTTGAAACACACCATTACCATCAGTTTGCAGCCATATACTTTAAAAAAAAACCACCTATTTTTTTTACAGAGAGAGAGAGAGAGTTTAAAACACAGTTTGCAACAAAATACTTTTCAATAAACCCACATGCATTTAAAAGCCAATTGCAGAAAGTTACGCCCCCCACCCCCCACCCCACCCCACCCCCATGTGTGTTTGGGCCTTTGGATTAAAGAACAAGCAAAAATGTTAGTTAGTATTACCCCCAAATCCCTATCCAACCTGTGTAATACCTGAAGTTATTAAGCAAAACTCCAGTTAAAATAGTTTTTACCTTGGCCCGGTGATGAAATGCAGTTTAAAGTGACTGGTTCCATGCTAAACAGATCACACTGCAAGAAACATAGGCACCATTATTTACTAAGACAGCATGGCCAACGAGTGATAGAATAGAATATATATTTTCAGAGTTAAAAACAGGGAGCATGGCTCCTTTTGCAGTCCAGCAGCCATTCAAGAGAGTTTCTGTTGAAAGAGTCTCCAAAATACCTGAGGTTTTTACACCATCCTAAGCCTTTGTTTCAAACAGACTTCAAAATAGGAGCTAGCAGGTTGATTTGATCGCTACAACTCTCAAATAATAGCTACTTAAGGACGTTAGGCACCCCTCCCTAACATTCCCTTTTGTGATCTGGGGTGGGGGAATTTGTTATACCAATAAAATAAAAGCCAGCAGGATCTTATTAAAAGGGAAAAGGCAAAATGCCACATTTATTGTGAATACAGAAAGAATCATAGTAAGCAGTTAGTTATAGCTATAACATTCCATTCAATTTCATATTTATTCACACATTCATTCATACACACACACACACACACACAGAGGTTCTGCAAGGTTGTTATCATAGTTACCAGCCTTAGGGTTGCTCATGCCAAGCCACTGGCCAGGTGGCCTGGAGACGAGGAGGGAGCAGGGCCTTGTCAGATGCACATCTGATGCTCCTGGAAGTTGGTTTGCAGAATCAGACCCCAAAGCTTTCCGTTTCTAGAGTCCATTTTTATAGGAATTTATTCCTATGCCAGTCTATGGGAATTGCTTCATCATGCTGTTGCTGAATCAATCAGCAGATGGAACATTCCTGATGGCTCCGTCTTGTTCTTCGGTTCTCCCATCCTTGAAGCTGTTGGGTGGATTCCAGTCTGCCCTCCGGGTGTCCTCTGGTTGACGCTTTCTTTGGCCGACGGACACTGGATTCTTAGGCTGGCACCTCCCTGATCATTCAGTTATTATCCACACCAAGCATCCATCCACATACATCCTCTATCTCTATTTTAAAGCACAATCGTTAACAAAGCCAGATAAATACAACAAAAGGGCGGGGAGTCTCTGTGTGCTGTTTCTGTTGTTACAAAGTATTGCTTTGAGAACAGACTCCGTCTAGGATGTACTAACACAATTAGCAGCTTGCAACTTTCACACGGCGAGGGAGAGAAACAGTACCAAAACCCAAGAGACCTCTTAATTAGTAATACCCTGGAATTTAAACTATGGGGAATCAAACTCATTTGTGATTTTAATACAGAACTTCTTTAGTATGATCCAACAAATTAAGCTGTCTGCACAACCGAGCTGCTTTTGGCCACATTTTTTTTCCTTTTAATTAAAATACATTTTTCTGTAGGGCCTTCTTGCAGTATTAAGCAGTAAATCACCAATCCGTAATGTAACTGTACCCATTTCCAAGTGGGGACCCTTTGCAGATCTCAGTAAATGTCTTTGGGGCTTGTTTTTTAAACATGTTTCTTTCATGCTTAAAGTTTGGGGTGGGGGGTTGAAATAAAATGGTTGTATCACAACCATAATAAGCACCCACAGCTTTTAAAAATTTGTCTTTCGAGCAAATGATTGTTCTAAAGCATGGTGAAGATTTGTGAACCCTTCAAACATTTCAGTTTTGGGTTAGACCCGTGTGTGTGTGTGTGTGTGTGTGTGTGTGTGTGTGGTGGGATTTTTTGGTTGGTTGTTTTGGGTTTTTTGGTAAATATAGTATTTTAAACTTTTAATGGCTTTGAATTGCTAGAAAGAGTGACCCATAGCATTCAGACAACTCCTGGCTCATATTTAAACTGTCCAGTAGAGTTCTGCCAGTTCCTGGGTCATTTTCACTGTCCAATAGTGCTCTACCAACTCCAGGGATTATATTTAAACTGCCCAATAGCATCTGCGAATTCCTGAGGTTTTATTTCATTTCATATTAATCCGAACTCACCCACCCACCTCCCTTACTATGGGTGCACACCCATCAAATTTATCCCTATAGCAACAAGGGTAAGGAATCACAGTTACCTTCGCTATTCAGTGGGGTGTGTGGTTAAAACCATTCAGTTCAATAGGATGAGTCAACTCTGTTGTACTCAAACACATGTCTGAACCATCCCTGTTTTGTTTTCCTGTTGTAAGCAGAGGCAGGATGAGCTCTACCCTGACATCTGGTGGTGAGTTGTGGAAAAGGACTTCAGGAGCTGATCTCCTTTGCACAGGACACTCACCCCACCTAGCATGAGCCCACAGGAGCTCAAATGGTCACTTTGGCTGCTGTGGGATCCCCAGTTTCTCTGTTATTGGGGCAGGAAGAATAAAGTGTTGTTATCCTGATGATGTGAATCAAGGACAGTGGAACTGTCCTTGGCCTTTTATGACAGAGGGACTCGCCATCAACTAAGTAGCACTCACTAGGCAAGGGACAAGGATTCCAAAAGCCAGTAAATTGAGAGAGTTTGGAGGTTTGTGCCTAGTGGTGTGAGCTCCCTTTTGAGGGCCCCAAACACCAATTGCACTTTCTCTCCATTGTGTAATGTCAGAGGTAATTTTGATTCTATTAGGAGTTTGGTTACAGACTGCAGAGCTGAATTCACTTTGGGTTCATGGTGCCCCAGCTCTGAGGCCCCCCTACTACTTAACACACTATTCAGTGATTTCAACTTGTCGTAGGGGAGCTTCAGTGCCCCACTGGTGGGGGCTTGACCCGGTTTTGCATCGTGTTACTGGAATGGAACTCCGAGATACTGAATCCAGCCCCTGTTGTGGCCAACTCTGATGGGCAGAAGGGTTACACTGTAAACACATTTTTAGGATTTGTTCCCCTCCCACTTCACAGCTTTTTGCTGTAAATGGGTCTCTTTTACACAAAGACACAAGACCTAGGTTCTCACAAACCATTTTTTTAAATTTAAAAATCATACAGCTTCTTGAAAACAAACCCAGATGCTCCATTAAAACTTTTAGCTCACTTAAGGGCCAGAGACCTTCTAACAGAAACACAGATAATCACAAAGCCCTTTTCATTCGATTTTTTTAAATGTACAGCGACCAAGTTTTATATTGCATATCTGTCACCTCATCATTCTCTCAATTAATCCTTTCAGATTTCTTACAAATAGTCTTTTTCTTAAGCAGGGTTCTGTCCCTTTTTGTGTGGACCAGGCGGTCAATGTAACGCTGTAAGCAGGCATCTTCCGGTTTGGACATTTTCTTTAAAACACGGTCAGGGTCTCCACTGAATTGCACAGCATTTCTCAAGGTCACCCCTTGCGCTAAATGTTCTTGGGTTAGGCACAGAGGTTGCATAACATAACCTATGGCAATAATAGTGTTCAATCAGCTTTCCAAACACAGCTCAGCACACAGGCCCCAGAACTTGCAGTGTCTAGCCATTGAAGTCCAAGTCACAGTCATGGTGCCATTGGGCTGGGGCATCTATGACACAGACCTCACAATTTTCAAAAAGCTTTTCCCTAAGACAGTGATGAAGAACAGCATAAACAGCAACGCGTACAATAGTCCGCATAACATTTTTACGCTCGTGACGTGGCACTGGCTCAGCGAGTTCCATGCCAGGCCTCCTCCTAAACTCCTCCTAGCCGTCCTCCTCGGAGTCATCTTCCACAATTTCTAGCGGCGTTGAGCAAAAACAAAACGGGCCTGGTTCACCTTCGCTGCTTGATGCAACGCCGTCCAGGGCCTCCGGGTCCTCTAGAAAGGCATCGTCAAGCTGTCGAGAGATTTTCAGACAAGAAACAAGCGTAAGTTCCCACTGCTTGTTTTTAGATTTACACAACCCCTGGTTCCTAACCCCATTACACCCAATCATCGACTGTCGCTTCTTAATCATTCATTTACCTGAACTACGTCTTTTCCATTCACCTTGTCTGCCAGTGCCTCCCCCAAGCCATGATCGCCTTCCTCCTCCAGGGTGGCGGATGACGAGAGGCCACCATGCTCATCGGGGTGTCTCATGAGCGGTTGGGCTTCAGGGTCGGATTCTGGCATATCCATCAATGGCTGGGCCAAAGGAATCCCCTTGGCTTCTCTCTCATCCTCTTCAGAACTGTCGCTGCTGTAGCGCTTTCTCCACACAACTCCAAAGGTCCTCGGGGCTAAAACAAAATCTGAAGTTCTCACAGGGGTGGTAAAGGAGTCCACGTTTCCTCTGACCTTTCCACAATTTCTAAAACACGTCTTCTTGGTAAGAGATGGCCTCCTCTTCCCAGCACTGGGACTTATGAGGTGATGGTGCTGCACTCTGATTGGCAGAGGGTGTTGGAAGGAGGCCTTAGAGGGGTCACACGACCCTCTTCTGGGCGGTTGACCCCGTCCCAGAACCCACCCTATTTTGGTCGAATCTCCTTTTGGGGCTGTCCAATGTGGCCAAAACCCATCGCGATTGGTAGAGGGTGGTGGGAGGAGTTCTTAGAGGGGTCACACGAGCCACTTCCTGACGGGTCACCCCGCCCCAGAATTCCCCCCAGTTGGACAAATCTCCTCTCGGGGTGGTCCCCAGCGGCTGAAAACCCTCCTGATTGGTAGAGGGCAGTGGGAGGAGTTCTTAGAGGGGTCACACAAACCCCGGAACTCCCCCTGATTGGTCAAATCTTCTCTCGAGGCGTTCCTGATCAGCAGAGGACAGTGGGAGGAGTTCTTACAGGGGTCACATGACACACCTTGCTTCCGGACATGTGTCCGCCTTGACCCTGGAAGTAATACTCCCATGAGGTGGGACTTCCAGTGACCCGTGTGCAGGGCTTACAGGGCCAAGGGGTGGGGTTAACGTTCGATTGATGGTAAGGCCCTTATACTACTCGCTCCCGCTACCCAAAATTGGAACAAGAGAGACTATAATACTGGAGAGAAAGAAAGGAATCTTTTAAATGTTTTAAATTCTTGTACTGTGCTATACATTCTTTTCCCTAAATTAATTCAAAACATTAATTTGTATTTTTTATTTTTCTATTTTTTGTTGTTGTTTTATAACACAATACAGCAACTAGAATACTGGCCAGTATTAGCCATTCTCCTACTGCTCAGATGCTGTAAGGGAGAGAAGGATCAGGCCCTGTAAAGTAGGCTGGGTTGATTTTTTATGACTCGAAGTGTTTTTATTACACATCAGGACATCTAGTCATTCTGATGGACGTGCAGCCTCTGGACAAGCTCAGTGATAAGCATGTACATTACACTGCTTGCTCAGGGGTCATTACTATAGAAACAGCCAAGTACTGGCCCAGATCCTCAAATACACCTGAGCTTTAGACTCTGGGTTGTTCTAAATTACGCTGTCTTGTAACAGCCATTGCTGTACGGGAGATTGCTGTAGCACCGGGGTCGGCAACGTTTGGCACGCAGCCCCCCAGAGTAAGCCCCGTGGCGGGCCGGGCCAGTTTCTTTACCTGCCGCGTCCGCAGGTTTGGCCGATCGTGGATCCCACTGGCCGCGGTTCCCCACTGCAGGCCAACGGGGGCTGCAGGAAGCCGTGGCCAGCACATCCCTCGCCCCGCGCTGCTTCCCGCAGTAAAACAGAAGGTTTATTAGACGACAGGAACATGGTCTAATACAGAGCTTGTAGGTGCAGAGAACCGGACCCTTCAGCTGGGGGGGGTCCATTTTGGGGGGCAGTGAGCCAGACAACCACGTCTGCCCTTCACTCCATGTCCCAGCCAGCCCCAAACTGAAACTCCCTCCAGCCCCTCCTCCTCTGGGCTTTGTCCCTTTCCCCGTCCAGGAGGGCACCTGATTCCTTTGTTCTCCAACCCTTTAGCTCTCACCTTGCAGGGGGGAAGGGCCCAGGCCATCAGTTGCCAGGAAACAGGTTGTCGGCCATTCTCTGTGTCCAGACTCCTGCACACACCTGCCCTCTAGGGATCTGCAATGATCATACACCCTTACCCCACCACCTAGATCCTTAAGAACTGCCTAGGGGAAACCGAGGCACCCCCACACTATTCAGAGGAAACATTAAGAACAGTCCCACTTTGTCACACTGGGTATGAGATTTTGCTGTTTGTGCAGGGAGCTGGGAGCCCCAGGGCGCCCTGTTTAACCCTGGGACTTGGTGCCTCGCCAAGAGGCCCTGCAATGAGTGTTGGGCTGAAACCCAGCCAGCTTGGTTTACATCCGGCCCACAACAGCGTCAGATGGAGCGAACGGGCCAAAGTGAAAGCAGAGCCACTCCCCAAGCCTCTGGGAAAGACTGACCTGCCTTGACGGGCGGGTGTGCAATTCCTAGCTTCTGCCTCCCTCCCGCCTGCTGTTAACAGGAGGCAAACAGAGACTGCAATAAACCCCTCTGGTAGGAACGAGCCTGCGCCACTGGGGAACGGAGCCACCCAGAGCGGATTAAAAGCCCTAGTCCCAGAGCCAGGGCAAGCGTTCTCCTCTGGACAGCGGATGGGGACGTCATACAGGGAGGCTTTCGGGCCCAGGGTTCTCATCCTGGCGCTTCAGCTGCTAGTGACCTAGGGCCTCCTGTTCTGCAGTGCTGAGTCCCACAGCTGCACTGAAGTCACTGGGGCAGATCCACTGCTCGTGTCAGTGACCACGGCTCCAGGAACAGGGCTGGAGAATGTGCTGTGCCCCTGAACAGGGCTGGGACAAACTGCCCCAGCTGAGGTCTGCCCCGATGGGAGCTGTGGGGAGCCCAGTATACTGGAAGCTGCTGCTGCCCCGGGGTTTGTGATGGAGAATGTGGGGTGACGGGGGGGGGGAGCAATTCAGCACAAACAGCTCCTTTCGATTTCCTCCCAGCCACCCCAGCATGCCTGGGGACTCCCCTCCCCAATCAATCAAAGCCCAAGATGGGGATCTGAAGCTTGATATGAAGTTACTCTTCCGCCAGCTGATGTAACCCACGCTCCTTCTGGGTGTGGTGTTGTGTCCCATCGAGTGGCACCAAGACCATTCGAGAGAGAGAGAAGATGAGTCTGCTCTGCAGCCGTCGCTACCAGCCAGGGGGCTTTTAGCTCATGCAATAGAGGCTCATGCACTAAGCTCCAGAGGCCCCAGGTTGGATCCCCACCCACCGACGACCAGGGTCTGTGGGTGTGACGCTGGCGTGGCTGGCAAGGGGCAGCAGGAAGGGTTTCCACTGAGCGTTAAGGGAAAGGAACTTGCTGGCTGCGGCACGGTGCAGCCGTCTGGTTGGCACACCGGGAAAGGAACATGGAGAAGAGCTCCAGCCCTGGCTGCGTCCCCAGCTCTCGTCTTGGCCTTGTAAAAGGCTAACAGATATAGTGCGAGGTTTGATAGCGAACACACCGTGTTCTGGGCCTGGAGCAGTGGCTGGGAAGCGTTCCCAATCAACAACCGCCCCGGGATCCCTGTAATCCACACCAGAGTGCAGGGGGAGGGGAGGGAGCTGGAGGGCCTTTGAAAACACAGACAGCTTGATGCCAGCCTTCCCTGGCTGCATGGATCTATCCTCCAGAACCATGCCACCAAGGGCCCAGTCCTGCAGCGGGACAGCTGGAGGGTTGGTGTCGCTATCCTCCCGTTCTACAGAGGGGGAAACTGAGGCACAGAGCTGGGCCACGTCAGGGCGCAGCTGGGGATGGAGCCCGTCAGATCCTCACGAGATGCTGTGCGGCGCTAACGCTTGCGTCTGCACCAGGTATAAACACAGGCCCCCTTGTGCAGGCCCAGCCGTCCGTCCCCTGGCGGGCAGCAGTGCCCATGCGGGAGCACCCACGCAGCCCCCCACCGCCCTCGGCTGCAAAGCAGCCCCTGCCCCACGGCAGGGTTACGTTCTCCTCCCCTGCCCTGTGTTCTGGCTCCTCCAGGACCCTTCACGAGGCTGGCAGGGGAGCGCTGAGCTTGGAGCCTGGCCAGGCTGGAGCTGGCCCAAAGGAAACACCTCCACGGTCTTTCCAGGTGCCACCCGGTCCCCCGGCGCCTGCAGGAAGGTTTGGGGTAATCACACACACGCTGGGTCTCCCAGTCACCAACGCTTTGCCCGGAGCCTGGCTCGGAGGGAAGCGCAGACCCAGTCCAGCCAGCCTTGACGTCCCTCTCCGCGGAGCTGGGAGCGCACCTGGAGCTGTCAGCCCAGTCCTGTCTACTCAGCGAACGTCTTGCTGCTGCTCTTTCCCGGGTCTCCTCCTCCCTCCCCAGCCCTGGAGCCAGACGAACACCCACACACAGGCCTTCTGTGCCCATGGCTGTACAGCGGCTGCAGGGCTGCAGCCATCGCATCCTGGACATATTCAAGGGGAGTCCGATGGGATTGGCCAGGCAAGGAGGGCATGAGCCCTGCCCAGCTAGGATGGGGCACCGTCCCCAGGCTGCTGCATCAAAGCCAGCCCTGGTGTCATAAAAATAAAGGGAAGGGTAAACCCCTTTGAAATCCCTCCTGGCCAGGGGAAAGCTCCTCTCACCTGTAAAGGGTTAAGAAGCTACAGGTATCCTCGCTGGCACCTGACCAAAATGACCAATGAGGAGACAAGATACTTTCAAAAGCTGGGAGGAGGGAGAGAAACAAAGGGTCCGTGTGTCTGTCTATATTCTGTCTTTGCCGGGGATAGACCAGGAATGGAGTCTTAGAACTTTTAGTAAGTAATCTAGCTAGGTATGTGTTAGATTATGATTTCTTTAAATGGCTGAGAAAAGAATTGTGCTGAATAGAATAACTATTTCTGTCTGTGTATCTTTTTTGTAACTTAAGGTTTTGCCTAGAGGGGTTCTCTATGTTTTGAATCTAATTACCCTGTAAGGTATCTACCATTCTGATTTTACAGGGGGGATTTCTTATTTCTAATTACTTCTATTTTTATTAAAAGTCTTCTTGTAAGAAAACTGAATGCTTTTTCATTGTTCTCAGATCCAAGGGTTTGGGTCTGTGGTCACCTATGCAAATTGGTGAGGCTTTTTATCCAACATTTCCCAGGAAAGGGGGGGTGCAAGTGTTGGGAGGATTGTTCATTGTTCTTAGGATCCAAGGGTCTGGGTCTGTAGTCACCTAGGCAAATTGGTGAGGCTTTTTACCAAACCTTGTCCAGAAAGTGGGGTGCAAGGTTTTGGGAAGTATTTTGGGGGGAAAGACGTGTCCAAACAGCTCTTCCCCAGTAACCAGTATTTCTTTGGTGGTGGTAGCGGCCAATCCAAGGACTAAGGGTGGAATATTTTGTACCTTGGGGAAGTTTTGACCGAAGCTGGTAAAGCTGCTGCATCAAAGCCAGCCCTGGCTAGGAGTGATCAGCGACACTGCACTGGCTGATAGGTGCCATGAGCTGGGTGGGTCTCATCATCCTTCTTCGGGTGCCGCTGCAGAGGCGAGCTCCTAGACCAAGGGGGAGGGAAACAGGCACAGGGAAGGGGAGTGACCGCACCCCCTCCTTCCGCACCCCACCCCCTGCCCCATCCCTGAGCCCAGTCCAGCACTTCAAACGCTTTGGCCCCAGCCCATAGCCCCTGCCTGCACCACAAACCCCTCATCCCCAGCCCCACCCCAGAGCCCACATCCCCCCCACAGCCGGAGCCCTCACCCCCTTCCCCAGCCTGGAGACCCCTCCAACACTACAAACCCCTCGGCCCTCTCCCCCAGCAGCAGGTCAGAGCCAGGCATAGAACCCAGGTGTCCTGACTCCCAGGCTACTGCCCGCTAGGCCGATGTAGCTGGGCCACCCAGATGATGCTTAGCACATGGCTCCCCCATGTGATGGGTGTCATCACCCCCGTTTCACAGAGGGGGAAACTGAGGCACAGAGCAGGTGAGGGGCTGGCCCAGTGGGTGCCTGAGCCAGTGTTCGGTGCTCCTGGCTCCCAGACCTGTGCTGAGACAAACATCCACCCCCTTGGCACTCGCTGGGTGGGCTGGCAAAGGGGATGCAGCAGGACAGCTGCAGCCCCTAGTTTGAACAGGCTGCAACCCCAGCACCTTTCACCAGCCTCAACCCCCAAAACAAAGGCCCCTCCTAGCACCAGCAGCTCCCTCCTGAAGTGTCCAGCCTGAAGCGCCCCCAGAAGGTCCTGGGAACAGCTCAGTAAAGAGTCCCCTGTTTGCCTTCTCTGTCTGCCCCCTGCATCAGCCCCCTACCCCAGGCCTGTCCCCCCAGCTCCAGGGAGTCACACCCGTCAGCGACCTCCCTTTTTCCACCATATGCTTTTCATTTTAACCTGACTTGAGAAACTGGAAGAAGTGGGGGGGGGGGGGGCAGGGTGAGGCAGTGCGATGGGGGCAGGGGGTAAGGAGGTGGGGTGGGGGAAATGAGGGGTGAGGAGGGGGTGGAACTGCGGTTGTGGGTGGGGGGCATGAAGAGTAAGGGGGGAGTGGGGCTGTGGTTGGGGCAAGGAGGCGTGTGGGTCAGTAGGGTGGGGCAGGGAGGAGGAGGTGCGTTGGTCAGTGTGATGGGCGCAGGGAGGAAGCATGTGGGTCAAGGAGGAGGAAGCGTGTGGGTCAGTGCAGTGGATCAGTGGGGTGGGTGCAGGGAGGAGGCGTGTGGGTCAGTTGTTCCATGTCAGTCAGTGAATCATTCCCCCCGACCCCTGTGTACTGCATCCCTATCGAGGACCCCCCACCCGCCAGGTGACCAGGCCATTGAACAAGCTGCAAGAGGAGCCAGTGAGTGCCCCAGCTGGCGCAGGGGCGCCAGGTGCCAGGGCGAGGGAGAAGCTCGGAGCTGTGCTCTGGCTGCATTTCTGTGCCCTCTGGCTCTGCTGGGGGTGGGGGATGTCTGCGCTGTCAGCCCTGTGCTGCGGGGAACTGGGCTGAGACCAGCTCACCTCTGTGTCTTCTGGGCCACACCTCAGAGGCCCTTGCCCCCTGGAAGCTGAGTGAGTCAGCTGGGGGACGGCAGAGCTGGTGAGAGAACCCAGGAGTCCTGATGCCCAGCCTCCGTGCTGTAACCCCCAGACCCTGCTCCCCTCCCAGAGCCGGGACAGAACTAGGGTTGCCAGGTGTCCGGTTTGCAACCTGAACTCCCGGTCGAAAAGGGACCCTGGCGGCACCGGTCAGCACTGCTGACTGGGCCACTAAAAGTCCGGTCAGCAGCACAGCAGGGCTAAGGCAGGCTCCCTACCTGCCCTGGCTCCGTGTGGATCTTGGGAAGCGGCCAGCATGTCCGGCTCCTAGGCACAGGGGCAGCCAAGGGGTCTCTGTGCACTGCCCCCACCCTGAGCATCAGCTCCATAGCTCCCATTGGCCAGGAACGGTGGCCAATGGGAGCGGTGGGGGCAGATCCTGCAGCTGGGGACAGTCTGTAGAGCTGCCTGGCCACACTTCCATCTAGGAGCCGCAGGAACATGCCGGCCACTTCCAGGAGCTGCCTGAGGTAAGCACTGCCCGCGCGCACACACCCCGCACACCAACCCCCTGCCCTAGCTCTGAGCCCCATCCCGTCCTCCGAACCCCTTGGCCCCAGCCCAGAGCCCCTGAACCCCTCATCCCCAGTCCCACCCCAAAGGCCGCACCCCCAACCGCAGCCCTAACCCCCGCCCCCCAACCCTCTGCCCCGGCCTAGTGAAAGTGAGTAAGAGTGGGGGAGAGCGAGCGATGGTGTCAATCAATTAAGGTGCTGGGGTATGACTGGTTAAAGAATTGTTTTGCAATGTGCTAGGATTAATTAGAAAATTGTTTTGTAATATTTTAGTAAAATGATGTTTAAGGTCGAGCTAAGCAAGACTCAAGTTTCACTACGTAAAGGTGGGTCCAAAAGGAAGTTCTTTGGAACCAACTCCAGGACACAGCCCCAAGGTCGGAGCTGCCAGACCTCAACACCCGCCAATCACACCGTGTGGAAGCTGGAGTCCCCCAGATGACCTGACCCTGGCTGGCAATCAAGAAAAGGTCAGCTGCCTTATTGGGAGTAGTGAGTGGTGAGCATTGTATGCGGAGCGGGTGCATTCTGTTTTGGTGACTGTCAATAAATAGAGGTTAAGGATATTCCTGTGTAAGGCTCTTTCACTGGTAAAAGACCCCACAAACCTGCAGAGTGTGAGGTTACGCCCTGGGGCCACGGAAGGGTAATGGTGGATGCCCTAGAGCGTGAGGTTACGCCTGAGCCCTAGGAACTGGGTACGGGTTGGTGCCCCTAGAGTGTGTGAGTAACGAAGTATTGTGTGCATAACAGTCCTTCTCACACAGGACTGGAGTCAGGATTGTCACCCCCATTTAACAACAGGGGAAACTGAGGCACGGGCTAGTGAACGTGCTTAGAGCCAGCCCAGGCGGCTGAATGGCACCAGGCCTGAGCTCTGGCCCTCCACAGGGTTAGCTCGGGTCTCAGGCCAAAGAGTGCCATGCCCCTGCACCCTGCCTGTCGGGGCTGGCTGGGGCTGGGGGGACAGACCTGGTGGGGCGGGTTGACCCCTTGACGCCAGCATGGGCAGCGTGGCCATGGGGCATGTGGCAGCCTGGACGTGGGACACGTGGCCTGGGGGAGTGGGGAGCTGATGGGCCGGAAGCTGGAGGCTGCTGTTCTGTTTCCTCAGAGTCACTTCCACTGGCTGCAGGCTCAGGGCGTGATTCACCCTGTGACAGCCGTCAGGAGCTGGCCAGGATGGGAGCAGCAGGCACCGTGCTGGGGCCCTGAGAGGCAGCCGCTGGAGATCACTGATGCTGTGTCACCCTCCAGGAGAGATCAGCCCCTCTGCACCAGCCAGCCCCATCTGCAGGGGGGGGTCACAGGGTACAGCTATGGCAGGGCTCGGTTTAGCCTGGGGAACCCTCAAGTTCATCTCCTTACTGAGGCATTGTCTGGGCCAAACATGGCTCCAGAGCCCCCCCCTTCCCCCGGATTACCCCCCCTCCATGAGCTGCCCCTCCGCCCCCAGGGGTGCAGAATCCCCCCTGCCCAGGCCGCTGGCTGCTCTGGCTGGCTGCAGAGGGGATTGTTCCCCCGTGCAGCGCACAGGCCCTGCCCACAGAGCCACGTGCAGCCCTCAGGTGCTGCACTGCCTCCTGCTGGCTGCACAGGGGTCCTGCCCCATCAGGGAGCCATGGGGCTCACCTGGCCAGTGCAGATACAAGAGCCTGCCCCAAAGCTTTGCTGGTGAGTCCACGGGGCAGGGAGAAACTTGTCCCTGCTGAGCTCTGTGCAGGCCCTGGGGAGCCGTGCCCTTGCACTGCCCTTCAGGCCAGGCTTCCACAGGTATGTAGGTGCCTAACTGCTGGGGTTCAGTGGGACTTTGGTGCCTAAATCCAGCCCTTAGTTTCCCGTGCCCCAGTTTCCCTCACATGATGAGGGTAGTGGCCCTGCAGTTGGGGGAGGGTTGTGAGGATAAAGGCACTGAAGCCCCTGAGGGGCCCAGGCACTGGAGGTATGGGGGCCACCTTACCCAGAGCTGGCAGGATGGGAGTGGTGCTGGGTTTGGGTGCGCCCTACAGCAGGGCTCAAAGAGCCACCTCTGCCTTCCTCCCCAGAGCCCACAAGCTGACTGTTGTCGCTGTGGGTTTTATCCAGTTCAACGCACCGCCCTGGCATCACCGTGCAGGAAAACAACCCGCCCACTCCCTGGTGCACAGCTGAGCTAGCTGTGCCGCGGGGACCTGCCCTTTGCAGCCGGCGGGGCGTGGCCCAGTGCCAGCTGCAACTTGGGGCAGCTCTGCCTGTCTGTGCTGGGGCACCAGCGCCACTGGGCTCTGGGCTACTGAGGCCTGAAACTGCCGGCGCAGAAAGGCCTGTGTGCCCCTTTCCTACGACAGACACCCCAGGACCCTGCGTTAGCAGGGAGCCCCGGGGTCACGGCGAGAAGGGCAGAGCCACAGCCATGGGGAGAAGGAGCCGCGGCCTGTGGCCATGATAGCAGATTGTGGGGAACGGGGTCACTCTCCACTGGGGCAGGGTCGCCCCTCTGCCCTTCCCCCTGGGAAGCTGTTTGGGTCAGGGGAGGCACAATCTGAATCTGGGCCTGGCACTTTGCTCAGCTTTGAGTGACACCTCGGCCCCAGGGGCACTGGGCTGGGGGGGGCAGCCCCTGGGGGGATCAGCGCCTGTGCCAGTGGGGAGGCATCTCTCTGCTCTCAAGCCACCTCCTGCATTCAGATGCCCTGTGAGTGGGGCTTGTAGGCAGGCTGTGGAGGGGTCAGCCTGGGAGGGATGCTGCGGGGCCTACAGGGGGTCAGCCTGGGCTGAGCTGGGAGGATGCCGGGAGGGTGATGGAGGGTGAGGCTGGGAGGGATGGTTGGGGGGTGATGGAGGGTCGGGCTGGGCTGAGCTGGGAGGATGCTGGGAGGGTGATGGAGGGTCGGGCTGGGAGGGATGGTTGGGGGGTGTTGGAGGGTTGGGCTGGGCTGAGCTGGGAGGATGCTGGGGGGTAATGGAGGGTCGGGCTGGGCTGAGCTGGGAGGATGCTGGGAGGGTGATGGAGGGTCGGGCTGGGCTGAGCTGGGAGGATGCTGGGAGGGTGATGGAGGGTCGGGCTGGGCTGAGCTGGGAGGATGCTGGGAGGGTGATGGAGGGTTGGGCTGGGCTGAGCTGGGAGGATGCTGGGAGGGTGATGGAGGGTTGGGCTGGGCTGAGCTGGGAGGGATGGTTGGAGGGTGATGGAGGGTCGGGCTGGGCTGAGCTGGGAGGGATGGTTGGAGGGTGATGGAGGGTCGGGCTGGGCTGAGCTGGGAGGGATGGTTGGAGGGTGATGGAGGGTCGGGCTGGGCTGAGCTGGGAGGGATGGTGCAGGGGGGCGACAGAGGGTAGGGCTGGGAGGGATGGTGGGGGGGCGACGGAGGGTCGGGCTGGGCTGAGCTGGGAGGATGCTGGGAGGGTGATGGAGGGTTGGGCTGGGCTGAGCTGGGAGGATGCTGGGAGGGTGATGGAGGGTCGGGCTGGGCTGAGCTGGGAGGATGCTGGGAGGGTGATGGAGGGTCGGGCTGGGCTGAGCTGGGAGGATGCTGGGGGGGTAATGGAGGGTCGGGCTGGGCTGAGCTGGGAGGATGCTGGGGGGGTAATGGAGGGTCGGGCTGGGCTGAGCTGGGAGGATGCTGGGAGGGTGATGGAGGGTCGGGCTGGGCTGAGCTGGGAGGATGCTGGGAGGGTGATGGAGGGTCGGGCTGGGCTGAGCTGGGAGGATGCTGGGAGGGTGATGGAGGGTCGGGCTGGGCTGAGCTGGGAGGATGCTGGGAGGGTGATGGAGGGTCGGGCTGGGCTGAGCTGGGAGGATGCTGGGAGGGTGATGGAGGGTCAGGCTGCGAGGGATGGTGGGGGGCAACAGAGGGCTGGGCTGGGCTGAGCTGGGAGGATGCTGGGAGGGTGATGGAGGGTCGGGCTGGGCTGAGCTGGGAGGATGCTGGGAGGGTGATGGAGGGTCGGGCTGCGAGGGATGGTGGGGGGCAACAGAGGGCTGGGCTGGGCTGAGCTGGGAGGATGCTGGGAGGGTGATGGAGGGTCGGGCTGGGCTGAGCTGGGAGGATGCTGGGAGGGTGATGGAGGGTCGGGCTGGGCTGAGCTGGGAGGATGCTGGGAGGGTGATGGAGGGTCGGGCTGGGCTGAGCTGGGAGGATGCTGGGAGGGTGATGGAGGGTCGGGCTGGGCTGAGCTGGGAGGATGCTGGGAGGGTGATGGAGGGTCGGGCTGGGAGGGATGGTGGGGGGGCAACAGAGGGTTGGGCTGGGCTGAGCTGGGAGGGATGCTCGGCTGTAGTGGAGCTACAAAGCTGGGGGTTGTAGTCGAGGAGAGAGGTTGTCTTCACGGTGTTGCTCAAGGATTGTCTTGTAGGCAGTTGGTGCTGTGGGCTTGTGTGGAAGAATGAGGTGGGCAGTAGAGGTGACTGGGTTGGCAGTACCAAGATACCTGCCTCCATGGTGCTGCAACCAGCTTGGCTGGGGAAGCACAGGGCTGAACTTACAGCTGATGTCCCCAGTCCAGGCCAGATAGGTGCATGGTGCAGTGGAACCCAATGGGTGGGAGGAGACTACCTCTCCCCCCATGGCGCCCTCACAGACAGCCAGTGGGCAAGGGGCAGCTGTCTATGCCCGGGGGTCTTAGTGTTTGCAGTGTAGCTGTAGCCAAGTGGGGCCCAGCATACAGAGGGGGGGCAGGGGGGAATCTCTTTCATTGGACCAACTTCTGCTGGAGAGAGAAGCTTCAGAGCCACACCAAGCCCTTCTTCGGGTGTGAAGTTCTCCCAGCTCACAGCAAGGGGCAAGTGCACAGATTGCTCAGCGTAAGGAGTCAGCACATGTTGTAAGTGACCTGTGAGGTGTGGTGGTGCGTTAACATCGCTGCAGGGGCAGGAGAACAAGGGGGCTGGTGGGTTACAGGTGGTTGTAATAAGTCGGAGAGCCAGTGTCTGTTCAGCCCATGATTTTCAGTGTCTAGCCGTTAGGAATTGAGCCTTAACCACTAGCCCCCCTTTTTGTCCTATGTTAACAGGCCACTCTACCGCACCTGGCCCCTTCCACCATTTGCTAACTGTGACGGTGCACTCATATGATGTTATGAAAATATGCGAATGAGCGTGAATATGATGTAACTGGAATATGCTTCATGCAAAAGGTCTCTTGTAAGGTATCATTACAAAGCTTATAATCTACCGTGTGTGTTCATCCAATGTGTATAAATGTATCACTCTTGTATCTGAAACTAGAAATATGAAATATAACTCTGAGGTCCTATTTGTAATTACGCAAAGTGTGGGCCATTAATGGTGGCTTGGAATCTTGATGGCTCCCATTAACCAGGACAATTGGTTGTAAATGGCTCTGTTTACTTGTAAGTCTTCCTGTATACGTGTGCTAGCAAGTGGGTAATGAAGTCTTACAGTGACATGTGATCATGTCACCTGAACTGGAATCCATCTTTAACCTGGTGCTTTTCCATTTAGAAACCCAGAAAGGGACAGAGGATTCCTGCCTTGTGCAAAAGATGTATAAGGGGGTGGAACAGAACAAAGGGGGCTGCAGTCATGAGAAATCCCCTAGCTACCACCTGAGCTGGAACAAGGGCTGTACCAGGGGAAAGGATTGTGCCCAGACTAGGAAGGCGTCCAGTCTGTGAAAGAAGCTTATTGAAACATCTCTGAGGGTGAGATTTTATCTATATTCAGTTTTCTACTGTATTAGGCTTAGACTTGTGTGTTTCATTTTATTTTGCTTGGGAATTTACTTTGTTCTGCCTGTTATTACTTGGAACCACTTAAATCCTACTTTTTTTATTTAATAGAATCACTTTTTACTTATTAACCCAGAGTAAGTATTCATACCTGGGGGGCAAAGAGCTGTGCGTATCTCTCTATCAGTGTTATAGAGGGCGAACAATTTATGAGTTTACCCTGTATAAGCTTTATATAGGGTAAAACAGATTTATTTGGGGTTTGGACCCCATTGGGAGCTGGGTATCTGAGTGCTGGAGACAGGAGCACTTCTTAAGCAGTTTTTAGTTAAGTCTGCAGCTTGTGGGGGATGGGCTCCCACCTCATCTCTAGGGGATCAGTAATAGCTGTAGTGACTAGCAGCTCCAGGGCACTGGGGCAGGGACAGCCCCTTCCCACTCCCCCGAGGAGATAGCAGCCTCCAAGCATCCCCTGGGGCAGGTGTTTGTGTGACTGCTCTGCCCCAGAGAAAGCCCCCAGCCCTGCCCTCCTACATGCTTCACCAAAGCCCAGCCACTGGGAGCGGGTCCCCTGGGCTGCCTGCCTAACAATGGCCCAGACCTGCAGGGCTGGGAGAGACCCTGAGCGATGCCAAGGGAACCCCCCTCTCCCTCTCCAGCAGGATGCCCAGCCCCATGGCCTGCAGCCTGGAGAGAACTCCTTAGAGCCACCCCCATCGGGAGCCAGCCCAGGACGTGGGCTGGTCCCGGAGTCACTGCTGCACTGCAGCCCCTCCTCGCTGCTACTGCTACCCCCAACCCACTGCTGTCCCCTTGCACTGCCAGCCCCATTCCCTGTGCTGCCCTGCCAAAGCAGGATGGCGGTGGGGGCAGAACAAGGTAGGGGCTGGGTCAGTGCAGGTCCCATTTCATCCATCTCCTCTCTGAGTCAGCCAGTTTTTCCAGCCTCTCCCAGCTGGCCTGGGTGCCATCACTTGCTGGCAGTTTCCGAGGCTCCTGGCCCAGGGAGAGTTAGGTTTCCAGGCATGCCTGGCACCTGGAAATGCAGGTTCTGGTGGTGGGGGGGCACTGGGGAATGGAGCCCCCCTGAGCCTGGCAGACAATCCCTCGGGCACCCGTCCCAGCATGGTGCTGGTGGTGGGGTGCTCAGTGCACTCTGTAGAGCCATGTTGTTATTGATGTGGGAAGCCGTGTTCACCTCCCCAGGCAACAGAGCCAGGAAATAGAACCCAGGAGTCCTGGCTCTCAGCCCCTCCCCCTTCCTGCTGTAATCACTAGACCCCACTTCCACCCCAGAGTTGGGAACACAGTCCTGGAGACCTGATTCGCTGTCCCTCTGCTCTAACCACTTGACCACCTGCCCTCCCACCCGTGAAGAAGGCAAGGGAGACTTGACAAAGGGATTCCCTATACCAGCTCTCCAGTGCCATCTGCTGCCCCAGGAGCCCGGTTTGTTTTACAGAGGCCCTGGCTTAAGCATTTATTTTCAAGATGAAATTTTTTTGATGAAACACAAGAACAAAATCAAAACAAGTGTTTATATTAAAACAGAGTGATTCCGCAAAACAAATGGCATTATAACTTATTGTAGCCTTTTTTGGAGGCAAAATGTTTGAGTCTCTTTTCTTTCTCAAGGCAGAACTAAGTATTATCTAGACCATCCCTGACAGGGGTTTGTCCAACCTGCTCTTAAAAATCCCCAGTGATGGAGATTCCACCATCTCCCTAGGCAATTTATTCCAGTGCTTCACCACCCTGACAGGTAGGAAGTTTTTCCTAACGTCCAACCTAAACCTCCCTTGCTGCAATTTAAGCCCATGGCTTCTTGTCCCATCCTCAGAGGTTAAGATGAACTACGCCACCATCCTCCTGGTTTCCAGAAAGGCTCAGCCGGCGCAGGGCCCTGCTGCTCGGCAGAAGAGGGTGAGGGCTGGTCTACACGGGCACTTTACAGCGCGGCAACTTGCTCACTCGGGGTGTGAAAAAACACCCCCCTGAGCACAGCAAGTTTCAGCGCTGCAAAGTGCCCGTGTAGACAAGGCCCCAGGCTGGGAGCTATTCCCCTCGTGGAGGTGGGTTTTTTTAGAGCGCTGGGAGCCCCAGCGCTGTACCCTGACCACACAAGCCTCGTTAAAGCGCTGCCACAGCAGTGCCAGTGTAGACTAGCCCTGAGACTGGGAGGGGGGAGGAAGAGCAGGGGGCTCTTCCTCTTCTCCCCTCCCCCCTCTCCTGGCCATGCCAGACTGTGCTGTCCTTGGGGCAAGGACCATGGCCAATAGCCAGGGCTGGTGTTCAAGGGCTGGGGTGGGACAGGCTGCACAGTGCCTGAGGCTGAGGAGCCAGGCCATTTCGTCAGGAGCCAGGGGTGCTTTGCCCTGAGGGAGGCTGCTGCGCAGGGGCACGCAGATCCCAGCTCCCCCTCACGCCCACAGGGTGGGCTGCACTCTGCCGTGGCTGGGGAGGGGTTGCTGGTGTAAGGGGCGGACTCAAACCCTCCCTCCAGAGGTCACTCCTGTCCTGTCTCCCACAATGCCACAGGGCCATGCCTACCAGGACAGCATCTTGAGGGGCAATTGCCACCTCGCCACCCTCCCAAGCCAAAGCGAATGGGGAGTCCCCCAGGGACCCAGAAACAAACCAGGCACTCTAAAACTCATCCTGCCATCCCCAAACCTAGTGACTCCAGCCAGCCACCCCGCCTTGGAATCCGACCTTGGCTCAGCTCACTGGGCAACATCCACCCCAGAGTTTAATCTGTTCCCCCCCGGCTCGTCGTATCCGCAGTAACAGGATAAGGCCTCTAGCTTGCCCTTCCCCCATCAGCTGCAGCTTACCTCAGGAACAGGCCTGCCCCAGCGCTCGCTGGTTACAGATAAAATGCCAAATTAACAGTTGGGTCGATGCTTTATTTTTGCAATTAAGAAGTATACCTGCCACCCTCCCCGCACCTGCAGCCTGCAGGGCTTCATGGGGATTATTCACTCCACAGTGGAGTGGGTTGTGGCTAAATGCTTTTATCCTCTCAGGCTGAAACACAAACATGAGGCTGAGAAAAGCAGGTCTGAAAAGAACCCGACTTAAACAAGTCTGGAAGCAAAGCCCAGAAGGAGATTGCACAGGCAAAGCCTCAATTGCAGCCTTCCAGCCACACAGCGCCTCGGAAAGCGTGGAAGGAAAGAAAAGCAACTCTCGGTCCCGTGGGGTGCCCGCCGCATGTGAGAGGAGTGAATGCAAGGGCTGCAAACGCTGCCTTGCCTTCAAAAGTCCCAGCATTGACATTCTGAAATAAGGTTTCCATTAGGCGGTCTGTATTTCACAGCCAACATGAAATAGACAATTCGCTGAAGCTATTGACAGAAATATGCTGCTTCTTAAGGTGCCATAAAGGGGTCAACAGTGTTTGAGATGCTTCTCCAGCCTGGTGGGATGGATGCTCAGCTTCCAGGCTGCTCTAAATGCTCCGCACATAAATAAAGGGGATTTCAAACTCCTGTCTGACAAGCACAGCTGCAGGCCTTGGAGCCGTTTGTGCTTTAAAAAATGTAGTCACAGGCAGCAAAGATAAACAAGGAGTCGCACGCGTTATGAGAACCCCAGCTCTGCAGGGACCTGGGAGGGGTTATTTAAAAGTTTATTCCCCCACCTCCCCAAATCAGACATTTTTACCTGGATTAATTCTGGCAGGTGCTTGAAGTGTTTGTTTCCTTTTGCAGTACCCAAAACACAATTTTGAGACTATTTTAAACTGACAGCTAAAAAATGTGATCAAAGCAAAGGTAGCAGAGCTGATGCACCGCAGCACCAGGGAACTTAACACTTTCTTAAAGAACCTTCCCAAAGCGGAATTGTCCTAGGGACTATTCAAACGGTGAGCTCTCGCTTCAGCTCAAGTTCTAAGGGCACAGCACCAAACAGCAACAGAACAAACCTATCCCAACGTAAAAGTTCTCTGCTTCTGAAAGCCAAACTCGTGTGACATGCATGGCTGACTTGTAAGCCTGGGTCCTGCAAACATGTATTTAATGTATTCAATGGGACCACACGTGACTACAGAGAAGCACATTTAGATAAGCCTTTATACAACCAGGTTTAAGTCACCTTCTTTGTTAGCTCTGGGCCACAGCTGGCTGCTGGCATAGATTGCCATCGCTCCAATGTAGAGTTCTGACAGTTTCCCCTAGCTGATGATGTCCTTCTGTTTTAAATTGTGTGTCACAGGCTTCAAAATTATGGGGATTTTTTCTTTCATTCATGAAAGATTTTAGAAATAGCTTCCAAAAGAAAAGTGTGAAGAATTACAGACAAGTGTTCAAGGAACAATCTCTGTTTACACTAAACTGGTAACAGGTTCATATTTTCAATAACTGACTTAGGATGGTGAACTCCTTTGATTTTCAATGAGCTTAGACTCAAGTTTCTCATTCACTTTTGAAAATGGGATTTAGGTCTTGGCTATCAAGGGAATCCCATGAAACTGACTGATATGTTTTGCAGACTGCCAAGGCTGAAGATTAGGTTAGTCATTGTGATTGGTATTTTGTTGACATGTAAGGTCAGTGTCTGTTATTACTTTACCACAAGTTATACAAACTGAGGAAGATACTGACAGATGCAGTAGCTAGTGCACTTCAGACTCAACATTACGTTCATTAGAATTGGTAATTTGGTTCAAGCTAAGGCTGGGGGGGTGGGGTTGGTTTTGTGACAGAATAAATTAGGAGTCTTGCTGTTTTACGAGACAATGGAATTTATGTTGAAATCTTAATTTTGTATTTCCTAATATTGTTTGCATTGGAAACTGAGAAATGAGTGATGGGCATGACTGGAACTCAGGTCAATGCAGCTGTTTGGGAATAGTGATGCCAGTGGTGTAACCCGCCTGCAGGGGCACTCTTATTCCAGTAGAAGAGTGGGTTACTGGGGGTGGTTTAGCTTAAACCCCTTCCTCAATTGATATAAACCAAACCAAGGCCCTTTGGATACTGAATTCAATGTCCACGAGCATCAGACCCGTGCAGCTAGAAAGTCTGAATTTTAACCATTCACTTAAACCAAAAAATATTTTTCCACACCAACAAGGCCAAAGGCTCTTAAGTAATTTAAGCACTGGAAATGTTACCTACAGCCTAAAATCTATTTGTGCTGTTCTAGGTTGCCACTACTGGGGGCTCATTTTCCTCTTGCTAGACTGGATCAATTACCTCCTTTAAAATCAGATTTATTCTTCAATGCACCGCCTTGTTAAAGGCATACACAGCTCATTCACACCAATCTCACTACAATCTAGAATTCACCAGTCGGTGCTGGAGGTAATGTAATCTACCATTCTGAGACGATGGAATTCTTGAGAGCAGATAGGGCTGCTTATAGGATTAGAGAGATGCTATAAACAGGTTATTTTTCTCTTCATTTTTGTCGGAAGACAAAGGAAAAGGAAATAAAATGGCCTGCTAAAGTGGTGTAAGATGACAAGGCAGTGTGAGCAATCCAAAAAGCAGGTTTTATTGAAATACAAACAAAATTACAGCCATGGACAGCTTTTAGGAACAGCATTTCCAAAACATGGGGAACAAAACAAAAGCTCAAACTCGGGTTATTTTCACCCCTGAGAAATGAACTAAACTCTTAACGGTGTCTCTTTTCTCTACATGGCTCATTGTTTTAGCTTTATGCAGTGTAACATTACGGCACTGTGCAACGCGCAAACAAACGCACAGTGATGTCCCCAAAAGCACTTAAAGTGCAGCCAAAGCAGCTCCCTCCACAATGCTGATTTGAGCGCGTTTGGCCAGGTTTCCCGGTAGCCTCCATTCTTCTTCAGGGGCGCTCCTGGGTAATCTTGAAAATCTGCTACCAAGTTGTGGGACCCCATTTTCACAAGTGCATCTAACCAGCGCAGGAATGGTGGCCCAGCGGCTATTAGCTAGTACCACTGTTGCTAATGGCCCTATGTACCCATAATCAGACTAGCAAGTTGTAGGTTTTCAGCCCATCCTGAACACTTCCACAAATAAAACTTTAGCTCAATGCACTTGTTTTTTTTTTTTTTTTTTCAATAAAGGAAACCAGAGAGTAACTTTTGCCAACGGGCTTCTCAAACTTCCCCTTGTTTCTAACCCTGGAGGAGCATCAAGTTACTGGGTGGTCAGGTGAAGCTTTCTTGTAAGGAAGACCACCACTGATTTATCCTGCATACAGACATTCCGCCCCAGCTCACTGCTGTCCTGTGCCTTGAGACAGTCACTCCCACCACCGCGAAGCTGCTGCGACATGCTACCACAAGTGCAAGGGCACCAAGGAACTGGGCCCCGTCTCTCTCTGCAGGAGGCACTCTCCAAACACCAGATCTGGCTCCGATTTTGGAAAAGGGCTATATTTCTACACAAGGCAGATGGTGCTGGGCAGTCTCTGACAGCATAGCCCTGGTTTCCAGCTCAGGTACAAGTGTCTTTGGTGGGTCCTAACTAATCCTAACTAACATGGAGAGAGGGTTGAAAAGAATCAATAGGATTGATTCCTCACAATCCAAACCCACAAATGAAAAATGTGCAGGTGTTAGAGCAGCAGAGAGCTTGTAACCTCAAGAGACAAGAGCAGCTGAGTGCAGAGTTCAGGAGCGCTTTGCCTAACTCTGCCAGAGCAGAGGGGACATCAGAGTAGGTTTCCTTTTCTCTAAGATGTCCCCTTGCAGTTGCAGTACCTTATCTGCAATCTACTAGATAAAAGGTTATAAACAGCTTGCTTCTATTGCAGTTAGGCTCCCCCAAATTGCCAGACCCCTTTTGGGTATGCTTTGAAAGGGGGAGGGGTGTGTGTGTGTGTGTGTGTGCGCATGTTGGTTATTTATTGCATGGATCTTTTAGATCAAAACTCAGCCCAGCTTCTGATAACAAGTTAGCTGTAAGGTCACATGTACATGTTGTTAACGCCCTACTAAGGTGGGGCAGGCAGGGTAAGGTCAGAGCTTGTCAGTATGAGTGCTGCAGGTGACAGGCTGGGACAAGACACAGCATTGACTGACAACAGGGGATTATTTCCATGATCACACAGTGGGGGAAGGGGTACTCTGCCCTAAACCCAGCTGAGAATTTTCTTGCCCTTTAATACTGGAGAGTGGGAGTTTGAGACACATGCAGCTTTGGCCTAACTGCTCCACTGAAGACAGCACCTTCCACTAGCGTCACCAGGAGCAGTCAGGGTCTCTACACACGGAAGCCTCCCAGAATAGCGACATCTGTCTCAGGCCCCATGCAGACATACTGTTCTAGAATACGAGTGCCTTTTTCTCATTTAGCTTAATCCACTTTGGAGGTGGATTACGTTTTAAACTAAATTAGAAAACGATACTCTTATTCAGCAGTAAATGTCCACACAGGGAGTTAATCCGGAACAGCTATTTCAATAACTTTCCCACTGTAGACAAGCTTGAAGGCCAACACCAAGCCCTTTGGGAAATCCCAGCGGTAGCTCCACGCAACGCTGTTTCAGTTCCTGCCCTGGTGCTGATGGGCACGCTCAGTGTCTGAGGTCTGTGCACCTTCCTGCCTCCACAAATCTTTGAGGCAATGCATCAGAATAGCTAGCCTAAAAGAAGTCCCATGACATCTGTCCTCTGGAGGTGAACATGCTGACCTAACAGGACACGCAGAATGTATTCTATGGAGGCGCTACAGACTGCGCCAATCTGGAGTGCGGAGGTTAGTGACATGCTGCCACTATGTACAATTGTTAGGGAGAGTTATTCTGCATACACTGGGATCTCCACAGACTAGTTTTAATGGCCAAACTAAAGATGTATAGTTTGCTTTGCTGCTAAGAAGCTGACTACTTAACTCTGCCCTCAAGAGAAATATGTTCAAGTTGCAAAGACTTAAAAAAACTACGCAACAAGTTTTATCACAGAGCTGCTGCTAATGGAGGGGAAGGTGCTATTACCCGTTATCACAACTTTTTAGACATTGCTCTCATCAGGTTTGCAAGTGGGACCTACTAAACCACAATGCCAGGAGTGGAACACTGAAATCCCTCCCAAGAGAGTATCTCGTGGATACAACAATGGGTGTATGAAGAGCTCACTAACCAGAGCACATATTTATTTCTTGTCAGAATGGCAGGGTGGCAAAAGCGGATTTTGCTACACTTGCCTTCTGACCAAACACACTTCACTCCCTCAAAGGGCCAGCCCTATAGTTGTTTCCACGGTGACAAGCGGATGTCAGGCGCAGGATTATTCTTCCTGTACAGGATCAAGCAGTGATGCTCGGCTAAGAGCAAGGAGGGGCCTTTGCTCTTTACTCAGAATATCAAATCTTCTCTTTTGTGCGGTGGAGGGGAACAGGACAAGACAGGTTTGACGAGAATGTGATGGCCAGATCCTATGTCTGGCTGACATGCAGATGCTGGAGCCAGCTGGGGATAGAAATATCTTCTAGTGTAATTAATGCAGGCTAAGGACTACTTGAAATTATGCTGACTACCACAGTTCTCCCGAGACTGCTCTTTGGGCCAAGAATGGCTGGAGCGTATGTTGCTTTAGGGAGGCCCACTCCAGCACTTCTCTGCCCAGGAGAAGGGAGCAGGTAGCATGAAACTCGTTATGATGTCAGGGAAATTCCTGGCTGCCCTCTGTTCCCTTTGCTCTGCTGGACAGACACAGATGGGACAGAGCTACAGACCAGGATCTGGCTGGATATTCTCACGCTTTAATGTTGTCCAGATCACGTGACACCAGGTGTTAGACTGGGTGGATGTTCCAGGATGCGTAATGTTCCTGCCACCCCAGCCCTGTTCTTACAACAATTAACATTCCCTCACCTTCTCCATGAAGCACAAGGACACCCACACATGCCCCTGCTCAGAACTAAATGGCACTCTCTGTGACGGAGTACAAAAATCATTTGCAAGTCCCCACAGCCCAAGAGAGTCTGAGCGAGACTAGAGAGGGGCACCAGGCCAGAGGTGCTCAAGCAGCGGCATGCACTGGGCATCACATATGTGAAGTGTGGTGTTAGGGCTGCCACGGTGGGAGGGCACAGTGCAACTGTTTTATTGATAAGGCAGCCACTTTTCAGCAGAATCCCCCATCCCAGCTCTCTTACAGATGAACTTTTAGGCCTAATCTAAACAGCAATGAGAATATTTTGTTTTAAGACTTTTTGCTTTGACTCCCCCATACACCATCTACAGTCTGAATGGCAGCTCCTTTTTCACATCTAGGTGGGTGCGCATAACAGGCAGGCCTTAGAGCTACAGCTGATCTGATCCTGGGACACACAAACACATTCAAGGTCTCTGGAGGGAAACAGAGGGAACCAAACATTCAGGTGCCTAACTCCCCATCGGGGAGAGATGTACCACCGAGAGCTTACCCCCAGTGTGGGCTCACATGGAGCAATGGTCTGACCTGGCACAGCAATCCCTATGAGAGGGACGTACCATCAGCACCATGCAGTGGTAAACAGCTGCAACGCATTTAAATCCAAAGACATGCAGGGCTTGAGCAATGGATTTACACAAACACCCTACAGGAGGTTACTTGTAGAACATGCTGATCCAGACAGTTTGAACTCTGCTAGCTCCTTGGCATCATAGAATCATAGAATATCAGGGTTGGAAGGGACCCCAGAAGGTCATCTAGTCCAACCCCCTGCTCGAAGCAGGACCAATTCCCAGTTAAATCATCCCAGCCAGGGCTTTGTCAAGCCTGACCTTAAAAACCTCTAAGGAAGGAGATTCTACCACCTCCCTAGGTAATGCATTCCAGTGTTTCACCACCCTCTTAGTGAAAAAGTTTTTCCTAATATCCAATCTAAACCTCCCCCATTGCAACTTGAGACCATTACTCCTCGTTCTGTCATCTGCTACCATTGAGAACAGTCTAGAGCCATCCTCTTTGGAACCCCCTTTCAGGTAGTTGAAAGCAGCTATCAAATCCCCCCTCATTCTTCTCTTCTGCAGACTAAACAATCCCAGCTCCCTCAGCCTCTCCTCATAAGTCATGTGCTCTAGACCCCCTAATCATTTTTGTTGCCCTTCGCTGGACTCTCTCCAATTTATCCACATCCTTCTTGTAGTGTGGGGCCCAAAACTGGACACAGTACTCCAGATGAGGCCTCACCAGTGTCGAATAGAGGGGAACGATCACTTCCCTCGATCTGCTCGCTATGCCCCTACTTATACATCCCAAAATGCCATTGGCCTTCTTGGCAACAAGGGCACACTGTTGACTCATATCCAGCTTCTCGTCCACTGTCACCCCTAGGTCCTTTTCCGCAGAACTGCTGCCTAGCCATTCGGTCCCTAGTCTGTAGCGGTGCATTGGATTCTTCCATCCTAAGTGCAGGACCCTGCACTTATCCTTATTGAACCTCATCAGATTTCTTTTGGCCCAATCCTCCAATTTGTCTAGGTCCTTCTGTATCCTATCCCTCCCCTCCAGCGTATCTACCACTCCTCCCAGTTTAGTATCATCTGCAAATTTGCTGAGAGTGCAATCCACACCATCCTCCAGATCATTTATGAAGATATTGAACAAAACCGGCCCCAGGACCGACCCCTGGGGCACTCCACTTGACACCGGCTGCCAACTAGACATGGAGCCATTGATCACTACCCGTTGAGCCCGACAATCTAGCCAGCTTTCTACCCACCTTATAGTGCATTCATCCAGCCCATACTTCCTTAACTTGCTGACAAGAATACTGTGGGAGACCGTGTCAAAAGCTTTGCTAAAGTCAAGAAACAATACATCCACTGCTTTCCCTTCATCCACAGAACCAGTAATCTCATCATAAAAGGCGATTAGATTAGTCAGGCATGACCTTCCCTTGGTGAATCCATGCTGACTGTTCCTGATCACTTTCCTCTCATGTAAGTGCTTCAGGATTGATTCTTTGAGGACCTGCTCCATGATTTTTCCAGGGACTGAGGTGAGGCTGACTGGCCTGTAGTTCCCAGGATCCTCCTTCTTCCCTTTTTTAAAGATTGGCACTACATTAGCCTTTTTCCAGTCATCCGGGACTTCCCCCGTTCGCCACGAGTTTTCAAAGATAATGGCCAAGGGCTCTGCAATCACAGCCGCCAATTCCTTCAGCACTCTCGGATGTAACTCGTCCGGCCCCATGGACTTGTGCACGTCCAGCTTTTCTAACTAGTCCCTAACCACCTCTATCTCCACAGAGGGCTGGCCATCTCTTCCCCATTCTGTGATGCCCAGCGCAGCAGTCTGGGAGCTGACCTTGTTAGTGAAAACAGAGGCAAAAAAAGCATTGAGTACATTAGCTTTTTCCACATCCTCTGTCACTAGGTTGCCTCCCTCATTCAGTAAGGGGCCCACACTTTCCTTGGCTTTCTTCTTGTTGCCAACATACCTGAAGAAACCCTTCTTGTTACTCTTGACATCTCTTGCTAGCTGCAGCTCCAGGTGCGATTTGGCCCTCCTGATATCTTTCCTACATGCCCGAGCAATATTTTTATACTCTTCCCTGGTCATATGTCCAACCTTCCACTTCTTGTAAGCTTCTTTTTTATGTTTAAGGTCCGCTAGGATTTCACCATTAAGCCAAGCTGGTCGCTTGCCATGTTTACTATTCTTTCGACTCATCGGGATGGTTTGTCCCTGTAACCTCAACAGGGATTCCTTGAAATACAGCCAGCTCTCCTGGACTCCCTTCCCCTTCATGATAGTCCCCCAGGGGATCCTACCCATCCGTTCCCTGAGGGAGTCGAAGTCTGCTTTCCTGAAGTCCAGGGTCCGTATCCTGCTGCTTACCTTTCTTCCCTGCGTCAGGATCCTGAACTCAACCAACTCATGGTCACTGCCTCCCAGATTCCCATCCACTTTTGCTGTGTGTGGAGTTAGTTTTTGAGGGTTTGATCTCTGATATCAAGGGTTAACAGCATTCTGTCTAATTACCTTGGTCGGGATAATTTTGGGACAGCAGCCGATATGTGAAGGACAGTTCTGCAGGAAGGTTAGGGCTGCGAGTGCTTAGCCAACACAGAGGGAATTTATAAGTCTGAGTCTCCTAACCAGCACCTCACATTTCTAAAGGAAACAGATGATGAGCACTCAATAGCAGCCTCTTCTCTGGTCTTCAGTTACCGGGTCCTGCAATTAGATTAAAAAGCAAGACATTTTAGATAGTCAACAATAGCAGCTCTAACATCATCCCCCAGTTGTAAGCAACAGACAAGCTGCTTTGGACTCAGTCTAGGTCCACAAGCTACCCCCTCACCAAAGTCAATCACTGTGTTGAAACGCAGACACTTGGACTGTTCTTCCACACTCGTGCTCACAGCCAGGCAGTTTGCGGTCTCCCCAAAGCAGCGACGCAGCACTCCTCATGCTACCACCACCAGAGCACAAGCAACTCCTGTACTAGCACAGGGAGCTAGCGTTTTGCTCCTTGGTCAGCACACCAGGGAGTAGGGGAATGGGACTGGAGGCCTGGATAAGGGCTTAGGGGCCCTTTCATATACACAGAGAAGGGGGCAGTTTATTAGACAAACTGTTCTCTGTTTACAAGCAACATGCAGGAAAAGCTCCTTAACTGGGAGAAGCAGATGTCTCACTGCTCTATATGCTATGCATCCGATGAAGTGAGCTGTAGCTCACGAAAGCTCATGCTCAAATAAACTGGTTAGTCTCTAAGGTGCCACAAGTACTCCTTTTCTTTTTACGAATACAGACTAACACGGCTGTTACTCTGAAACCTGCTCTATATAGAGTCCCAGTGTATGGTGACGATGCTCTTATTCCTGCCCCTTTGGCTGTGCTCATGCAAGATCAGGACTAGTGCCCAACCTGAGCCCAGAGCTCAGCATTAGTTCCTTCCCAAAAGTAGACCCAGCCTGTCTGGCTGGAGCTCCAACACCTTCAGTGGAATGAAAACCAAGCAACCGTCCTTACTGCTGTGTCTTTGGGAGCTGACCCAGCAGAACAAGGCTGATGCCATGCATCAGCCCATAGTGCAATGATTCATTAAGAAAGATCAAATATGAAGCACAGGTACGTTCTGTAGGTCTCCAGGAAGCCCTGCTAGACTGGATCCTCACCACACCTTGGCTAGAAAGCTGGCTAAAGCTTTATATGACCAGCTGCTCTATTTGGGCACGTTAAGGGTCGTTACCACAGACTTGGAGTAAGTCCTTCTGCTTTAGCTCACTCTCAGCCAATCCAAATGTACACAGACACATCTGAACTCATCTCCAGTGTGTGTTTATCAATGCTGTGACCTTCAGGCACTGAGCTAAGCCATTCCCCCTTTCACCCAAGTATCCTCCTTAGAAAACCTCATCTCACAAGATTAATATACTAGAAAATCTAATCAGATACAGGTGCACACAATCCCAAGGTGGCCTGCCCATACAGCGACAAGACTGATTGCAGGTTTTGTCTGTGAAATGTTCCAGTACCTGTCCAATGATACCTGTGGACTCTCCACCTGAAATCAGGACACCTACTGTCCAGCATCTGGAAATGGTCGACTATTCCATACCACAGCCAGCCAGCCCATAGTGATGACCATAGCAAAAGCTGATGAGCAGTCATTTTTCAAGTACCAATTTCCCATCCATGCACCTCAGCATAAAAAAAAAGCAGAGGGCTGCCGACAACGCACCCTGTACTCCCTAGACACATGCACCCAGCAGATTTTATTGTGAAATTGGTACAATATCCTGGGCTGCCTGGCTTTTTAATCATGGGAGGTGATTAAGCATCTGGTTGTACCTAATCGGTCTGCTTAAAAAGGAGTCCAAAAGAGGTGTTTTCAAGGCAAAATGCAAGCTTCACTGCTGCTCGAAGTACTGGAACATTTTTAAAGTTTAGTTCTGGCTTGAAAAGCGAGGATATTAGACAGTTCCCTTTACTCTGACCTGCCACTTATGTGCATTTGTTTGTTATCTTTCTGCTTACTTTACTGACCAAACTACTTCTGCTAGCACTGCAAAGCCAGCAAAGCTGAGAGGGAGAGCTGGCTTGCGTATAGCCAGATTAGTCAAACTGAGTTCTAGCTGCAGAATCTCTAATTCTTGGCAATGCACAAGCCAGCGTGACTTTCAGATTCTTACTTGGATTCTAAGCTCTTTGGGGAAGGGACTGTCTTTTTGTTCTCTGTTTGTACAGCCCTTAGCACCATGAGATCCTGGTTGTAACAATGATATAAATAATATCATGAATTTTCTGGCCTAACACCTGAGGAAAACTTGGGAATTAATCATCTCTCTCTTGTTCCCCCGCCCATGTGTTTTATGTAAGGCTGCTTTTGACAAGACAACTGCACTTAAAGGGTAAAAAAAAAAATACCCTGCTTGGTGCAAAGAAGGAGTCGATTAGCATAGTGTATTACAATTTTCAGATTTTTCTTAAATCAGATTGCAACCAGACTATTAGACGTTATGCTTTTGAAACGTACTCATCGCTCAGCACCTCAGAGTTACAGTTACATGAATCCTGACCTACTAGCTCAAAATACAGTGATAAAAATAAACTACAGAAATAAGCTTCACACCAAGCCCCCATTTATGTGGAGTGTGTTTTGTACTGCAAATAACTGTGTCCATGATGCTGCATTCTCAGTTCATTCATGCTTTTGCCTGGCAATTTACAGCAGGCGTCAAGTAACGTGTGTATTTCAATGGGGATCTCCTGCAAAAGTGGAGGCCTTTTTTTTTAAACTGGCAAATTCCTACCCAAAGTGTAAACTGTAATAATGCTATTTTGTGCTTCTCCATCACCTTTCATCTGAGGATGCGTTATAAGTTGCATGTTTATCTTCTCAGCTAACTAGTAATACTTAACTTGCAGGGTAAGTATTACCATCCCTCCATTCTGTAGATGGGGAAACTGAGGCACGGGGAGCTTAAGTAACTTGCCCAAGATCAAGGAGACAGTCTCTGTAGCAAGTGGGGCTCACACTGGGAACAGATGCTCAGATCACAGAAACTCTGTCATATACTCAGAAGTAAAAGACCATAATCCTCCCTAATGTTTAAACTAATGGCTACTTCAAAGGAATTCTCTTGCAAAATCTTGCTTTCTTTCAAGCCACAGGCATCCCCGGAACAGGGCAGCTTTATGGCCAGTCCGTCAAGGCTACAGTTTGACAAGGGGACCAAGAAAAACGCTCAATGGATCACACCTCCTTCCAGTTAATGCTTGTTGCTGTTTAAGGGGTAAAAGATTTTCAATTAAGTATAGCGTAAGTACATGAAACTCCCTCCCTAAGATCCAAATGGCATGGAATACCACCAGGCTGTTTAATAATAGTTACCCTGAACTCAATGCTTTGGGAATCGGGCTCTTGGGACACTGGGCAACTGAATCAGTTTTTAAAGAACAAAACCTTGTGAAGAGTCATATGTGGCAAGAGCTCATAAGAGCTGCAATACTGGGTCAGATCATATTCCATCTTGCTCAGTATCCTGTCTCCAACAGTGGCCCCTACCAGAGCTTCAAGGGGAGTAAACACAACAGAGCAATTATGGAGTGATCCACCCCTCTCTTCCACTCCCAGCTTCTAGCAGTTACAGATTTAGAGTCACCTAAAGCATGGGGTAACATCCCTTATCATCTTGGCTAATAGCTATTGATGGAGCTATCCTCCATGAACTTATCCAATTCTTGCTTAAGCCCAGTTACACTTTTGGTCACCACAACATCCCATGTCAATGAGTTCCACAGGTTAGTTGTGCACGGTGTGAAAAAGTACTTCCTTTTGTTTGTATTAAACCTACTGCCTATTCATTTGATCAGGTGACCCCCTGGTTTTTGTATTGTGTGAAATGGTAAATAATGCTTCTCTATTCACTTTTTCTACAACAATCATGATTTTATAGGCCTCTATCACATCCCGCTTAGTCATCTTTTTAGTCTCTCCTTGTATGGAAGCCATTCCAGACCCGGGGTAATTTTTGCTTCTCTTTTCTGAGCCGTTTCCAGTCCCCACAGCCTGACATCTGCGGATCGGAGATCCACGTCCCCTCCACTAGCAGGACATGTGGTGGACAGGAAAGCACGGCAGCCATGCAGCAAAGGGCTGAGACAGGGCATTCAGAGTAAGGCATGGAGCAGAAGCTCAGGATCTGACTTTGGGAGGGATAACAGCCATTTCAGCTCATCAGAGATGGACTCAGATGACTCAGAAAAATGCCAAGTCTTGAGCCCACACTCCCCAACAACTACAATAGACTCATCCATAGACACCATTGGGAACAGACCCAGGCTTGTATATAGGGGAAATTACCAACATTTACTCCAGGGGGAATTTTGTGCCACAACACAGTGCAGAATTTGCACATAATTTCATTTCCCCCCCTCCCCCCAGAGCAGAATTAGTGCTGCAAAGCTGCTGGCTGTCAGTAGCAGATGAGGGACCCAGCAGAGCCTGGCTCTCCAGCTTGCAAATACATGACACTGCCGGGGGGGGGGGGGGGGAGCTGGACTTTTCCATGCAGGTGCAGTTCCCAGCATGTCCTGAAGGAAGAAAGTGGCATGCAGGAAACTCTGTACAAGCCTGGGACCAAGCATCAGGCTGTTTCTCCCTCTGGATCCCTGGGTTCTGGGTGGTAGGGGGTGCAGGTGTCTGGGGCACCCCCTTAGTCCCCCACAGCTGGACTCTGGGAGGGTAGGGGGTGTGGATGCCTAAGACTGGAGGGACAGAGATTTCTCCCAAAGATGGGCCCAGCTGATGTGTGTGACACACTCAGACAGGTGCCCAACAAAAGCATAACAGAGAAACAGGAACTGGGTTGCTGTAGGAGTTTCTTTGACTCTCTACTCCTGGGGGAATCTTTTTTGCTGTCTGTATTGTTACAGACATACTGGCTGACAGGTATTTTGAAATAAGATACCAAAATAATTGAAACTGGTGTGATTATATTATTATTTTGACAAATAAAATATACAGAATTTTAAAAGATTGTGTGCAGAATGTTTAATTTTTTAGTGCAGAATTCCCTAAGGAATACACATTACTACACCACTGTGTGGGTGACTTCCTACGTGAACACTTATTCCAAACAATGGCCTTTTTAGTTTAGATTACATCCCCTTGGAAGTAACACTGGTAGGTTTTCCTGGATAGACACACCCTAGCTCTGAGATTTCAATCAAGTTTTGCAAAACCAACCAAATGCTACAGCTGCTGCACACGTGTACAGCGTCCACTGACTTCAGTAGCAGCTGAACCCGAAGAGCTACAACTGTGCTGAGCTCCACTGTGCCAAACTCAGCCCTGTTTGTAAGCCTCGACTTTTGTTCAACCAAGAGCGGTGAACAATTTAAATGTCAGATGCTACAGTAATGGGGGCAATACATGGAGCCTGACAACCTTTGACACAATGCCACCTACAGCAAAATAAAACCTGGATACAGAAGACACTCCATCCACTACAGAAATGCAGCTGCTTCTAGGGAGGATTGTGTTACAGAGCTCTCCATCTCCACTTGCTGATGGTGGTAATAAAAGCATTTCAGTTTATGTAGGGGAATGCTGACACACGGAATAAAAATACAGAGAAAAGTTATCCCGTTCCACTTTGAGCTAACATGTAGGTCCCAGCTTACAGCATGAGGAGACCACCAGCCGTTGTACTTACTGCTTTTCCAGGATAGGCTATATGGTAAGGACTTAGGTGCTCTCATTCCTGACATTAGGTTACTCTTCTGTTCCATTACTACGCTGGACCCAGGGCTGAAAGAGATCAAATACAAATTATCCTACACATGTGTACTTCTTTTAGCCAAGTACCTTTTACTATAAATATTCAAGTATTTTTCTAAAACTGAAGACAGAGTATGTTAATTTAAACAAACCTTCATGCAATCAGAACAGTTACTTCTCCTCGCAAAGGCTAGAGAAAAGTGTGCAACATGTTGATGCCATCTACTTTGACTAAAATCCCCAGAATCAGTCATCCAGACAAGAAAGAAATAAGCCAAAGACAGCAAGAAAAACCAGAGTTAAAGCTTGATTATCAGTATTGCACTGCCCTCAACTGTAAATGGCATCTCAGCACACATGCCCTAGTCATCTCTATACATGCAGACGTCTAACAGTGAATGCCAGTGAAAATGAGATAGGATCAGAGGCTAAAATAGGGAAAGAACAAGTTAAAAATTACTTAGACAAGTTAGATGTCTTCAAGTCAGCAGGGCCTGATGAAATACATCCTAAAATATTCAAGGTGCTGTCTGAGGAGATATCTGAGCCATAAGCAATTATCTTTGAAAAGTCATGGAAGAAAGGAGATTCCAGAGGCCTGGAAAAGGGGCAAATATAGCGCCAAATCTATAAAAAGGGGAATAAGGACAACTTGGGGAATTACAGACCAGTCAGCTTAACATCAGTACCCGAGAAGATAATGGAGCAAATAATTAAGCAATCAAATTGCCGAATCCTAGAAAATAATAAGGCGATAAGGAACAGTCAGCATGGATTTGCCAAGAACAAATCGTGGCAAAACCAACCTAATAGCTTTCTTTGACAGTGTAACAAGCCTTGTGGATGGGGGAGGGTAATGGTAGATGTGGTGTATCTTAAGTTTAATAAGGCTTTTGATATGGTCTCGCATGACCTCCTCATAAACAAACTAGGGAAATACAACCTAGATGGAGCTCCTACAAGGTGGGTGAATAACTGGTTGGAAAATCGTTCCCAGAGAGTAGGTGGCTCACAGTCAAGCTGGAAGGGCATATTGAGTGGGGTCCCACAGGGATCAGTTCTGGGTCCGCTTCTGTTCAGTATCTTCATCAGCAATTTAGATAATGGCATAGAGAGCACATTTATAAAGTTTGCAGACAATACCAAGCTGCAAGGGGTTACAAGTACTTTGGGGGATAGGATTAAAATTCAAAATGATCTGGACAAACTGGAGAAATGGTCTGAAGTAAATAGGATGTGCAACACTCCATATTCATCATAGTGTTATTATTAGGATCATTGATTATGGCATAATTATGATGTTTTGTACAAGATCGGTCATGTAAGGTGTCATTGGAAAAGTTAGGATAATCATATTCAGCAAATCATATTTGTATGCATGTATCATTTTTGTATCTGAAGTTATGAATATTGACTAGGTATCTGTATTTCAAAGGGGCTTACTCTGGAAAACACCCACAGCCAGCCTTTCAGGTACAACAGTGAAGAAGCCAAACAGTGCTAATGGCTCATCAACAAAGAAAATGGGCTGTGGAATAGCTTAGCCTTCCTGTGGAAGGCCACTCTGTAAGTTATGGCTGCTATGACTCTGCAAGGGCACGTGACCAGACCATGCTTCTGGACTCCATTTGGGGTACCTGAATTTTTCCACAAACTGGTCTGGGAACCAAGTTTGAAACAGAGCTCCTGCCATATGAAAAAGCTATATAAGGCAAGGAGTGACATCGTTGGTTGTTCTTCACTTCCCCACAACTCAACAGAGAGAAGCTCTAAAAGAAAAAGTCTTGGAACAGGGTAGGAGATCCCAAGCTGCAAAACAAATGCAGCTTGTCCCTTAAGAATCTGCAAGCCTGACTATCATCAGCCAGGGTGAGAATTTGTTAATTCATATCCAATCTTTCTAGTATTTTCGGCTTATAGTTTGCAGTTCTGTTTATTTACGAGGTAATCTGCTTTGGTCTGTTTTCTATCATTTATAATCTCTCTTTTGTAGTTAAACTTTTTTGCTTTATCTAAACTGGTATGCCTGTGACCAAAGTGTCTGGGGAAAAATCTCAGCCTGGTTAACACAAGTATGCATTGTCCTCTCCACATTGAAGGAATGGCGAACTGGGTAATAAATTCATACTGATTGGGGTTTTGATCAGGGCGGGATGGTACAGCTCTGGGGTCCCAGACTGGGGGTTATTTTGGCTGTAGCCTCTCTATTGCTGGATCATGCAGTGGCTGTCCAAAGCCTGCATGAAACTGCAGCTGGGTGTGTCCCTGCCTGTGTGAATGCTGCTGGGAGTGTAGGTCCAGGAGCAGTCTATAGCCTGTCACAGGAGCACAGTGCTGAGAGGGAGCCCAGGCTGGTGAGTCAGTGGGCTCAGTGGAACCCCAGTCCCAGGTGGCACCCCTGGGGGAACCCGTCACAGGATGAAATTCAATAGGAACAAATTCAGAGTACTCCACTATCAGTTGCACACATACAAAATGGGAAATGACTGCCTAGGATGGAGTACTGATGAAAAGGATCTGAGGGTCATACTGGATCACAAGCTAAATAGGAGTCAACATCATTCTGAGATGCATTAGCAGGAGTGTTGTAAGCAAGACATGAGAAGTAATTCTTCTGCTCTACTCCATGCTGATTAAATGTCATCTGGAGTATTGTGTCCAATGATTGGTGCCACATTTCAGGAAAGATGTGGACAAATTGAAGGAAGTTCAGAGAAGAGCAACAAAACTGATTAAAGGTCTAGAAAACATGACCTATGGGGGAAGATTGAAAAAAATTGGGTTTGTTTAGCCTGGAGAAGAGAAGACTGAGGAGGGACATAACGGTTTTCAAGTAGATAAAAGGTTGCTACAAGGAAAAGGGAGAAAAACTGTTCTCTTTAACCACTGAGAATAGGACAAGAAACAATGGGCTTAAATTTCAGCAAGGGCGGCTTAGGTTTGACAGGAAGTTTTTCCTTTTGTCCAAGTGGTTGAGCACTGGAATAAATTGCTTAGGGAGGTTGCAGAATCTCCATCACTGGAGATTTTTAAGAGCAAGTTAGACAGACAGCTGTGAGGGATGGTCTAGATCAGTGGTTTTCAAACTTTTTTTCTGGTGACGCAGTTGAAAAAAAATTGTTGATGCCCGCGATCCAAAGGAGCTGGGGATGAGGAGTCTGGGGTGTGGGCTGCGGCCAGGAATGAGGGGCTCAGAGTGTGGGAGGGGGTCAGGGCTCTGGGCTGGGGCTGCAGGAGGGGGCTCTGGGTTGGGGGGGTTCAGAGCTGGGGCAGGGGTGTGGTGTTATCTCGGGAGGCTCCTGGTCAGCGGTGCAGCTGGGGTGCAGAGGCAGGCTTCCTGCCTTTCCTGGCACCGCGGACAACACTGCACCCCGGAAGCAGCCAGCAGCATGTCTGGCTCCTAGGCGCAGGGGTGCAAGCAGCTCCGCATGGCTCTCGCCCACAGGCATTGCCCCACCCAGCTCCCACTGGCCGGGAACTGGCCAATGGGAGTGCAGAGTCGGTGGTCGGGGCGGGGGCAGCGCATGGAGCCCTGGGGCTCACCCCCCACCTAAGAGCTGGACCTGCTGCTGGCCGCTTCCAGGGCACAGTGCAGTGTCGGAACAGCTAGGGACTAGCCTGCCTTAGCTGGGCAGCACCACCGACGGGACTTTTAACAGTCAGCAGTGCTGACGAGAGCCGCCGCGACCCAGTGCCCTTCATTCCGCAACCCAGTTCTGGGTCACGACCCGCAGTTTGAAAACCACTGGTCTAGAGAATACTTAGTCCTGCCATGAGTGCATGGGACTGGACTAGAGGACCTCGAGGTCCCTTCAGCCCTACAATTCTATGTCACTGTTACAGGCTGTAGAAGTTCATATGTTGATGACCTCTGATTAGACAGGTAAGGCGCAGTACAATGATTTGGGTGTTCAGGGGTGAGACAGAGATAATGACCAGACACATTATGCTTCATTTTCCAATCCCGCATTGTGATTACACAAACAACAAAATGATTATTTCTGACTCAGGTCATGAGAGATTAGATTAGCTGTCAGAAGTTTAAGCCTAAATTGCTTAACAGCTGACATCAGTCTGCATTTCTATCAAGCCCAGCGTAACAGTTTAGCGTTTAATAACCCCCCCCCCACAAATACAGAACCAGTGGGGATTGAACCCACGACCATCAGCACTAATAATACTACAGTAGAACTAGAGGAGTAACCATTATCTGGTAGCAACCGTATGTTCTTATACTCTCATATGGATCTGCCACTAAAAGGAAACAGGAAACATTGACCCAGGGGCACAGGACTGTTGAGTCATGCCAGTGGGAACGCCCCCACCATCACCCCAAAAATAGGATTCATGAAGTAAATTGCATCTTCCCAACAACACAGCAGCATGAGTTCAAAGTAGTCTGAAAGCACATCATTTATGGAAAGCACTGTCACAAGAAATACACCTTTTGCTACCTGTTGTTTACGCCACTACTGAACGTGCCCCAAACGAAAGTAGAATTTGATTGCTCCTGTAGATCTGCCAAGAGGAAACAGACATCACTGTGGCTCAGTACTGAGTAACTTCTGCAAGCGTCATAGCAACATCAAATAAGAAATACGACAGAGACGTTGCTAGGTTTACAAAACGGAATGAGAATTTTCTACGGCTTGGCATAAGTGACAGCAGAGCAGACATTTAACTGAGAAATATAAAGTGTAAAGGTTATCATCAATTTCCATTTTCATCAAAGCACAGATGGTGCAACAGACTATATGGAAAACAACAGAAGTTCTGTAAAGAATAGAAGGCATGTGGAAGAGCCTGTGAAGCAGGGGAACTTAATTTGTTCAGGGACAGTATAATTGGGTGTCCCAACACATGATCTGTGCAGAAGGATCTATGGGACCTCTCTCTCCTAGTCCATGTGACTTCTTTGGGGACAAGAAGAAGGGAATAGCAGGCGCTGACAGCCCGTGTCCTCAGCCTACTTCCTTACCTCTATCCCAATCTTCGTCACATGGGGGCGGCTGCCACATGCTGACAATGTTCATCTTCTCTCCCTGGCAGTTATTTGAGTGACTCACTTAAAACAAAGAAGAGTCTTAGTGAGAAAATCTTTTTGGATAAAATAAAATCCTATTTTAGGTACATTAATCATTTTTTGACCTAGCTGTAGAATAGCTCTAGGCCTTGGAGAGGAGCAGCATACACTGGAAGCTGATCAGGTACTCCCCTAGTCTTAGGAGCAAAACTCTTGAGGCCAGGGATGGGCATTTTGAAGGTAGCAAAGGGATACAAAATCCATGAGAACCCTTTGGTGGGCCATACCTTAAGAGGCTATATATTGTCTAACTCAGAAAGGTTTGCTACAACACCGAATGTTTGGCAAGCCAAATCAAATGATCTGGCAGGGTGGATGTGGCCCCCATTTGCCAATGCCTGTTTTAGGCCTTTTCTAAAGCTAAACAATTCTGCACACATCTTTCAGCAATGGTGCAGCTGCTCCAACATACGAATTGGGAGAGGGTTCAGGTGTGTTTCTACTGTCATGTCACAAAAATCTTCTCAGGGTTTTTTCACTACTGTCATGCTCTAAGCCCTGTCTACATTAACATGCACATCATTGCTATCTTCAGTACAACTCTACATTTGCCAGAGAATAGGTATGTTTTCCAGTGTAGTGATAGCCGTATAGATATCAGTGGGGGGGAAGAACTGGAACACAACCCACATAACCAAGTGATTTAGGTGCTGGGCTGACAGACCTGGATAGTGAACTCCTCATCACAGAGCAGACAGCATGGGCAGTGGTAGGGAAGCTTCTCCATAGTCCCCTCCCCAACTTGCCCCACTCTGAACTGGAGGAACCCAACTCCTGTTGGGAAAGTTATTCAGCCTCCCTGGCTCAGTCATGGCTTTTCTGCTAAGATAGTCAAGTAGGATGTAACAGAAGGGAGGATTGTTATGATCTAGACACTTGTCCATTAAGAACTGGACTGAGACCAATTTATTTCACATATGCCACTAGACAGGCTATAAAGATTTTCGGTCACTATCAGGTCAGATCTGCACTGGAGACCCACCTCTCTCATGGCCACTATCTTTCCTCTCTAAGCCATCCAGATTCCCAACTAGATCTCATTCAACACACACAGTTTATGGCATAATGCACAATTCCCATTTTAATGCTAAAATCTCTGGCAGATAACACATGTAATGCAAGCCAGTTGCCTCTCCGATGCTTAGGAGAATTTCCATGGACACAGAATGAATGAAACTCAAGCCTTCAAGGACTCCTGCTACTTCAGGATCATGAAGCACTACAGGTAAAGGGTTGCTTATGGAATAATAGAGCATTAAAACAATCTAACATTAACAGCAAAAGTTACGTTAGAACTCCGTTAGCCCAAGAGTTCCCAAAGTGAGTTTACAGAGCCAAAGGAGTCTACTATTTTCTCACCAATGTCTTCCTCAATGCAGCTTTTGTCATCACAGCTTGATATATGACGGCTGATCTCAGCTCGGGGAACCTGATGGCGGGCATTAAAGGGGCATGTGGCTAGCTGCTTTGCAATTTCAGGGTGGTTCTAGAGAAACAGAAAAAGCATGTGCTATCTCACTGAATTCACCCAAACCCTTGTGTTTTCTAATCACTAGTGAAGGGTTTGTGCAATCTGCATCCTGAAATAGGTTGAAAAAATTAAAACAAGGAAAGTCAAACTTAGTTCAGGTCCTGAGCACAAAAGCAGTGGAAAAACAGCAAAGCATACGCATCCTTTATGATACAGCCTATGTTTGTTTATTTTTACATTTAAACTACGCCCTGAATTTATCTGACTGAAGATCAGCCCCAGAACAAGCACAGTGAAACTGTTGCAGTGTCAGCACTGGCATGGTTCAATGCACAGATGAAATTGCCCTAAGAAGCCGACCTGGGGAGTAAGTGCTTTGAAACCCTAAATAATTCAGCCACTTTATTTTTAAATTAAGTAAGCGACAAACTAGAGAACAAGAAGAAAGTCAAGGGAAGTGTGAATGATGGAGGCAACCTAGTGACAGAGGATGTGGAAAAAGCTAATGTACTTTTTTTGCCTCTGTCTTCACGAACAAGGTCAGCTCCCAGACTACTGCACTGGGCAGCACAGCGTGCGGAGGAGGTGACCAGCCCTCTGTGGAGAAAGAAGTGGTTCGGGACTATTTAGAAAAGCTGGACGAGCACAAGTCCATGGGGCTGGATGTGCTGCATCCGAGAGTCCTAAAGGAATTGGCGGATACGACTGCAGAGCCACTGGCCATTCTCTTTGAAAACTCATGGCGATCGGGGGAGGTCCCGGACGACTGGAAAAAGGCTAATGTAGTGCCCATCTTAAAAAAAGGAAAGAAGGAGGATCCAGGGAACTACAGGCCAGTCAGCCTCACCTCAGTCCCTGGAAAAATCATGGAGCAGGTCCTCAAGGAATCAATTCTGAAGCACTTACAGGAGAGGAAAGTGATCAGGAACAGTCAGCATGGATTCACCAAGGGCAAGTCATGCCTGACTAATCTAATTGCCTTCTATGACAAGATAACTGGTTCTGTGGATGAAGGAAAAGCAGTGGACGTGTTATTCCTTGACTTTAGCAAAGCTTTTGACATGGTCTCCCACAGTATTCTTGCCAGCAAGTTAAAGAAGTATGGGCTGGATGAATGAACTATAAGGTGGATAGAAAGCTGGTTAGATTGTCGGGCTCAACGGGTAGCGATCAATGGCTCCATGTCTAGTTGGCAGCCAGTATCAAGTGGAGTGCCCCAAGTGTCGGTCCTGGGGCTGGTTTTGTTCAGTATCTTCATTAATGATCTGGAGGATGGCGTGGATTGCACCCTCAGCAAGTTTGCAGATGACACTAAACTGGGAGGAGAAGTAGATAGGCTGGAGGGTAGGGATAGGATACAGAGGGACCTAGACAAGTTGGAGGATTGTGCCAAAAGAAATCTGATGAGCTTTAACAAGGACAAGTGCAGAGTCTTCCCTGCACTTCGGAGGGAAGAATCCCATGCACCGCTGCAGACTAGGGACCGAATGGCTCGGCTACAGTTCTGCAGAAAAGAACCTAGGGCTGACAGTGGACGAGAAGCTGGATATGAGTCAGTGTGCCCTTGTTGCCAAGGCCAATGGCATTTTGGGATGTATAAGTAGGGGTATTGCCAGCAGAGCTAGGGACGTGATCGTTCCCCTCTACTCGACATTGGTGAGGCCTCATCTGGAGTACTGTGTCCAGTTTTGGGCCCCACTCTACAAGAAGGATGTGAAAAAATTGGAAAACGTCCAGCGGAGGGCAACAAGAATGATTAGGGGACTGGAACACATGACTTATGAGGAGAAACTGAGGGAACAGGGATTGTTTAGTCTGCGGAAGAGAAGAAGGAGGGGGGGATTTGATAGCTGCTTTCAACTACCTGAAAGGGGGTTCCAAAGAGGATGGATCTAGACTGTTCTCAGTGGTACCAGATGACCGAACGAGGAGTAATGGTCTCAAGTTGCAGTGGGGGAGGTTTAGGTTGGATATTAGGAAAAACTTTTTCACTAGGAGGGTGGTGAAGCACTGGAATGCGTTACCTAGGGAGGTGGTGGACTCTCCTTCCTTAGATATTTTTAAGGTCAGGCTTGACAAAGCCCTGGCTGGGATGATTTAGTTGGGGATTGGTCCTGCTTTGAGCAGGGGGTTGGACTAGATGACCTCCTGAGGTCCCTTCCAACCCCGATATTCTATGATAAGTCTCTGCCTGCGCTAGAGCTTAAGTCTTCGCAGTTAATTTAACCCTCCTGAAACAGGAGGGAAGTTACTCAATGTTCCAGCTGAGGCCACATCTATATTGGGAGCATTTTGCCAGTATAGGTAAACTAGTGTGGACATAAAAGAGCACTACTGGCCCCCACTGAATGAAGAGCCTTTACCCTTAGAAAAGAGCAAGAATACAAAGAGGAAGAACCCACTGCTCAGGCTTGCTCTGCATGGCTTTTATATTACTAGAGCTATGTTGGCTAGGGGTGTGATTCCTCACCAATACAATCAGACCAGTACATCATCTTTACACGTGGATGCAGTTATACCGGTATAAGTGCGCTTATACCAGTACAACTGATATACACTAGCACTGGAGAGCTTAAAATAAGATACTAGACTGAGAGGACAAAAGAAAGGAGCAGATTCTCCTCTTAAATATACAGCATTCTCGCCCAGGATAGAAGACTGCGAAGAGGGACTTGCAGACAGATGTACACTGAATAGAGTTATTAACAATATAAAAAAAAAAAAAAAGACAGCTTAGCAGCTCTACTGCTCTGATTGCAGACTAAAAGAATTAACTGCAACATCAGATCACTTCTGCTTTGGCCAGCCAGAAGGCATCCATATAACACTGGCTGCATTTGTTCCATGGCCTGAAGTGGGAAGTAAATAGCCTGGTCCCATGAGTGAACTGTTGGAAGAGAATAGGATCCCATCACTGAGCTAGGTATTCTGAAGAACCTGTTTCGCCTTTCTTCAGGGTAAATGCACTGATCCGAAGGGCATTACTAAATATGAACTGGATGCTTTTACGAAGTGGTAAATGGAGGAGCGATATAAATATGAAATAAAGACGGCTTCTTCCAGCCTAATAGCAAGTGAATGCATCCTTCTAGCAAAAGGCAGCACAGCATACTGAGCTCACCATGCATTAGCATTTGCAAAAATATGATTTCCAAAGTGCATTAGAGACCTTAACATCCCATCCTACCTTCCTGCACTTTATAAGATGATAGGGAAACCGACAGGCCCTGATTTGATGATATTTATCATAGGGACATTGTATTAACCTCTCTGGATCCAAAGCATCAACTGGAAGAGAAGGAATAAAAAGACAAAGGAAAAAACATTCTGTAAAACAAGATCTAAGTTCATCATCAACACAATTCACAAGAGTGGAAACATACTAGGTACTGGAGCAGCCCTCTAACGGGGTTAAGCCATCAATTTTTAATAGCCGAGACAAAAATGCTAAACTGCTAAGTTGGCACTCACTGTGTGTACCCAACCAAATTCACTTCGGATTTTGGGTGAGTAGAATATTAAATTAAAAATGAGGAAAGCGCAATCAGTAGTGCAGAGTGGCCAGTACATATTAATGACTATACTTATGCAGAACAGTGAGCTAGAAATAAACATTACTATAAAAACCCTTGAAGCTACAAAATTAGCTAGTTGTACAGTAGTGACATGCTAAGGATTGGCAGAAGCACGGCATTCTGAAGTAAATCCTTTTGCATTTACCTTCAGACTCCAAGGCCATCTCTGCTGGATTAAGAAAAAAATCAAACTGAAACAAACATGTCTGGAGTTAAGGATGCAATTTGCACTACAGTGCCCTTGGTCCTGTAAAGTGCAGAGGCTGGCAGGTGCTTAAGAGCCCAACACTCACTGAACATAGTGAGGGCCTAAGTCACAGGCACTTTTTGAAAATGTTCCCTCCTAGTCCATACTATGACCCAGAGACAGGCACGAGTCACCTTAATCACTTAACAGTTACACAGAAGGAACAAGGTAGGGGAGGACCAACTTCTGATAGTGAGAGACACAAGCTTTCAAGCATACATACACCTCTTCTTCAGGATTCAGTTTGTGTTCATGCAGCAGCTTTCTTGCCATCACAAATGTGTCTCCCCTCACGCCTTCCATGCTATTTATCCGCGTTTGTATCAGTGTGCAGAGGGCATGCACAGAAAGGAACATGGGCCAATGGACTGTGGGAGGTTTTCTAGATAGCTGGAAGTAAGGGGGACGGGCCAAATTGATTACATAAATCAGTGTTTTTCAACCTTTTTGCTACCAGGGACTAGCTTAGAATCATAGAATATCAGGGTTGGAAGGGACCTCAGGAGGTCATCTAGTCCAACCCCTGCTCAAAGCAAGACCAACACCAACTAAATCATCCAAGCCAAGGCTTTGTCAAGCCGGGCCTTGAAAACCTCTAAGGATGGAGTTTCCACCATCTCCCTAGGTAACCCATTCCAGTGTTTCACCACCCTCCTAGTGAAATAGTGTTTCCTAATATCCAACCTAGACCTCCCGCACTGCAACTTGAGACCTTTGCTTCTTGTTCTGTCATCTGCCACCACTGAAAACAGCCTTGCTCTATCCTCTTTGGAACCCCCCTTCAGGTAGTTAAAGGCTGCTATCAAATTCCCCCTCACTCTTCACTTCTGCAGATTAAATAACCCCAGTTCCCTCAGCCTCTCCTTGTAAGTCATGTGCCCCAGCTCCTTAATCATTTTCGTTGCCCTCCGCTGGACTCCCTCCAATTTGTCCACATCCCTTCTGTAGTGGGGGGACCAAAACTGGACGCAACACTCGAGGTGTGGCCTCACCAGTGCCAAATGGAGGGGAATAACCACTTCCCTCGATCTGCTGGCAATGCTCCTACTAATACAGCCCATTATACCATTGGCCTTCTTGGCAACAAGGGCACACTGCTGACTCATATCCAGCTTCTCATCCACTGTAATCCTCAGGTCCTTTTCTGCAGAACTGCTGCTTAGCCAGTCGGTCCCCAGTCTGTAGCAGTGCATGGGATTTCCTTCCTTCCTTCCTTCCTAAGTGCAGAACTCTGCACTTGTCCTTGTTGAACCTTATCAGATTTCTCTTGGCCCAATCCTCCAATTTGTCTAGGTCACTCTGGACCCTTCCCTACCTTCCAGCGTATCTACTTCTCCTCCCAGTTTAGTGTCATCTGCAAACTTGCTGAGGGTGCAATTAATCCCATCATCCAGACCATTAATAAAGATGTTGAACAAAACCAGCCTTAGGACTGACCCCTGGGGCACTCTGCTTGATACCAGCTGCCAACTAGACATGGAGCCATTGATCACTACCCGTTGAGCCCGACAATCTAGCCAGCTTTCTATCCACCTTATAGTCCATTCATCCAATCCACACTACTTTAACTTGCTGGCAACAATACTGTGGGAGATGGTATCAAAAGTTTTGCTAAAGTCAAGATATATCACATGCACTGCTTTCCCCATATCTACAGAACCAGTTATCTCATCTTGGAAGGCAATCAGGTTGGTCAGGCATGACTTGCCCTTGGTGAATCCAAGGCTTGCAGCCTTTCTAAACAGTATCAGGGAGATCTGAGGGACAGGCCATTGAGAAAAACTGACACAGATACTTAGGACAAATGGCTACTTGTGACGAAGTGGAAAGTGTCCTAGTGTTTGTATGAATACTGTGCGCGCCTCAGTTTTCCCTATGTGTTGCACAAGTATCTAGGTGGGGGGATAAGGGTGTGGGACCTTTGCAGATACCCCGAGAGGGAAGGTGCAAGTGCCGTCTAGCTCCCTGGGCCCAGACAATAGTTGTATCCTGGCAACGGATTGCCGGGGCCCATCCTCTGCAAGAGCCAGTTGGAGGAATTGGAGAACAAAGGGAGGTGGAGGCCAGGTGACCGGTTTGCCTGGGGAACAGCATACAAGATGGAGGAGGGGGCAACTGGGTGTGACTGTAGGTGGACTGCTGGAGGCTGGTTTCATAAATATAAAGGGAAGGGTAAACCCCTTTAAAATCCCTCCTGGCCAGAGGAAAAATCCTCTCACCTGTAAAGGGTTAGGAAGCTAAAGGGAACCTCGCTGGCACCTGACCAAAATGACCAATGAGGAGACAAGATACTTTCAAAAGCTGGGAGGAGGGAGAGAAACAAAGGGTCTGTGTCTGTCTGTATGCTGCTTTTGCCGGGGATAGAACAGGAATGGAGTCTTAGAACTTTTAGTAAGTAATCTAGCTAGGTATGTGTTAGATTATGATTTCTTTAAATGGCTGAGAAAGGAACTGTGCTGAATAGAATGACTATTCTTGTCTGTGTGTCTTTTTTGTAACTTAAGGTTTTGCCTAGAGGGATTCTCTATGTTTTGAATCTAATTACCCTGTAAGGTATCTACCATCCTGATTTTACAGAGGGGATTTCTTTACTTCTATTAAAAGTCTTCTTGTAAGAAAACTGAATGCTTTTTCATTGTTCTCAGATCCAAGGGTTTGGGTCTGTGGTCACTTCTGCAAATTGGTGAGGATTTTTACCAAACCTTTCCCAGGAAGTGGGGTGCAAGGGTTGGGAGGATTTTGGGGGGAAAGACGTGTCCAAACTACGTTTCCCAGTAAACCCAGTTAGAGTTTGGTGGTGGCAGTGGATATTCCAAGGGCAAAGGATAAAATTAATTTGTACCTTGGGGAAGTTTTAACCTAAGCTGATAAAAGTAAGCTTAGGAGGTTTTCATGCAGGTCCCCACATCTGTACCCTAGAGTTCAGAGTGGGGGAGGAACCTTGACAGCTAGTCAGACTCCTGGTTTGGGACTCAGGAGGAGACACCCATGGCTCTGGGTCTCCTCAAGTTGAACTTTGCTGTAACTTTCTGCTTTCTGTGCTAACAAGATTCTGCTCTATGCTGTGTTCCAGACGACTAATAAACCCTTCTGTTTTACACTGCTGGCTGAGAGTCACTCCTGACTGCTGAAGTCGGGGGTGCATGGCCCCTTTGAAAGGCGTGTAAGGTTTCCCCAGGTGTCCTATTCAGGTGGCTCACTGCAGGGAGCTTATGGTGTGCGACAGGGATGCTGAATGCTCCGAGGTCAGACCAAGGAGGAGCTGAAGCCCAGGAGGCTTGTCCTAGTGAGAGTGTGCCCCAAGGGGTAGTCACACTGGAAGAGGGTCCTGGTCTGGGGGCTAGTCTTCACCAGACTCACTGCAGCTGCGCTAATGTAGGGCAGTAGTGTAAACGCACTATGAAGACCAGAGAGCGCTTTCCTGTCAGCATAAATACTCCACCTCAGCGAAAGGTGGAAGCTATGACAGAATGAGAGTGTGTCCCACTGACTTAGTGCTGATGCGGACAGCTCAGGGGGGTGGCTTTTTCATATCCGTGACTGACATAAGTGACAACAACTTAAGCGGAAGCGTAGACAAGCCCTGAACTTCATTCAATGGTTCCAGAGCACCAAGCCCGTGCACCCATGAACTACTACTATGGGGGGAAAAAAGTCCCCAATGCCTCAAACCAACACCATATACCTGGCTAGGCCTCTGGAGAGGGCAGCACCCTTACCTGACCATGGTACTAATTAGGGCTGTCGATTAATCACAGTTAACTCACGCGATTAACTCAAAAAAAAAATTAAAAAAAAAAAATGAATCGCACAGTTACATTTCAATTGGTATTCTATTGTGTGTGTGTGTATTAAACATTTTTGGGTGTATTCTACATTTTCAAATATATTGATTTCCATTACAACACAGAATACAAAATGTACAGTGCTCACTCTATTCTATTTATTACAAATATTTGCACTGTAAAAATGATAAACAAAAGAAATCACATTTTTCAATTCACCTCATACGAGTACTGACGTGCAATCTCTTTATCGTGAAAGTGCAACTTACAAATATAGATTTTTCTGTTACATAACTGCACCCAAAAACAAACTCAATGTAAAACTTTAGGCCTTACAAGTCTCCTCACTCCTACCTCTTGTTCAGTCAGTCAGTCACTGAGAGAAACAAGTCTGTTGACATTTATGGGAGATATGCTGCCCACTTCTTATTCACAATGTCACCTGAAAGTGAGAACAGGGGTTTGTATGGCACTTTTGTAGCCGGCATTGCAAGGTGTTTACATGCCAGAGGTGCTGAACATTCGTATGCCCCTTCATGCCTCGGCCACTGTTCCAGAGGACATGCTTCCATGAGGATGACACTTGTGAAAAAAATAATGGGTTAAATAACGTGTGACTGAATTCCTTGGGGGAGAGCGGTGCGCCCCCTGCACTGTTTCACCCGCATGCTGCCACAGATTTTCTGTTATAGCAGTCGCAGATGAATACCCAGCAAATGATGTTCATTTTAAGAACACTTTCACTGCAGATATGACCAAACACAAAGAAGGTACCAATCTGAGATTTCTAAAGATAGCTACAATACTCGACCCAAGGTTTAAGAATCTGAAGTGCCTTCCAAAATCTGAGAGGGACGAGGTGTGGAGCATGCTTTCAGAAGTCTTAAAAGAGCAATACTCCAATGTGGAAACTACAGATCTAAACCACCAAAAGAGAAAATCAACCTTCTGCTGGTGGCATCTAACTCAGATGATGAAAGTGAACATGTGTGGGCCACACTGCTTTGGATCGTTATTGAGCAGAACTCATCATCAGCATGGACACATTTTCTCCTGCAAATGTAAACAAACTTGTTTGTCTTAGCAATTGGCTGAACAAGAAGCAAGACTGAGTGTACTTGTAGGCTCTAAAGTTTTACATTGCATTCTCAAACAAAACAATTTTTTTTGTACATAATTCTACATTTGCGAGTTCAACTTCCATGATAAAGAGATTGCACTATATTACTTGTATTAGGTCAAGTGAAAAACACTATTTCTTTTGTTTTTTTGTACAGTATAAATATTTGTAATGAAAAATAAATATAAGTGAGCACTGTACACTCTGTATTCTGTGTTGTAATTGAAATAAATATATTTGAAAATGTAGAAAACATCCACAAATGTTTAAATGGTATTCTATTATTTTTAAGTGCGCGATTACATTTTTCAATTGCTTGACAGCCCTAGTACTAACAGGATATTAACCATGTTGCGTCTGTAGCAAAACGCATTTTGGAGCCAGCCACTGGGAATAAAGTCTATTATGAATTATGGCAAGGACAGGGCCTTAATAAGAACCGTCACTTCACTGGGATGATCCCCAGGAAATTGATTTAGGCCCTGGCTGCACAAGACATGACTGTAGCTTTATAACCAGTTTGTACCCCACACAGCAAATTTGATCTGCTAGTTGGATCATCCATTTCTCCAGACCACAGACATGCTGCAGCTGGGGGACATAGTCCACTAGGTCAGTGTGGGAACTCACAAACCATGATGCACACTGTGGAGGACTGCAAAATGGCAACTTCCTGGAGCTCTTCATGCCTTGAACATCACTGATAAGAACGCTGCGGCTTGGCCGGATTGCATACACTAAATTAATAAAACGAACCACACACAGCTGAGTTACGCCCCCACTCCAGCCTTCCTGGCTCACAAAGGTTGGGGCATGATGTAGAGTATCTGCACCCAATACACTGCCTAGAAGCATTTGTCTCAGAACATCCAGGCCCCGACCCAACAACTACATATTACCCAGCCGGTCTCACACCCACCTTGAAAAACCTAGGTATTGTTTCTTGCTGTGATATTGACCCACATCATCCTTTATTGCCTCTAAAGTTTGTGTGGTTTTGAATTGCAAGACCACCACTGCACCTCGTTTTGGGTCCCAGAATGAAAGAAGTTGTGAACTGCTGCTCTAATACACAGAAGCATATATTCACCAAACTTAATGCCTATAGCGGAAAGTTACTCCACTCCCTCCTTTAACCAAGTTTAAGATACTTTCAAAGATCGAAGCGATCTCTCACTGTATCTTTGCAGAAACCATGAATAGAAACAGAGAATTGCAGGACTGGAAGGGACCTCGAGAGGTCATCTAGTCCAGTTCCCTGCATGAATATTAGAAGCCAGCAAAGAAACACTTACCATAGTTGCCTTCTAAATCCATTTGACTGATGCTGAAAGAACTGAAGCTTTGTTGGAGGACGCTTTGAGCCAGTCTCTGAGTGTCACTCTCCTCCTAAAAATATCAACCCTACAGATGAAAAATGAGGAGATTCACAGATTTCTAAGGCCAGAAGAGAATTATGATAATCTAGGAGTGGTTTTTAACCTGCCACTGGCAGACCCCTGGGGGTTCACAGATTATGTCTAGGATTTCCAAAGGCGTCCTGCTCCTCCATTCAAAATTTTTTAGGAGTCCTCAAATGAAAAAAAGTTGAAAACTACTGATCTAGGCTGACCTTCTGTAGAACACAAGGCATAGGACTGCCAGGAATTAATTCCCATTTGACCTAGAGCAGATCTTTTTGAAATCAAAATTGGATGTCTTTCGAAAATTTGATGGAGAATCTACAACAGTTGGTAATTTTTCCAATGGTTAATTATCCTCACTGTTAAAAATAAACCTTATTTCCATTCTGCATTTTTCTAGCTTCAACTTCCAGGCACTGGAAATAACTTTAAAGTCATTTCAATTTATCCATCACAGCTATTAAGTGTCAAAGATCAACTGCACTACAGCAAGTGGTAGACTTTACAGCTACGCTGTGCAGGCATAGGATACAAGCTTATTCTTGGGGGCCCACGTATAATGTAGGGTACCGGGAACCATGTATTCTTGTGCTCCACAGAGAAAAGGTTTCCTTCAAGATGCTAAAAACCACAGATCTTTGTCTGAAACATCCTCTTTACCCAATACATTTAAGAGGATTCAAAGAACCAGTTCCCAAGAAAAATTAAGCCATGTATTTGGGGAGCTCAGTTATCTTTTTTCATACAAACAAAGTAAAACACACTTGAGCCCCTCCACCTGCCTGAGATGTCAACACTTTTACACCTACCTTGTGGCTCATGATCTGTATGAAGAACTTGGTTCCTGATGTTTTAGTTAAAACAAACAAACAGACAACACAAAGAGTTAGATTCTCTCCTGTCTTCACTGCAATTCACACAATTTGAATGCATCGGTCCTCTAAAAAAAAAAAAATCCTTCCCCCCAAGATTATAAGTCTAAATAAGACAGAATTTAAAGGACTGCACAGTCTAGAGACAACCTGAATCTCAGATTTGGTTGCCCATCAGAAAATATGTTTGCTACCCCGCCGGGGAAAGGGAAAGGGGAAGGGGGAGGGAGGGGGAAGGGCTACCCGGCTGGGGGGAGGGGGAAGGGCTACCCGGCCGGGGGGAGGGAAGAGGGAATAGGTTACCGGCCCGGGGGAGGGGAGGGGAACCCGGCAGGAGGCGTTACCCAGCAGACTTTGCGCCGAACCGGAGGCGCGTGGTCTCAGTGCGAAGGCGGCTCCTGGAGCTCCGGAGCAGGCACGGCGAAGCTCCCTCGTCCTGCACTGTGAGACCACAGCGAGGTGCTCACCCCCCTCCCCTCCCCTCGGGCACCCCAGCGAGGCTCCAACCCCCCCCACCCGCCCCCCTTCAGGCACCCCAGCGAGGCTGCTCAAGTCAGCCCGCCCGCGGAAGGGGCGGGGAGGGAGGGGCCTGGGCACTCGGCGCAGGGGTTAGCTGGCGCCCCCCAGGGTCGGGCTTGGATTGGAGCAGGCCGTGTTGGGAGGGCGGGGCGAACGGGGGAGTGTGGCTAAGGGGCCATGGTGCAGGCTGGGACAGCAGTGGTGGCAGGGGATGGAGCACAGCCTGGATGGTAGAGCAGTGCATGCTGGGAACGTGGGTCAGAGGTGGAGCGGTGCAGGCTGGGACAGCAGGTGAGGGGCAGGAGCAGTGCACCCTGGGAATGTGGGTCAGAGGTGGAGCGGTGCAGGCTGGGGCAGGAGCAGTGCGTGCTGGGAACGTGGGTCCGAGGTGGAGCGGTGCAGGCTGGGGCAGCAGAGGAGGGGCAGGAGCAGTGCATGCTGGGAATGTGGGTCAGGGGTGGAGCAGTGTATGCTGGGACATCAGCTGAGAGGGGAGCAGTGCACTCTGGGAGTGCAGCTTGAGGGTCTGGGAGCTGTTTATGCTTAGGGTTACCAACTTTCTAATTGCACAAAACCAAACACCCTGCCCCTGCGCCTGCCCCTGCCCCCCTCTCGCTACATTCCCCCTCCCTCGGTGGCTCGCTCTCCCCTGCCCTCAATCACTTTCGCTGGGCTGGGGCAGGGGATTGGAGTATGGGAGGGGTGAGGGCTCTAACTGGGGGTGCAGACTCTGGGGTGGGGCCAGAAATGAGGGGTTCAGGCAGGAGGGAGCTCTGGGCTGGGGCAGGGAGCTGGAGTGCGGGAGGAGGTGAGGGTTCCAGCTGGAGTGCGGGCTCTGGGGTGGGGCTAGGGATGAGGGGTTTGGGCTGTAGGAGGGGGCTCCGGGCTGGGGGGTGAGGCCGAGGGATTCAGAGTGTGGGAGGAGGCTGTGGGTTCAGGCAAGGGGTTGGGGTGTGGGAGAGAGTGAGGGCTGGGGCTGAAGTCTCTGGCCGGGGATGAGGGGTTTGTGGTGCAGGAGGGGCTCCAGGCTGGGGCTGAGGAATTCAGAGTACGGGAGGGGGCTGTGGGATGAGGCAGGGGGTTGGGGTGCAGGATTGGGTATGGACTCCAGCTGGCGGTGCAGGCTCTGGGGTGGGGCTGGGGGTGCAGGACGGAGCTCTGGGTTTGGGGGAGTGGCTCAGGGCTGGAGCAGGGGGTTGGGGCACATGCTTACCTCAGTCAGCGGGGCTAAGGCAGGCTCCCTGCCTGTCCTGGCTCTGCGCTTGACTTGGAAGTGGCCAGCAGCAGGTCCAGCTCCTAGGCTGGGGGCCAGGAGGCTCGGTGCGCTGCTCTCACCCACAAGCACTGACACCCCCCCCCGCCACCCGCTCCCATTGGCTGCAGTTCCCAACCAATGGGAATGTGGAGCTGGTGCTCAGGGTGGGGGCAGCACACAGAGCCCCATGGCTCCCGCGCCTAGGAGCTGGACCTGCTGGCCGCTTCTGGGGCGCAACGCAGTGCCAGGACAGGTTGGGACCAGCCTGCCTTAGCCCTGCAGCACCGCCGACCGGACTTTTAACGGGACCCTTTTCAGGGTCCCTTTCCAACTGGGCGTTCCAGTCAAAAACCAGACACCTGGCAACCCTATGTATGCTGGGAGTGTGGGCAAGTAGGGAGGGGTGTCTGCTTATGAGTATGGGCTGCCCTGCTTAGACTAAGCTGCCCGGCCCATGCTGGGGCCTCTGGAAGTTGTCACTTCAGTACCATGATGTGCTTTTGCTCTGAAACGTGACTGGCTAAAAATGGCATCTCCTTAGCTGGCCTGTGTGTGTGTGTGTGTGTGTGTGTGTGTGGGAATCAGAGCTGTGATGGTAGTGACAAAAATGAGAAGGGGGAGGATTTGTTGCATTTTGCTCGTTTTAACTCAGCAGAGCCAGCCCAGCTACAGGAGGGAGAGCTCAGGTCTATTCTGCATCATCATTGTTATTATTTATTTGTATTAGCATAGTGCCCAGGAGCCCTAGTCATGGACAAAGATCTGTTGTGCTAGGCACTGTATAGTGATTAAACAAATGCAACATTAACAGAATTAATATCATATTGCCGCTATATAAATCCACACTACATCCATATCTTGAATACTGTGTGCAGATGTGATGGCCCCATCTCAAAAACATATATTGAAAATGGAAAAGATACAGAAAGGGGCAACAAAAATGATTAGGGGTATGGAACAGCTTCCTTATAAGGAGAGAGAAGACTAGGACTTTTCAGCATGGAAAAGAAACGACTAAGGGGGGGATATGATTGAGGTCTATAAAATCATGACTGGTGTGGAGAAACTAAATAAGGCAGTGCTATTTCTGCTTCTCATAACACAAGAACCAGAGATCACCAAATGAAATTTAAGCCTGTTGCCTATTAAACTAACAAAAGGAAGTATTTCTTCACACAATGCACAGTCAACCTGTGGAACTCCTTGCCAGAGGAAGTTGTGAAGGCCAAGACTATAACAGGGTTTAAAAAAGAACTAGATTAATTCATGAATTAGTCAGGATGAGCAGGGATGCAAACCCAAGCTCTGAAGTGTACCTAGCCTCTGTTTGCCAGAAGCTGGGAATGGGCCAACAATAGGTAAGGAGGAATTCTAGGCTACCCTTAGCTGTATGGTTATGACACTGTCTGACCCCCCTACTGGGTCCCAAGGCCATAGAGCCATTCAGCCAAATGGATGGTATTGAGATGGGGGACTATGACCTGTTCAAAGAGGCTTTGCTGCTGAAGTATGAACTGACCCCCAAGGCGTACAGGAAACGATTCCGGGGTGTACGCAAGACCCCAGGTGTCACTTACAAGGAGGTTGCCAATCTGCTGGGGGAATATCCCTGTAGGTGTGGGAAGGGCACAGGGGCCACTACCACAGAGGAGGGGTGTAACCTGGTGGGGTTGGGGCAGCTGTATGACATCTGCCCTCCAGACCTTAGGATGTGGTTAGTGGACTGGAAGCCTAAAGATCTGGGCAGTGCAGGGGCACTATTGGATGAGTTTGTGAACAGCAGATAGGGGGCAGGAGGGAGTTCCACATCAGGAATTATGATGTGATTGGAATAACAGAGACTTGGTGGGATAACTCACATGACTGGAGTACTGTCATGGATGGATATAAACTGTTCAGGAAGGACAGGCAGGGCAGAAAAGGTGGGAGAGTTGCACTGTATGTAAGGGAGCAGTATGACTGCTCAGAGCTCAAGATTGAAACTGCAGAAAAACCTGAGTGTTTCTGGATTAAGTTTAGAAGCGTGAGCAACAAGGGTGATGTCGTGGTGGGAGTCTGCTATAGACCACCGGACCAGGGGGATGAGGTGGACGAGGCTTTTTTCCAGCAACTCACAGAAGTTACTAGATCGCAGGCCCTGGTTCTCATCAGGGTGACTGAAGTCTCCCATATCTGCTGGGAGAGCAATACAGCGGTGCACAGACAATCCAGGAAGTTTTTGGAAAGTGTAGGGGACAATTTCCTGGTGCAAGTGCTGGAGGAACCAACTAAGGGCAGAGCTCTTTTTGACCTGCTGCTCACAAACCGGGAAGAATTAGTAGGGGAAGGTAAAATGGATGGGAACCTGGGAGGCAGTGATCATGAGATGCTCGAGTTCAGGATCCTGACACAGGGAAGAAAGGAGAGCAGCATAATACGGACCCTGGACTTCAGAAAAGCAGACTTTGACTCCCTCAGGGAACTGATGGGCAGGATCCCCTGGGAGAATAACATGAGGGGGAAAGGAGTCCAGGAGAGCTGGCTGTATTTTAAAGAATCCTTATTGAGGTTACAGGGACAAACCATCCCGATGTGTAGAAAGAATAGTAAATATGGCAGGCGACCAGCTTGGCTTAACAGTGAAATCCTTGCTGATCTTAAAACACAAAAAAGAAGAAGCTTACAAGAAGTGGAAGAGTGGACAAATGACCAGGGAAGAGTATAAAAATATTGCTCGGGCATGCAGGAGTGAAATCAGGAAGGCCAAACCACACCTGGAGTTGCAGCTAGCAAGAGATGTTAAGAGTAACAAGAAGGGTTTCTTCAGGTATGTTAGCAACAAGAAGAAAGTAAAGGAAAGTGTGGGCCCCTTACTGAATGAGGGAGGCAACCTACTGGCAGAGGATGTGGAAAAAGCGAATGTACTCAATGCTTTTTTTGCCTCTGTCTTCACCAACAAGGTCAGCTCCCAGACTACGGCACTGGGCAGCACAGCATGGGGAGGAGGTGACCAGCCCTCTGTGGAGAAAGAAGTGGTTCGGGACTATTTAGAAAAGCTGGGCGAGCACAAGTCCATGGGGCCGGATGCGCTGCATCCGAGAGTGCTAAAGGAGTTGGCGGATGTGATTGCAGAGCCATTGGCCATTCTCTTTGAAAACTCATGGCGATCGGGGGAAGTCCCGGACGACTGGAAAAGGGCACTACATTAGCCTATCTTTAAAAAAGGGAAGAAGGAGGATCCTGGGAACTACAGGCCAGTCAGCCTCACCTCAGTCCCTGGAAAAATCATGGAGCAGGTCCTCAAGGAATCAATTCTGATGCACTTAGAGGAGAGGAAAGTGATCAGGAACAGTCAGCATGGATTCACCAAGGGCAAGTCATGCCTGACTAATCTAATTGCCTTCTATGACGAGATAACTGGCTCTGTGGATGAGGGGAAAGCGGTGGACGTGTTGTTCCTTGACTTTAGCAAAGCTTCTGACACAGTCTCCCACAGTGTTCTTGCCAGCAAGTTAAAGAAGTATGGGCTGGATGAATGGACTATAAGGTGGATAGAAAACTGGCTAGATTGTCGGGCTCAACGGGTAGTGATCAATGGCTCCATGTCTAGGTGGCAGCCGGTATCAAGTGGAGTGTCCCAAGGGTCGGTCCTGGGGCCGGTTTTGTTCAGTGTCTTCATAAATAATCTGGAGGATGGTGTGGATTGCACCCTCAGCAAGTTTGCAGATGACACTAATCTGGGAGGAGAGGTAGATACGCTGGAGGGTAGGGATAGGATACAGAGGGACCTAGACAAGTTGGAGGATTGTGCCAAAAGAAATCTGATGAGGTTCAACAAGGACAAGTGCAGAGTCCTGCACTTCGGAGGGAATAATCCCATGCACCGCTACAGACTAGGGACCGAATGGCTCGGCAGCAGTTCTGCAGAAAAGGACCTATGGGTGACAGTGGACGGGAAGCTGGATTTGAGTCAACAGTGTGCCCTTGTTGCCAAGAAGGCCAATGGCATTTTGGGATGTATAAGTAGGGGCATTGCCAGCAGATCGAGGGATGTGGTTGTTCCCCTCTACTCGACATTGGTGAGACCTCATCTGGAGTACTGTGTCCAGTTTTGGGCCCCACACTACAAGAAGGATGTGGCAAATTGGAAAGAGTCCAGCAGAGGGCAACAAAAATGATTAAGGGACTGGAACACATGACTTATGAGGAGAGGCTGAGGGAACTGGGATTGTTTAGTCTGCGGAAGAGAAGAAGGAGGGGGGATTTGATAGCTGCTTTCAACTACCTGAAAGGGTGTTCCAAAGAGGATGGATCTAGACTGTTCTCAGTGGTGGTAGATGACAGAACGAGGAGTAATGGTCTCAAGATGCAGTGGGGGAGGTTTAGGTTGGATATTAGGAAAAACTTTTTCACTAGGAGGGTGGTGAAGCACTGGAATGCGTTACCTAGGGAGGTGGTGGACTCTCCTTCCTTAGATATTTTTAAGGTCAGGCTTGACAAAGCCCTGGCTGGGATGATTTAGTTGGGGATTGGTCCTGCTTTGAGCAGGGGGTTGGACTAGATGACCTCCTGAGGTCCCTTCCAACCCTGATATTCTATGATTCTATGACTCAGAAGGGGAGTCACACAGAGACCTCTCCAAGGTGGGACTCCAGGAAGCCCAACTCACAGGTGCCCCTGAAGGTCGGGGTGGGCCAATCCCCCGTGGGACTTGAGGGACCTGAAATGTAATTACTGTGGCCAAAAAGGACACAAGGTGGCTCAATGCCTGAAGATGGAGGAAATGGCAGCTGAGCAGAACCCGGCGGGGGGGTGTCAACCGAAGCCCACCAAGAGGGGGCACCTCAGGTCCAGGGGGCCGCAGTCGATAGGGCTATGCTGGGGGTGGGTGGGGGGGAGATACCGAAGCACCGAGAGTAGGGCTTGACAGTGCTGGGCCAGAGCCTCTGTCCCAAGGTGGGGAAACTGAGGCACTGCGAACCAGGGCTGTACCCTCAAACCCAGCAGCCGAATTCCAGATGGAGCTGCAGGAGGATCCCTCCTTAGAGAAGCTGAGGGCCCTTGCTGGCCACAGTGGTGCAGGATCCCAGGGGGAGGACTGCCGGGAGAGATTTCTGTGGGAGAAAGGATTCCTGTACCGGGAATGGGCTGTGTCAAGGTTCCTTCCCCACTCTGAACTCTAGGGTACAGATGTGGGGACCTGCATGAAAACCTCATAAGCTTACTTTTACCAGCTTAGGTTAAAACTTCCCCAAGGTACAAAATTATTTTACTCTTGGATTTCTACTGCCACCACCAAACTTTAACTGGGTTTACTGGGAAAATGTAGTTTGGACACGTCTTTCCCCCCAAAATCCTCCCAACCCTTGCACCCCACTTCCTGGGGAAGGTTTGGTAAAAATCCTCACCAATTTGCATAGGTGACCACAGACCCAAACCCTTGGATCTTAGAACAATGAAAAAGCATTCAATTTTCTTACAAGAAGACTTTTAATAGAAGTAAAGGAATCACCTCTGTAAAATCAGGATGGTAGATACCTTATAGGGTAATTAGATTCAAAACAAAGAGAATCCCTCTAGGCAAAACCTTAAGTTACAAAAAAGACACACAGACAGGAATAGTCATTCTATTCAGCACAACTCTTCTCAGCCATTTAAAGAAATCATAATCTAACACATACCTAGCTAGATTACTTACTAAAAGTTCTAAGACTCCATTCCTGTTCTATCCCCGGCAAAAGCAGCATACAGACAGACACAGACCCTTTGTTTCTCTCCCTCCTCCCAGCTTTTGAAAGGATCTTGTCTCCTCATTGGTCATTTTGGTCAGGTGCCAGCGAGGTTACCTTTAGCTTCTTAACCCTTTACGGGTGAGAGGATTTTTCCTCTGGCCAGGAGGGATTTTAAAGGGGTTTACCCTTCCCTTTATATTTATGACAGGCTGGTTCAGGGCCAACTGAACCTTGGAAAGCCAGGAGGCAATTGGTGGTCCTCCCCCAGAGGGACCACCACAGACTGTTGTATTTGGCCCACAATATTCCCCTTTCAGGGCATCTGGCGCACCAGGCAGAGGCTGCTGCAGCACTTTTAGTGGCCCGGGGCCTTTGATGCCGTCCAACAGTATTGAGGGCCTGGGACTCCTGCCAGAGTGGGGGGGGAAGGCCCAGGATAAGTGTAAAGCAGCTCTGAGACCTCTGCCCATCATAGAGGAGCCTTTCCAGAGGGTGGCCATGGACATAGTGGGGCCCCTCAGCAGGGCAACCCAGTCGGGGAAGAAATACATTCTGGTGGTGGTAGATTTCGCTATGCGCTACCCCGATGCAGTGGCCATGTCCTCTATGGAGGCAGACACCGTGGCAGACGCGCTGCTCACCATTTTTAGCAGAGTGGGTTCCCCAAGGAGGTCCTTACAGACCAGACGTCCAACTTCATGTCAGCCCTGCTCCAGTGCTTGTGGGAGAAGTGTGGGGTCTGACACACCTGGGCCTCGGCGTGTCACCCTCAGTCCAACAGGCTGGGGGAGAGGTTCAATGGGACCCTAAAGATGATGCTGAAAACCTTTCTGGACCAGCACCCACAGGAGTGGGAGAAGTATTTACCCCACCTGCTGTTCCCATACAGGGAAGTGCCCCAGGAATCCACAGGGTTTTCCCCTTTCAGAAATAGGAGGAGGGTGAGGGGACCCCTCAACTTGATGAGGGACGAGTGCGGGGGGAAGGCCTCCCCCGATGGAGTATGTTCTGACCTTTCTGGAAAAGCTCGTGGAGCTCATGGGCTTGGCCAGGGGAAACCTAGCCAGGGCACAGAGGAAGCAGAAGGTCTGGTACGACCGCTCAGCACGTGCCTGCTTCTAGGCTACCAGGGACCAGGGGATGCTTCTCATCCCCATGAGGAAGCACAAGCTGCAAGCTGCCTGGGACGGCCCCTTCAAGGTCATCAGACAGGTAAATGAAGTGAAATATGTCGTGGAACTATCCATCTGGGCACACCACCACCGGGTGCACCATGTCAACATGATGAAGCCATACTGGGACAGGGAGAAGTTGGGGCTGGCTGGGTGTGGGCAGTGGGAGGAGAAGGGAGAGGATCCCCTGGTGGGACTCCTCCCTGAGGTGGGGGCTGACCCCTCGCTGGAATCAATTCTCCCCTCAGACCAGCTAACCCCTGCCCAGCAGGCAGAGATCAGAGAGGTGCTGCCTTCACACCGGCAGCTGTTCTCCAGCCGGCCTGGGCTCACTAACCTGGCTGTTCACCGGGTGGAAACAGGAGCCAATCTTCCCATCAGGTGTTCCCCATTCAGGGTCACTAGAAAAACAGCCCAGGACCTGGAGAGAGAGGTTGGAGACATGCTGGCTTTAGGGGTGATCCAGCCGTCCTCCAGCCCCTGGGCCTCTCCCATGGTGCTGGTCCCCAAGAAGGATGGGTCAATCCAGTTCTGTGTGGATATCGGAAGTTCAGTGCCATCACCGTGTCCGATGCCTACCACTGATAAAATCCTAGACAAGTTGGGGGGGCGCTGATGTGACGAAGTGGGACTGTTCTTAATGTTTCCTCTGAATAGTGTGGGGGTGCCTCAGTTTCCCCTATGCAGTTCTTAAGTATCTAGGTGGTGGGATAAGGGTGTATGATCACTGCAGAGCCCTAGAGGGCAGGTGTGTGCAGGAGTCTGGACACAGAGAATGGCCGACACCCTGTTTCCTGGCCACTGATGGCCTGGGCCCTTCCCCCTGCAAGGTGAGAGCTAAAGGGTTGGAGAACAAGGGAATCAGGTGACCTCCTGGCCCGGGAAAGAAACAAAGCCCAGAGGAGGAGGGGCTGGAGGGAGTTTCAGTTTGGGATGGCTGGGACATGGAGTGAAGGGCAGACGTGGTTGTCTGGCTCACTGACCCTCAAAATGGACCCAGCTGAGGGGTCCTGTTCTCTGCACCTACAAGCTCTGTTTTAGACCATGTTCCTGTCGTTTAATAAACCTCTGTTTTACTGGCTGGCTGAGAGTCACATCGGACTGTGAAGTTGGGGTGCAGGACCCTCTGGCTTCCCCAGGAGCCCTGCCTGAGCGGACTCGCTGTGGGAAGCGCACGGAGGGGCAGAGGATGCTGAATGCTCCGAGGTCAGACCCAGGAAGCTGTGTGAGCCGTGTGTCCTGCAGACAGTCTGCTCACAGACAGGAGACTTCCCCAGAGTCCTGACTGGCTTCATGGGGAGCAGTTCCAGAGCATCGCCCAGGGACTCCATGACAGCTATCAAATCCCCCCTCACTCTTCTCTTCTGCAGACAAAATAACCACAGTTCCCTCAGCCTCTCCCCATAAGTCACGTGCCCCAGCTCCCTATTCATTTTCATCGCCCTCTGCTGGACTCTCTCCAATTTGTCTGCATCCTTTCTGTAGTGGGGGCCCAAAACTGGACGCAATACTCCAGATGAGGCCCTCACCAGTGCTGAATAGAGGGGAATAATCACTTCCCTCGATCTGTGGGCAATGCTCTTACTAATGCAGCGCAATATGCTGTTAGCCTTTTTGGCAACACGGGCACCCTGCTGACTTATCTCCAGCTTCTCATCTGCTGTAACCCCAGGTCCTTTTCTGCAGGTCCTTTTCACCAGTTCCTTATCCACCTTTCAATTCTCATATTAAACCCCATCTTCTCCAATTGAACTAATAATTTCCCAATTGTATCAAATGCCTCACTGACATCCAGGTGGATTAGATCATTGGTTCTCAAACTGGGGGTCACAACCCGGTTAAGTGGGGGGATCACGAGCCCCAACCCCAGCGCGCGGCTGTAAGTTGCGAGCCCCCACCCTTGCGCCAGGCTGTCAGCCCCGACCCCTGTGTGGAGCTGTGGGGCTACGAGCCCCAACCCGGGCACACGTCTGTGGGTCCCGACCCCTGTGCTAGGCTGTGAGCCCTGACCCCGGTGTGCGGCTGTGAGTCCCGACCCCGACCCCTGCGCCGGGCTGTGAGCCACGACCCCGGTGTGCAGCTGTGAGTCCTGACCCCAACCCCTGGGCCGGGCTGTGAGCCCTGACCCCGGTGTGCAGCTGTGAGTCCTGACCCCAACCCCTGGGCCGGGCTGTGAGCCCCGACCCCGACAGGGAATCGTGGTTGCGAGCCCCGACTCCAACCCCCACACAGGGCTGCAAGCCCAGACCCCAACCCTGGCCAGGAGCGGGGCTGTGATCCCTGAGTCCGACTGCCACATGGGGTTGCAAGTCCTGACCCCAACCAGGAGTGGGGCTGTGAGCCCTGAGCTGGGGCCTCCAGGACGCTGGGAGCCCCGACCCCTGTAATGGGGTTTCAGGCGGAGCCCGGCCATGCTGAGGGTTATCAGCCGGGAGCACGCACAGGGTTGTCAGCCCCGAGCCCCGCCACCCACTGTGTTTTAGTCTTAATTTAAAAGCAGTGAGTAAAGGTCAATTCATTTTAAGCAATAGGGTTTAAATTTAGTATTTAACATGGTGTTAAATATCAAAAATGTGGTTTTAATTTTTAAGGGGGGGTCGCACTCAGAGGCTGGGTGTTCGAAAGGGGTCACCAATACAAAACGTTTGAGAACCACTGGATTAGATCTACTGCGTTTCCTTTGTCTGAAACCTCAGTTATCTTCGCAGAGACACCGCTCAGGTTGGCCTGGCAGGACCTACCGATTGTAAAACCAGGGTGTATTTTATCCCAGTTACCGTTCACCCCTTTGTCCTTCGTTACTTTCTCTCTCAGAATTTGTCCCCAGACCTGGCAGACAGTTGAGGTCAAATTAAAAGGCCTGTAGATACCTGGACCACGTTTTTTTCCATTTCTTAAAAATAGGAACTATATTAGTAATTCTCCACTCCCCCGCCCCGAGTTTACAGAGTCATCAGAAATCCTTGCTATTGGGCTTGCAATTCCATGTGCCAGTCCCCTTACTATGCATGGATGGAGCTTATGGGGTGCTAGGGGCTGCAGTGAGTGGGGTGGGAGGACCCAGTAGGGGGCACTCGCCCCTTCTAGTCTGTGCCGGCCCCAGCATAGGGCTCAATTTGTGCTATTTTGGGGGTTGTAAATCTAAGCTCCTGAGCGCTTGTCACTAAGGAGCCCATGTGCAGGGCAGCCTGGTCATAGAATCATAGACTATCAGGGTTGGAAGGGACCTCAGGAGGTCATCTAGTCCCACCCCCTGCTCAAAGCAAGGCCAATCCCCAATTTTTGCCCCAGATCCCTAAATGGCCCCCTCCAGGATTGAACTCACAACCCTGGGTTTAGCAGGCCAATGCTCAAACCACTGAGCTATCCCTCCCACCCGGCTCCCTGGCCCAGCTCCCCACGCTCTGTGCAGCGCAGTGCAACTAGATGTGGGATTCTTCACTTGTCCTAATCTACTGTGCTGTGTGGCTGTTAAACAGCTGCTCCGTCCCACCCCAGAGGTGGCTGCATCTCAGTGCTGGGCAAAGGATCCCTGTATAAATAGCCCCTGCACCCCACCCCAGAGGTGGCTACATCTCAACCCCAGGGATGAACTGAGTGACTGGAATACAAGTGACTCTAGTCCTGGGAGTGAGCAGGGCTGCTGGGCCTCTTGCCAGGGAGGTGGGCAAGGCCTCAGCAGAGATTGGGGCCCTGGGGTGGTGCAAGGCCGGGGCCGAGATTCTTCTGGCCATAGGAGCCCAGTGACTCAGTCAGTGCCCCGCTCCCAGCCAGCCCTCCCCATTCACCGAGCCCTTCGTGCCAGCCATGTCGCTTTGAGTCGCACTAGGTGCCACTCGATAGGACACCTACAATCAAACGGTTTCTTTTCGGTGCCTCGACTGGGCAGTGGGTAATGAGCAGTGGATAACGGATTCTCTAGGCCAGGACTACAGACCTGCTCCCCTGCTGTGCCAGGGATGCCCCGCTGGTCTCATCTCTGCCCCAAGAGCCTCCCCCCGCAGTCCCTGGCAGGGAAGGGATTGCCCCACTGCCAGCGCACAGCAGGCCTATGTGTGACATGAGTTTGGGGGTCTCAACCGCATCCCTAGGGGGATGGGTCCATGCTCTGACGGGCATTAGCTGACAGCCAAGGACTGGCCAAGAGTGCCCTCCCCGCCTTCTCGGGCAGGGCAAGGGGTGGGGTGCAGAGAGATCTGCTGTGGGGCCCAGGCCCTCAGTCTCTGGGGCTGGCAGCACTGCCCCAGCAATGAACCTCCCCCAGGGGCAGGGAGCAGCTGCCGGGTCCAAAGCATCCCAGCAAACACTGGCCATTCGGCACCAGCCAGGGGAAGGTCTCGCACCCAGGCCATTCTGGATCAGAAGCGTGTGTGGGGAGATGGGAGCTGAACACAGACCCCTCTCCAAACGCCCAGCAGCCCCCAGGGCCTCGTCCCTGCGATCCCTCTAACGCCATGGGCACAGGGACCCTCAGCCAGCACCCCCTTAGGGCCCAACAGTGGGGAACCCAGCCCCTTACCAGGCTGCTACCTCCCATGGCCTTGACGCTGGCCCCAGTTCAGCCCAGTTCCCCCACTCTGCAGGTGTCACGGAGTGTGGGGGAGTCCAGGCCCTGCACCCCTCTTCCTGGGATTCACTGAGACTCTCAGCCAGCCAGTAAAACAGAAGGTTTATTGGACAACAGGAACACAGTCCAAAACAGAGCTTGTGGGTACACCCAGGACCCCTCAGTGAAGTCCTTCTGGGGGAGCAGGGAGCTTAGACCCCAGCCCTGGGGTTCCCTGTGTTCCTCCACCCAGCCCCAAACTGAAACTAAACCCACCCAGCAGGTTCCCTGCTGCAGCCTCCATCCACATTCCTGGGCAGAGGTGTCACCTCCCCCTCCCCCTCCTGGCTCAGGTGACAGGCTCTCAGGTCTCCCGTCCCCAGGGCACATTCCCAGGTCAACACTCCCCCCTCCCTGCTGCGTCACATCATCACATCTCTCCCCCCTTCGAGACTGAACTGAGCGGGGTCACTGTGACCAGTGACCTGGGGAAGTTCGGGGCCCCCTCTCCGGGACAGCGCATCTGCTATCAGGTTGGCACTTCCCTTCACCTGGACCACGTCCATGTCGTAATCCTGCAGGAGCAGGCTCCACCTCAGGAGCTTGGCGTTGGCTCCTTTCACCTGGTGCAGCCAGGTCAGGGGAGAGTGGTCGGTGTAGACGGTGAAGTGTCGCCCAAAGAGATAGGGCTCTAGTTTCTTGAGGGCCCACACCATGGCCAGGCACTCCTTCTCGATGGCCGCGTAGTGTTGCTCCCGGGGTAGCAACTTCTTGCTCAGGTACACGATGGGGTGTCTCTCCCCCTTTTCATCCTCCTGCATTAACACCGCCCCCAGTCCCGTGTCGGAGGCGTCGGTGAACACCACAAAGGGCTTGTCAAAGTCTGGGTTTGCTAGAACTGGGCCACTGACCAGAGCCTCCTTCAGCGCCCGGAAAGCCTCCTGGCACTGCTCGGTCCAGACCACCTTGTCTGGCTTCCCCTTCTTGCATAGCTCAGTGATGGGGGTGGCTATGGCGCTAAAGTGGGGCACAAATCTTCGGTAGTATCCTGCCATCCCAATAAAGGCTTGGACCTGCTTTTTGGTGTGGGGAGCGGGCCAGTCTCTGATCACCTCCACCTTGGCCGGTTCCGGCTTTAGGCGGCCGCTCCCCACCCGATGGCCCAGGTAAGATACTTCAGCCATCCCCACCTTGCACTTCTCCGCTTTGACAGTCAGCCCAGCCCCCTGGAGTCGGTCCAGCACTTGTCTAACCTGGGACACGTGGTCCTCCCAGGTCTGGCTAAAGACACAGATGTCGTCAATATACGCCACGGCAAAACTCTCCATCCCCCTCAGGAGCTGGTCCACCAGGCGCTGGAAGGTGGCCGGCGCTCCCTTGAGGCCGAAAGGCAGGGTCAGAAACTCATAGAGCCCCAGAGGGGTGATAAAGGCCGATTTCAGCCGGGCATCTGCATCCAGCGGCACTTGCCAGTAGCCCTTTGTAAGGTCCATGGTGGTAAGGTACCGAGCTCCTCCCAGCTTGTCTAGGAGCTCGTCCGGCCTGGGCATGGGGTAGGCATCCGATACAGTGATGGCATTGAGCTTCCGATAGTCCACACAGAACCGGACTGACCCATCCTTTTTGGGGACCAGCACCACCGGCGAGGCCCAAGGGCTGGCCGATGGCTGGATCACCCCCAAAGCCAGCATGTCCCGGACCTCTCTTTCCAGGTCCTGAGCAGTTTTCCCTGTGACTCGGAAGGGGGAGCATCTTATCGGCGGGTGCGACCCTGTCTGCACCCGGTGGACAGTCAGATTAGTGCGTCCAGGCTGGTTGGAAAACAGCTGTCGGTACGGATGCAGCACCCCCCTGACCTCAGCTTGCTGGGCAGGGGTGAGCTGATCCGAGAGGGGGATTGTTTCCAGGGGGGAACCAGCTCTGGTCCCAGGGAATAGATCTACTAAAGGGTCATCTCCCTGCTCCTCCCACTGACCACACACAGCTAACACCACATTCCCCCTGGCATAATATGGCTTCATCATATTCACATGGTACACCCGGCGGTGGTGGGCCCGGTTCGACAGCTCCACCACATAGTTTACCTCATTGAGCTGCTTGACGACCTTGAACGGGCCCTCCCAGGCGGCCTGTAGTTTGTTCTTTCTCACGGGGATGAGAACCATCACCTGATCCCCGGTGGCGTAGGCACGGGCCCGCGCCGTGCGGTCATACCAGACCTTCTGCTTCCTCTGGGCTCTGGCCAGATTCTCCCTGGCCAGGCCCATGAGTTCAGCCAGTCTCTCTCGGAAGGTCAGGACATACTCCACCACTGACTCTCCATCGGGAGTGGCCTTCCCCTCCCACTCGTCTCTCATCAGGTCCAGGGGGCCCCTCACCCTCCTTCCATATAACAGTTCGAAAGGCGAAAATCCGGTAGACTCCTGGGGCACCTCCCTGTACGCGAACAGCAGGTGAGGTAAGTACTTGTCCCAATCCTGCGGGTGCTGGTTCATAAAGGTTTTCAGCATCATCTTTAGCGTCCCGTTAAACCTCTCCACCAGCCCATTGGACTGGGGGTGATACGCTGAGGCCCAGTCATGCCGGACCCCACATTTCTCCCACAAGCACCGGAGCAGGGCCGACATGAAGTTGGAGCCTTGGTAAGTCAAGACTTCCCTGGGGAACCCCACTTGGCTGAAAATGGTCAGGAGCGCATCTGCCACGGTGTCTGCTTCAATGGAAGCTAAGGGCACTGCCTCGGGGTAGCGGGTGGCGAAATCTACCACCACCAGAATGTATTTCTTCCCCGACCGGGTCGTCTTGCTGAGAGGCCCCACGATGTCCATGGCCACCTACTGGAAAGGCTCCTCTATGATGGGCAAAGGTCTCAACGCCGCTTTCCCCTTGTCCCGGGCCTTCCCCACCCTCTGACAGGGGTCACAGGATCGGCAATACTGCCGGACGGTGGTAAAGACCCCGGGCCAGTAAAAGTTCTGTAGCAACCTCTGCCGGGTGCGCCGGATTCCCTGGTGCCCTGCGAGGGGGATGTCATGGGCCAGGGACAGGAGCTTGCGGCGGTACTTCTGGGGGACCACCAGCTGCCTCCTGATCCCACAGGACTCCCCTTCCCCTGGGGGAGCCCATTCTCGGTACAGGAACCCCTTCTCCCACAGGAACCTCTCCTGGCAGCCTCTCCTCATGGTCCGTCCCTCACTGAGGTCGGCCAGGTCCCTGAGCTTCTGCAAGGAGGGATCTTTCCTCAACTCGGCCTGGAACTCAGCGGCTGGGGAAGGGATGGGGCCCGGTTCCCCCTCCGTGGCCAGGTCTGAGGCCGCAGCCTCTCTGAGCCGTGCCCCTCGGCGCTCCCTCCCCACCCGAGTAGGGTCTCGCGCCTCCAGTGTGGTACCCTCCCCAGGGTCAGGTCGCAGTGCCCCTCGCCAGCTCTGGCTACGGGTCACAAGCAGGGCGGTCTGGGGGTCGCTTGGCCAGTCCTCTAGGTCTCCCCCCATCAAAACTTCAGTGGGCAAATGGTGGTGTACCCCCACATCCTTGGGGCCCTCCTTGGTCCCCCATTTCAGGTGTACCCTTGCCACGGGCACCTTAAATGGGGTCCCGCCCACCCCCGTCAGGGTCAGGTAGGTGTTGGGCACCACCCGATCTGGGGCCACCACCTCGGGCCGGGCCAGCGTCACCTCCGCGCCCGTATCCCAGTATCCATTGACCTTCCTCCCATCCACCTCCAGGGGAACAAGGCACTCTCTCCGGAGGGACAGCCCCGCACCCACCCTGTAAACCGAGCACCCTGAGTCCAGAGCCTCCAGCCCTCTGGCGGGGCTGGCTGGGGGTACTCTTCCCTCCTGAGCAGGTGGCAAACTGGTAGCCCCCCTTTCCTGGGTCGCCTGCCCCTCGTCCAGCTGAGTCCCTACCCAGTTAACCCTGGGTAGGTTGGGTCTGCTCAGTTTGTCCCTGAGCCCGGGGCACTGGGCCCGTACATGGCCTCTCTGGCCACAGTGATAGCAGCTCAGGTCACGTTGGTCCCCTCGAACGGGTCGGAGGGGCCCGACACCAGGCGTTCCCCTTTGGAGGGGGTTCTCCCTATTTCCCCGCTGGGAGGCCCCATGGTGACTCTCTCTCTGCATCGGGGGGGCCTGTTCTTTTGGGACTCCTCCCGGCTACCCCCTGACCGACTGTTCACAAACTCGTCGGCCAGCTGCCCTGCCTGCTGGGGGTTCGCGAGCTTTTTGTCCACCAGCCACAGCCTCAGGTCGGAAGGGCACTGTTCATACAGGTGCTCCAGTACAAACAGGTCAAGCAGGTCCTCTTTAGTTTGGGCCCCCGCTGTCCACTTGCGGGCATATCCCTGCATCCTGTTGACCAGTTGTAGGTAGGTGACCTCAGGCGTTTTACGCTGACTCCGGAACCTTCTCCGGTACATCTCAGGGGTCAGCCCAAACTCACGGAGCAGGGCCTGTTTGAACAGTTCATAGTCCCCTGCCTCTGCCCCTGTCATCCGGCTGTAGACCTCCACGGCTTTGGGGTCCAGTAAGGGGGTGAGGAACTGGAGCCTGTCTGCAGGGTCAACCCTGTGCAGCTCGCAGGCATTCTCAAAGGCCGTCAGGAAGCTATCTATGTCCTCCCCCTCCTTCCGCTGGGCCAGGAAGCACTTATCAAAGCTCCTTGCAGTCTTGGGTCCCCCCTCACTCACCGCAGCCGGGGCCCCACTGCTCCTCAGCCTGGCCAGCTCCAGTTCATGCTGTCTTTGTTTCTCCTTCTCCTGCTGCTCATGTTGACGTTCCCTCTCCTTCTCCTGACGCTCCCTCTCCTTCTCCTGACGCTCCCTCTCCTTCTCCTCCTGCTCATGTTGACGTTGTTTCTCCTCATGTTGACGTTGTTTTTCATGATCCTCCAGCTCCCTCATTTTCCTCTCCCTCTCCCATTCCAGCCGTATCCGCTCCAGGGATGTGGAGCTCCGCTGGGAGGATCCCCTGCTGGCTGCTGGGGTCAGGGGGCCCTCGGTATTCGCTGGGCTTCCCACAACCCCTCCCCCAGGCATAGGTAGGAAGGGTCTCGGGGTGTCCTGGGCAGCAGTCTGACCCCTCCCAGCCTGGTCAGGCCCCAGGGCCCACGCTGCGTCCGCCGGGCGGCTTCCCTCAGGGACAGGGATCGGGTCATCCAAGCGATCCCTCTCCTCCAGCTGGGCAATCAGCTGTTCCTTGGTGGACCTCCCGACGCGCAGCCCCCTCTGCCTGCACAGCTCCACCAGGTCGCTCTTAAGGCGTTTAGCGTACATCTCCCGGCTGGCCACTCGCAGGCCGGGCAGCTGTCCACGGTTTCCAGGAAAAGCCCCTAGTGTGCCAGTCCTTCTTGAGGTCACCACCTCTTTGCCAGGGTAGAGCTGCAGACTCCTCCGCCCCTGGGACCGCTCGCTGCAATCCCCCGGGGGACCCTGTTACTGCAAAAGTCCTTCTCTCTGGTCACACACTCCCAGGGGTTAACCGCCCCCTGAAACCGTCTCTCTCTGAATCTTCAGCACGCCTGGTCCCCGTCAATCCCCCTTCGTTTTACTGTTCCCCAGTCACTTACTGCAGGAAGCGCCGTTCACGGGGTGCAGTAGATCCCACCGCTGCCACCAGTTGTCACGGAGTGTGGGGGAGTCCAGGCCCTGCACCCCTCTTCCTGGGATTCACTGAGACTCTCAGCCAGCCAGTAAAACAGAAGGTTTATTGGACAACAGGAACACAGTCCAAAACAGAGCTTGTGGGGACACCCAGGACCCCTCAGTCAAGTCCTTCTGGGGGAGCAGGGAGCTTAGACCCCAGCCCTGGGGTTCCCTGTGTTCCTCCACCCAGCCCCAAACTGAAACTAAACCCACCCAGCAGGTTCCCTGCTGCAGCCTCCATCCACATTCCTGGGCAGAGGTGTCACCTCCCCCTCCCCCTCCTGGCTCAGGTGACAGGCTCTCAGGTCTCCCGTCCCCAGGGCACATTCCCAGGTCAACACTCCCCCTTCCCTGCTGCGTCACATCGTCACATCAGGGCACTGGAGAAGCCTCCACTGGCAGCTTTGCCGCTGGCTCTCTGTGGCAGCTCCTGCCGAGGCCCCAGGGCCCACGCAGGGCAGCGCTGCCCTCCCAGGGGGCTCGTTAGCCAGGGCCATGCAGAAGCCTGGGTCCCAAAAGCCAACCATGGCTCCCCAGCCGGGAGCAGGTTTCCTTGACACCTGGGTACCCCAGGGGGTGAGATCCTAAAGAGCAGGAGGGGAAGATGCAGAAAGAGGAGAGCTGTGCACGGGGCCATGGAGCGGGGGGAAGGGACAGAGAGACGTTGAAATCAGAGGGGCGGAGGGCACGCCCCATCTTCCTCAGAGCCCTGGGCTGGCCTGTGCCCTGTGGCACCAGGAGTGGGGGCTGGAAAGTGACTTGCCTTGCCCCAGAGTGCCAAGGCCACTGGCTGTACCGGAGAGGCAGTGCGGCTGCAGGAAATGCCCCCCCTCCCCTCGAGCCGGGCTCCGTGGGGCCAGGATTCAGGCCTGGGGAGCTTTGGGCCTTGTGGCGGGGACTCCAGCACTGGGGAAAGGGCCAGCTCAACTGCCCCAGAGCCCACGGCTTGCGTCACACCCCCATCCCCCACGCCAACGGCCCTGCCCTGAAGGGACCCATCTAGGGGCAGAGCGGAGCTCAGGCTCTGTAGCCCCAGCGTGCCAGTCCCACAGCCGGCAGGCAACGCGGGTGCTGTCCCAACAGGAACTGGACTGAGCCCCTCTCCACAGCCAACACCCACTGTCAGACACTGCTTCCCTGGGACAGATTCGAACCCGTGCCCCAGAGAGGAGAGACGCCCCCTAGCCAGCCCAGAATATTATTATTCATCTTACATAGCACTGTCCAGAAAAACACTTCCCAAAGGAGGTCAGTGTCATCATCCCCACTGTACATATGGGGAAACTGAGGCAGAGGGCAGGGAAGGGATTTGCTCAAGGTCACCCAGTGGCAGAGCCAGCCATAGACCTCCAGTCTGCTGCATCCCAGTTCAGTTCTTTACCCACTAGGCCACACTGCCTCTCTTGACTCTGTGGCCATAGCTCGGGAGCGGCTTTCCCTCCACGCACTGCCAGGGGGAGCCATGAGATGTTTAGTATTGTCTGTCCCAAGTGTGGGGAGGCACGAGCCACCCCGGGTCCCACACAGGTGCCTCTGTCCACATGGCACAAAGGCCGAGCGGGCCCATCAGCTTTGGTGCCCCTCTTGTGTCCCAACATTCAGAAGTCACTAGTCAGGCCTCAAAATCATGAGATTTGCTTAAAAAATCACAAGATTTTAATATTTGTTTGCATTCTGGCATGGCTGTGTTTGGGAGGTGTGAGGTCTGGGGCTTCTCCTCCACGCCGAGGGTGGGCACTTTATCTAATGAAAGCGAAGAGTCTTCGTTACTGATCCCATTCCAACTCACCCATCCACCCACTGCTGGGCTCACCATGCAATGATGGGCGTTGGCAACGCTGGCCATTTAAGGGTTAAAGTGTGACAGGGTGTTGGTCTACCCTGGCACTAGAAGGGCAGCAGGAAGAGCAGCAGCCCCACAATTGAGCTGCCTTGGAAATTTGGGGGTGTGTGTGGAACCCTTATGTTTTCACCCCTTGCAAAAAATTTTCAAAAGCCAAAAATGTACATGTGTGTGTGTGTGTGTGTGTGTGGTTTTTTTCATCCCCTCCCATCCACTTTCCAGTGGCAAATGAGAAAAGGACAAAGGGCAGAGAAATGGGGGAGGGAGGGGTAATTTTTCGAAGGCTGTTTTTAAATTGCTCATCAAAAACCTGAAATGTTTAGAAAGAAGCAAATTTTTTCTACAACACTGTCAAGAAAAAGGCCAATTTACCAACAAAAAAGCTCAGGCTTTAGTTAAAAGAGGAGCGAAAGAAGCAGGGCTGAAATAGGTACAGAATATAATGAAAGGAGGGGGGTGCTCCTATTTGCCCCCCCTTCACCTGCCCCAGTGTTGCAAGAGCAATGGGACGCTCTGTGAAAGCAAATGTCAAGGGAAGTTACATAATTAGCCAGGGGAACTCACTGCCACTAGATGTCAATGACATTGCGAGCCGGGCAGGATTCAGACAAGGATGGTGTGGGGTGGGGGAGCAAGGGTGTCAGGACAGAATTTAGAAAAGAGGGCACAAGGACACTGCTGACTGTCAGAATGAGGGGGATATGCCCCCCTTCCCCCCCCTCCCCCGACTGGTTATATCATCATTAGCCACTAGGAGGGGGTTCTTGCACCTTCCTCTGAAGTAGCTGGTGCTGGGGTGGCTGGCCCCATTGATCTGATTTGGGGAAGGAGGCAGCAGGGAGAGGGCGGGGTACTGGGCTAGATGGGCCCTGTGACGCTAGCAGACCAGGTGCCAGCTCATGCCCAGGCCCTTAGGCCTCACTGAACACTGACAAATGCAGAGCTTGACCCAGCCTGTGTGTTAGCCGTGTGAAAACAGCTGCTGATCAGCGTGTGTGGAGTGTTTCGACTTGTGGAATTGCTTGCAGGATTGATCTCTCCCATAACCTCTGTAGCCCGTGGTATAAAGTTAGAATGAATGTTTGCATCGTAAACCTCTGTAACTGCTCTACACCATTGAGTTTGCAAGGCAGCTTACATCCACCTAACACTGCGTCTACACTAAAATTTGGCTCCCGCTGATGTAACTCACCTGCTTTGCTGACTTAATCATGCCACTTCCCCCAGTCAGCGTAGTTAGGTCAATGCAGTGTCAGTGTACATACTGCATTGCTTACATCGACTGTCCCGCAATGCCCCACACTGACAGTACAATCGATACCACACACCACAGACACAAGGAGCCAGGTGTACGCACACACAAGCGCTGTAACTACTGTGGCGGCTGCACGCAGGGCGATTTGATTTTGTAGTGTAGCCATGGCCTGTGTAACTCCCCCAACAGGAGAGAAGCATGAATTAGTGTAAAGTGCTGGGCCTGCCCATTGAAACCAAACGAGCCATTGCAAAACATCCTTACTGATTGCCTCTGTTGTTAGATATTTCACTGCGTGTGTGTGTGTTCTCCCTGTGTGCTGCCCCAGCTCTGTGCAGACAGCCAGCACAGCAGACCTTGAGTGAACCGCCCAATGACCACAAGATCCGTTAAGGGACGAAGGCACCTGGCCAGGTTTATTGTTGACAAGGCATGGTAATAGCACCTGGCAGACTCTACGAGGATACTAAGACATGTATGCTTGTGTGAGGATGTGACGCAGCAGGGAGGGGGGAGTGTTGACCTGGGAATGTGCCCTGGGGGTGGGAGACCTGAGAGCCTGTCACCTGAGCCTGGAGGGGGAGGGGGAGGTAACACCTCTGCCCAGGAATGTGGACGGAGGCTGCAGCAGGGAACCTGCTGGGTGGGTTTAGTTTCAGTTGGGTCTGGGTGGAGGAACACAGGGAACCCCAGGGCTGGGGTCTAAGCTCCCTGCTCCCCCAGAAGGACTTGACTGAGGGGTCCTGGGTGTCCCCACAAGCTCTGTTTTGGACTGTCTTCCTGTTGTCCAATAAACCTTCGGTTTTACTGGCTGGCTGAGAGTCTCAGTGAATCCCAGGAAGAGGGGTGCAGGGCCTGGACTCCCCCACACTCCGTGACAGCCTGTGACAATGGACGCAGCTCAGTGAATGGCGGGACTTTCCATTTCCCCCTTGGCTGGACCAACACATTCTCTCAGAGATACCCTGATACAAACAAGCTGCCCCTCTGACTTAGATACTGCCCTCTGACCTGGCTAGTTATTGTCCACTTTTTTGTACATGTTGGTTTGATTAAAACATTTGTATTTATTACACTGCTATTTGACCTTATCTTTTAGGAGGGCTCAGTGTGTTCCTGTTATCCTTGGGGACTGTTTTTGTGCCGTTCTTGATATTGTGGTTTTTGTACCACGCTTCTGGAATGTGTTTGTGTGAGTCCTTTGTGCCGAGCACTGTCCAGGACTGCGCGTTTCTGCACGATCAGCGCTGGGCTGGCCAGATTCTGGGGACGTGCAAGTGGGCAGGGCCTGACGTTTGCTCACAGCAGGGAGAGGGGATACTGGGCTGGATGGGCCCTGTAGGAATCAGCCAGGCTGAGTTTCCTGCAGGGCAGAGGGAGGTGAGTGGGCCTCCTTAGATGCAGCCTGGGGGGCTGGCTGTGGTGAGGGGGGTCTCGGGCTTTGGGGGGGTTCTCTCCAACAGGCTGTCTCTGTGACTGATGCTGATCACACTACGCTACCCCCTTCTTAAAGCCCAGCCCAGCCCGGCCCAGCCCAGCAGCTGGAGCCCACCCAGTAATTAGGAAATGTGATTTAATTTCAGGCAACGAAATGCCACGAAAGTGGCGGGTGAGCCGGCTTTGGGCTGCGCGGTAAGATGATAAGCAGCATCACACGGGCTGGTTGCATAATTGTGAACTTGGCTCAGGCCGGTCGCCTTCCACACCCCCCGCCCAGCCCTGGAGGTTGGGGGCCGACTCTGGGGAGGGCTGGGGGACGAGATGCTGGGTCCCTGCCTGGGAGAAGGGGTGTGCGCTGGGCATCATTCTGGGATCGCTCAGCCCCCAGCATGGCCAGGCCCAGGGCAGGGGGCACCGGGCTGCAGTCCATACCCACAAGGGATGGCAGGTTGGGGACAGGGCTAGCTCAGCCTGGGTTTGGTGAACTCCGATCTTTAGACAATATTTCCTCTAGGGCCCATTGGATGCACCCGTGCTGCCTACAGGGGGCACTGCCGCTGCATGGGGGTATCACCCACCCGCACCTCCTGCCTCCCACTGCCCCACCCCAAATCACCCCCTGGCCCCTCCACCCATGCACTGTATACAGCTTGCAGTTACTGTAAACCTCTCCCCCTCCCTGCTACCCCCATTGCCTCCCCCCAGCCCTGCTGTAAGCCCCCCAAGTCACCCCGCTCTGCCCCAAACAATCTCCCTCCAGCAGGGTCTGCATGCAGGTCTCTGCAGGATGAGCTCTTCTGCAAGCCTGGTGCAGCTTCACCTGTCCCAGGGTCCCAGCTCCGCCCTAGTCACGATCCCCCCAATCCAGGCCCAAAGGTCTTGGGGGGCCCTGGCACAGCTGGCACTGGGAGACAGGGGCATCTTGGCACCCCATTCCCACCAGCCCCCAGGGCTGGGACCAGCACAGTGATCAGCTCCCCCAGGCCCAGTGTATGGGCTGATGCGTGCAGCCCTCTCCAGCTGCCCTCACCAGGGCCTGGGGCAGAGCATGGCAGAGCCAGGGCAGAGGGGCTGGGCCTGTCTGCTGGACCCACCCTCCCTCCTGGCACCGACCAGGCCCATGGCCAGCTGTCTCAGGCCTGCACCCCCCTCATGCTTCTGGGGCAGGCTGAGGGGTACAGCGTGTGTGGCTGGGGTCCCCCTTGCTCAAGGTGCAGGCCTAGGGTGCACACGGAGCCCCGGTGGCAGCCCAGCTGTAAGAGCAGCCATGGTGGGAGCTGGCGAGCCCACAGTTGGGCACGTGTCTCCGCCGGAGCTTTTTAATTCCGCGCCCCCAATTCTCCGCCCACCTGCCTGGCAGCCGCGCAGCAATTATCCAAATGGCTGTTAATTGTGGCTGATAATTCCCCACGGGGATCAGGGATGGAAAGCTCCGCAGCTGAGCAGATTGGGGCTGGGCCCGAGCAGCAGATCCGAGGTGCCAGGGTCTCTCACCCCGTCCACAGCAGGCACACAACGCTGGCAGTGCTCGTTTGCCCAGCAGGGAGAGAGGAGCTGGCCCAGGGGGCAGGGGAAACAGGGCCTGCTGGGCTCTCAGGGACTGACCTGTTCCAGGGCACCTTCCCCAGCAGGCTGCGTGTGCAATTATTAGCAGGAGTATGAGGGGAGAGAAGGATGGGCAGAGCAAGGGGGGCTGGGAGGCAGGACTCCTGGGTTCTGTGCTGAGCTCTGGGAGGGAAATAGGGTCTAGATCAGGGGCTGGAAGGCAGGACTCCTGGATTGTCTTTTGCCAAGCCTGGGGCACTCTGAGGCGGGCAGGTGCTGGGGAGCCATGGCAGGGTGAGATGGGTAGGGGCACAGGAGGGGTGCAATGCAGAGTCTGGGCTGCAGGGAGCGCATAGGCTGAGAGTGCCTGACCTGGCTGCTCCCCTCCTGCTGCGGAGAGGAACTACATTTTCTCCCTCTGCCTGTCTCCCACCCAGGGCAGCCCGCAGCTGGGCTGGGAAGCAGCCGCCTGCCCTCCCGTGAACCAGCCAGGGGCACTGGGCTTGAAGGGGTGCTAGCCTAACGTGGCCTAGGCCAGGCCCAGATGATCAGAAACAGGGCGTACCCAGCCAGGCCATCCCTGTGCCAAACCTGGCTCAGCCCAGGCCCCAACCCATGGATGCATGGCCAAGTCAGTGTCCTCCAGCCCCCCACCCTCCCCAACTGCCTGCAATAGCAGTGCTGCTCTCCCCCCACCCCCGCCGCACTGGCCTGGCTGGGACACTGCAGGTCGGGGGGGAGGGGTCACAGGCAACCAGAGCAGTGACTCTGTGCATCACGAAAATCTCCCGGGTCCTGGATAAGGCAGGTTTTGTCCTTGGCACAGCACAGCTCACAGGCCTGAAGCCAGCCTCCCTCCCACCTCATGGGGTGCATGACCCTGTGCGGCTAGCTGAGTGCCCCCTGGGCACCAAGGGAGCAGGGGATGGGCTGGGAGAGGGCAGGAGGGGCCACAGCCTGTGAGCAGGGTGAGAGGAGACGTTAGACAACCCCCAATCCTCATGAGTGATGGGTCTGATCCCCCACCACGGTCACCCCTGGTCTGGGCCCTGATCCCCCATACACCTCCGGGACCTGGGGCAGGTCCTTGACGTGGCACTGGTCTCTCACTGTCTCCAGCTGGTGGGGGGTGGGGTTGCTGATGGCACTAACCCCCATGCCCAGTGACTACAGAGGCAGGACGAGTCTCCGAGCTGAGCCGGGGGAGCAGGGTGCGGGAAGGGTAGGAGAATGGGGCTCTCTCACAGCCCCTCATTGTCTCCTTTCACCCTCCAATGGGGGGGGGGGGTTGGGGACACTGCCACTGCACCCCCAGCTGTTGGCACAGGCTAGAGGGTGCCAGAGGGGAGGCCTGGCCTGGCTGGCGGGACGAGCCTACACAGCTGCTCACACAATGCAGGTGCCAGCGCAGGAATAGGGCCCCAAGAGCTGGGGGCCAGCAGCAGCTGGGGTGGCGGGACCCTGGGGCAGCTCTAGGCACAGAAGGATGGAGGAGGTGGGGGTTGGGGCAAAGGCCAGGCCCTAGAGGGGGACCAAGGAGGCAGGTGTTCTTTCCCACATCTGAGCGGGAAGCGGGGGCTAGTGGTTAGAGCAGGGGCTGGGACGCAGAGGGCTGGGTTCCAGCGCTGATTCTGGGAGGGGCAGGGGCTGGGTGGGTATGATTCCCTGTGGGGGCCAGCCTGGGGGCTGGGACCTGGTGCTCGCTCAGTGCCTGCCCCAACCCCACACTTGATGGGGACCCCATAGCTGGCTTGCGGGGACTCCTGAGGCTCCCTCCTGGTCCCTCTGGCACACGGACCAGAGGCAGAACAAGGCAGTAGGGGCAGGGGGCCACGGGGAACTGTGTAGATTTTGGGGCACGGCTGGGTGAGCCAGCACTGCACCAGCAGGGGGCGGCCACAGGCCAGAGCAGAGCTGCCCCCAGGCCCTAGTCTAGCAGTGAAAGGAGCAGTCACTGCCCCACCCTGCTCCTGGGTGCGGGGAGGCAGCGCTGGCCTGGTGACTCGGAGCCAGGACACCTGGGACCTGCAGCAGGGCCGGAGGGGGAGTTGGGGAGATCCCGCTCCCTGGGCCCTCAGCCACCCGCCCCGCCCTGTGCCCTCCCTTCGCCCGCCTGTGAACAGCAGCAGAGACCTCGGCCAGCCTTTGGCAATGCACTTGCCTCAGAGCTGCAAACAAACAAACTCTCCCCCTGCGCCCCCCACCCCTCGGAGGTCACTCCCGGTAAAGGAGGTCACTGCTTTTACCTGGGATCACTCCTGCCAGTGCTTACCCTAGCACAGCCCTGCTGGCGGGCAAGAGGGAGAGGATCTCTAGGGCCCGTGGGATTCAGGGGTGAGGCTTGGCTCAGGGCTTGATCAGACCCAAGGGGGCTGGAGCTGGCTGCCTCAGATGGAGCTGGGGCTCCAGGTGCCCAGGGCGTGGCTCTGATACCCAGGGAAAGGCAGTGGGGAGGTGTCTGCCACTGGGCAGGGGCATTTGATCCAGGCCCATCGGGGTGGCGAGCCCGCTCTGCCCTGCTGCTAGGGTGACCAGACAGCAAGCGTGAAAAATTGGGACAAGGGGTGGGGGGTAATAAGAGCCTATATAAGAAAAAGCTCCAGATATCAGGACTGTCCCTATAAAATCGGGACATCTGGTCACCCTACCTGCTGCTGACCAACCCTGGACGCGCCTCCTACGCAGTCCTGGCTCCATCCCCACTTACTTGGGCACTCTGACTGCAACTCCTGCTAGGACCCCTCCCCCCTTCGGGGGACAGGGCCAAGAGGCCAGGGTGCCAGGCTGTGATGGGAGGGGTGCACGGAGCCAGGACTGGGCCAGCACCCCAAGGCGGTGAATGGGGATGATATGGGGGCAGAAGGGGGGGGGGGGTTCTCTTTAACCCTTTGCAGACTGGACAGACACAGCCTGGGGCTCAGTGGCTGGGTCACATCCCCCCCCAAAGCCAGATGCTGGTAGCAGCCTCTGTGCGCCCCCCATCGCTGACAGAGGGGTGGCAGGAGGGGGAGGGAGAGGGGCTGTGCTTTGGGTCCCAGGCAGGGGAGGTAGGAATGGCTGAAGCTGGTAGATAATGGAGCCTGACTCTCCCCCTACCCCATCGGGGGCAGGGTGGCCACGGGGCACAAAGGGTAACAGCCCTAGAGGCTGTGCCAGAGGGAGGAAGCCTGGCCTGCCCCCTGCCCGAACAGCCAAGCAGCCTAGGAGTCCTCCCCCCGCCCAAGAACTGACACCGCAGCCAGGAGTAGGGGGGAAGGGGCCTTGTTGAGAAGAGCAGGTGGAGCTGGGGGCAGCAAGCTGTGGGGGGCAGAGTCTCTGGGGGGAGGGGGCTGCTTCTAGGCCTCCTCGGGGTCCAGCTGGTTGAGGGTTTGGATGTCATCCAGGAAGCGCTTGGGGGTCAGGATGTGACTGGAACCTGGGGGAGAGAGAGGTGGTTGGCAGCGGTGGGCACAGTGAGGCAGGTATGTGGCTGGCATCACCATCACCCCCATCCTTGCAGCTGGACCCTGCTCTAGTGCAGGGGGGGGAGGGACTGTCTCCTACCCTCCATGGCCTGGCACCGCACCCCTCGTGCCGCTGTACCCTGCACAGCCAGGCAAGAATCCACGCGCTGACAGTGTTCCTCACCCTTGGGTCTTCGAGGGGTGTGTGCAGGGGGTGAGCCATATCCCTATGGGAGTTACTGGGGGTGTCTGACTGGGCCCCCACACATGGTCCCTGGGCAAGGAGAGGCCTGGGGAGCCAGAGGCCAGGAGATCAGGTGGCTAGATACAGGCCATGTGGGGCAAGCACATCTGTTCCCAGGCCCCCGGGTGCGGGAGGACAGAGGGTAGCATGGGAGCCCTGTGGGTGCTGGGCAGGCAGTTCTAGGGTCTCCCCCTCCCAGGGGGTCCCAACTCTCCCTGACCGGGCATTCCAGCCGCCCTTCCCCCCAGGACTCGCCCCACTCACCGATCACCACCTCCCACTTGCCCTTGGTGGCCGGGGTCACTTCGTAGGCGCAGCGCATCTCAGACATGGACAGCCCACCCAGCACGTAAATGATGAGGCGCGGGCCCGTCCGGTACTCGGCCGCTGGCTTGTTCTTGTGCCAATGCCTAAAGCGGGCGCTGGGGGGAGAGAGGGGCAGTGTGGATACCAGGGGCTCGCTGAGGGAATGCCAGATGAAAGGGCAGGGCCTGGAGGAGGCTGGGGGGCAGGCCCTGCCCAAGGGAGTGGGACAGGAGTCCCAAAGCAGGCAAGAGGGAATAGGGGAGGGTGGCACCTGCGCTGGGCTGGGGGTGCTGTCTAAAGCTCGGCCAGTCCCTTTCCTCCATCCTGGGCCCTGGTGTGTTGAGAGACTGCTGGGGCGCGGGGTACATGGTAAGAGGGGTCCAGGGCTCCAGGCTCTTGGACATCCCCTCCCCCGTAGAGGGCAGGGTCCTGGCCACACACTCCCAGGCACAGAGGCTCCTACATCCTGGGGTGTGTGTGTCAGGGCTCTGCCACCCACAGCCCAGCCAGGCTCAGCCTTACCTGACAGCAGCCTGGGAGCTGGTGGTAGGGACCGGGTCCAACACGAAGGGGACGGTAGCCTGGGAGCTGGTGGTGGGGACCGGGTCCGACACAAAGGGCCACAGATTCTTGTCCAGTTTGTCCTCAATGATGTCCTGGCAGGGGGTGGGGGGGTGGAGAGAGGACAGATCAGCAGGAACCTCGGATCTGGTGGCCAAGCCAGGCTCCATTGGGGTGGAGGGGCTGGGACAGCTCCTCACTGAATGATTGACAGTCCCTGGGGGGAGCAGCCTGGGGCTCCCTTTCCAGGGTGGGGCATGGGGAGCCAGCAAAGAACACGCTGACTCCTCCAGTGATGCCCCCCCATCTCCCCACATCCCCCTCAGCTGCTCAGTGCCCTGCTGTGAACTCCCCACCCATCCACCGTTATGAGGAGGGCGGAGACCTCCTGCAGCCAGATCCAGGGCCCCTCATTTGGGGGGCGGGGGAGGGAAGGCAGGGGGCTGCCTCAGTGCCCCTTTCCTGCTGCGGGCAGATCCAGGCCCTGCCTCTTGCTCCATGAGGTGTGTCCCAGGCACGCAAGGGGCCCAGGATATGATACATCCTAATGCCACATAATAGGGGCTTTTACATTAGTCTCTTGCATTGACTTGTACAGGGAAGCTTAAGGCCTGCCAAGCTGTGGCTGGCGCAGAGAGGGGGCACCCCGATTGGATTAGGCATGGGATTGAGGCTACCGCAACTGCCTGCCCCAAAATCCCGCAGGAGGAACCATCACAATGCTGGAACAGGGGCCTGGGAGCCTCCCGCCTGTGATCTGCTAGGGACAGGAGCTCCGGTTGGGGGGTTAATTCTTGGCCTGGAGAAGCCCCAAGCCAGTAGGTTGAAGGCAACTAAGTGTGCCCCCCCACCCCCTTGAGGAGTGCCCCACAGGACAGGGCGATGAGGGGCTCAGCCCCCAGCAAGGGTCAGGGGATGGAGTGACCATGTCACCTCTCACAAGCTAAGCGGGTTTGGGCCCAGGCAGTGCTTGGATAGGAGACCTCTAAGGAAAAGCTTACTGGGTGCTGGGGGTTACTAGTGAGTCAGCAGAGGGTGCTCTATAACCCTAGTGTGGCGCTAGGGGGCGCTGTACTGCAGGGTGCTGGCGTAGGGCTCAGCAGGGGGCGCCCTCCCCTGGCAGTCAGTGTTGACCCCTGTGCAGCGCTTGGGGGCGCTGTACTGCAGGGAGCAGGCGGAGGGCTCAGCAGGGGGCACTCTCCCCTGGCAGTCAGTGCTGCCCCAGTGCGGCGCTAGGGGGCGCTGTATTGCAGGGAGCGGGCGTAGGGCTCAGCAGGGGGCGCCCTCCCCTGGCAGTCAGTGCTGCCCCAGTGCGGCGCTAGGGGGCGCTGTACTGCAGGGAGCGGGCAGGGGGCTCTGCAGGGAACACTCTCCCCTGGCAGTCAGTCCTGCCCCAGTGCGGCGCTAGGGGGCGCTGTACTGCAGGGAGCGGGCGGGGGGGGTCTGCAGGGGGCGTGACCAGTACTGTGCTGCAGGAGTTCATCCTTTAGATGAGCGTCAAACAGCTGCTCCTCACTGGAGGTTAGACCAAGGACCCTGCCAGCCATTCAGATTCCAGTGCCAGTCACGACAGTGTGCTGCCTGGATCCCCTGCACTTCCAGCCTCACACACTGATCACCTCCTGCCCTAGACTCTCGGGCAGCCCTGCTGGGCGGCTGTTAATAGCTGCCTGCCACTCCTTAGGAAGAATTCAGCCACGGTGAGGGACCGCTGTATAAACCGCCCATGGCCCACCCCAGAGGTGGCAACGTCTCAGCACCGGGTAAGACAACTCCCCTGCACTCGTGTCTAGGATTTAAGACCCCTAAGGACGGCAGCAGGAGAGGACTCTCTGATGAGCCCCTCACATGGCTAGAGCCCTGCGCAGATACAAAAGTGTGGATGTGCATCAGCCCGCGATCCACAAGCCGCCTTTTACCTGTATCCGCATCCTCACCGGCAGCAGCTAAGGAGGGTGGGGAAGGGGTCCTGCAGGGAAGGGGCAGTGTGGAGGGGTTGGGGGCTGGGGGAAGGGGCAGCGTGGAGGAGATGGGGTCTCGAGGAGAAGGGGCAGCTTGGAGGGGGTGGTGTCTCGAGGAGAAGGGGCAGTGTGGAGGGGGTGGGGGCTTGGGGGAAGCCCCCAAGGCCAGGAAGTAGATGGCCCGGTACCTCCATGATGTCCTTGAGCATGGGGGTCCAGCGGGAGAGCTGGTAGCTGGACTCCAGCCGCACCTTCCTCTCCGGTCGCAGCTGCCCGCTCTGGGGGAGGAAGGGAGAGGGGTGAGAGGCAGCAGGGAGGAGGTGCGGGGTGGGAACAGGGGCAGACAGGGAGAGCGCGGCCTACCTGAGTCGCGCCAGCCAGGCTGGCAGGGGAGAGGCAGAGAAAAGAACAGAATGGATCACTGAGCGAGAGAGAGAGAGAGAGAGAGAGAGAGAGAGAGGAGGGAGAGAGATTGATGGGAGAACAGAGCTGCTTCCCCCCATTCACCGCATGGCCACCCCAAGCAGTGGTCACCAGCTCCAGCTCCCTGGCGATCTGAGGTCCTGACTCCCAGTATCCTCTGCCGGGGCAGAAGAAGTCACCCCAGATGGGGAGTAACTCGGGGGTCACCCTCATATGGGGAGGGCGTCACCCCACTGTACAGGGACAGAGGCAACCTCTGTGCTGGGAGTAGGTCACTGCCATAGGGGGGCACCTCCAGGATGGCCTGGGCTCCCCTGTGCAGCACAGATCTGCCCCCTGGCATGGGTACAGCTGCTGGCCCCCGGCCCCAGTCCCTTACCCCAGGCGTGAGAGAGATGCCCAGGAACTGCATGTTGTGGATGATGTCTCTCTGCTGCTGGATGTTGGCATGCTGGATCAGCTTGGTGAGGTTCTCCTTGTCCACACCTGCACGGGGACAGACAGGTCAGCGCTAGCAGCCCTGGGATGCACCCACAGCCCAGGCACATGAGTCCGTGGCCCCAGGAGTCCTAGTTCCCTGATCAAATCCTAAGATCCTGCTCTTCCCACCCCTCTCAGAGCTGGGGGTAGACCCAGGAGTCCTGGCTCCCAGCCCCCACTAGACCCCACTGCCCTCCCAGAGCTGAGGACAGAACCCAGGAGTCCTGGCTCCCAGCATCATCCGCTCTAACCCACTGGACCCCACACAGTTAATGATCGAATTTAGGTTCTTGCTGCTCCTCCCTCAACAGGTTTTCTCGGGCGCTGGGGGCAGGGGTCTCTCTAGCTCCCCCTGGCAGTACAATGGGAGCCCCCGTCCCCCTGATCTGTGCTCCCCCTTCTGCGGCCAGTCAGGTGCAATGTCAGAGCCAAGGCCTGGCTCTTTAAGGCTGTGAGGCCTTGAGCTGGAAGGAGGGCAACGGCCCCCCCCGCCCCGCCCTCCCAAACCATTTACTGCTGCTTAGTGCAGACGGGGAGGCCTGGCAACTCCACAGTGCCCCCTGGCCAGGAAACTGGGCAGCCAGGCAGCCAGAGGAGCCCCATGAGGGCACCCTGGCCTGGGCAATGGGCCCAGGGGCAGTGCCTGAGCAGGGTTACAGGAAGAGCCCGGAGCAGGGTGCTGCCCCACCAAGCCAGCATGGGGCAGGAACCGAAGGGGGAAGAGGGACTGTGCCAAGTGTCAGGGTCAGGGAGGTTCCCTAGGCCCTGGTGAGTTTGGGGAAGGGGCTGGATGCAGCAAGAAGCAGGGAGCTGGTACAGGGATGACACAAGGGGTGGGCAGGGGACTGGTCGCAGGAGGCTCAGAGACAAAACATGGTATCTGAGCAGCCTGCAGGAAGAGAGGGATGTCCCTCCTCCCCGCAGAGAACGGGCTGGGGGGAGTGTGGAGAGCGGACACTGCTCGGAAGGCAGCAGCAGGGTGCAAAGGCCACCAGGTCTGACCCCAGGGGGCAGTGCGGAACGTGGGCATAGCGCACTGGCAGGCTTGCATGCACTGAGAGGTGGGCAGAGGGGAGACAGGGCCGTAGAGCCAGGCTGGACACAGGCCCTGGGAAGTGGCTGGCCGGGAGGCGCCCTACATGGCTGGGGGCCGTGCCAGTCTGAGCAGTGCTATTCCCCCCCAGCCCCACAGGCCTGGGCCCTGCCTCCAGGAATGCCCCCTGCAGCAGCAGGCCCCCCAGTGCTCCCCCTGCAGGCCTGTGGCGTTACCATTCTTCAGGAAGATGTAGATCAAGATGATGCGGATCTTGTCGTAGGCCTGCACGCTGGGGTCCAGCAGGACGGGCACAATGATCTTCATGGGGTCCTTGATCTTCTCCCCGTCCACGTCCGTTCCCATGGCCAGGTCCTGTGGGGGGAGGGGGCGCACACACAAGGCCCAGGTCAGGCCACTCTGCTTCCTCCCGCCTCCGCAGCAGGATGGGAGATGTGAGGGCCCCATGACCCAGAGCTCGCCTACTCCGTGCCAGGGCCCCCTCCTCCCTGGGGTCAGCTCCCTCTGGGGTGAGCAACGGGGCCCCAGGGAGTAACCCGAGCCCCATGTCCCCCTTCTGCATCCCCGGTGCTGCATGGGGGGGCTGGCCCTGGCTCCAGCGAACCTGCGGGTCTGAGACCCCTCTCTCCAGGCTGAGACCATGAGCCAGACTCTGCCCCCAAGCCAGGCTCTGCCCACAGACCCACCTGCTCCACGCTGCACAGCTTCTCCACCGTCCCTTTGAAGTGCCGCATGCAGTGCTCGGCCAGGTTCAGGTGCGTGGAGTACTGCGGGGAGAGACCGGGGCACGGGGGGAGTTTACTGCATCACCGGCTGGTCCAGAGCACCTGAACCCCCCAACCCACAAGGAGGGCCCCTCAGCCAGAGTGGCAGCCCCAATCGGCTGTAGAAGCTGAGTATATAGGGATAGTTTTGCCCAGCACTGATGTGCAGCCACCTGTGGGATGGAGCGGGGCAGCGGGAGGGGAGGATCAGGACGAGGGAGCAGCTTCCAAAACAGCCCATGGCTTTTCTGTTAGTCACCACAAGGTTGGGGGCTTGGAGACCAGCAGGTGTCGGGGTACCTGTGCCAGTGGCCAGGAGCTTTCTGTTGGCACATGGCCCAGTGGCACCAGAAGTGGCTCCAATGGGCTGGTTTGGAAGCCCACCAAGGCCCTCTCCCGAGAGCTGCAGCAGCAGGGCACGGGCGTTACCCAAGGGCTGCCATTGGTGGGGCAAACGTGGCAGCTCTGGGCACTGACAGGCAGGCTGCTGCCCATGGTGCCACACAGCACCTGGGGGGAAAATGGTTCTGCCCGACCAGACAGGTCAGCAGCTCTCATCAGGCAGTAAAGCGGAGTACCCCAGAGTGCCCTGCCCCCCAGGAGAGTCCCTACTGTCCGTCACTAGCCCTACAGAGCACCCTGCCCCTCCCATCAGCCCCAATGAATGCCCTGCCCCCCGCCCACTAACAGCCCCAGCCCTGTTACCTTGTTCAGCTCTTTGTGGTACTGGGGCATCTTCTTCAGGATCTGGGACAGGTCCTCGATGTTGGCCTGGAGGGAAGCGGTGGTGAGATCCCAGCCCCTCCCAGCGCACGGAGCCCCCTGCAGGGCAGAGGCCTCTCCTGGGGACAGCCGCAGCAGCCCAGCCACTTGTGCCAGGGCGGGTCACTCAGGCCACGCGTGGCTGCGGCTTAGGTTAGACCTGCCCTTCCCAGGCCAGCTGGAATGACACAGGAGCCCCACAACCCGAGCGCCCCTCAAGGTGTACAGTGGCAGCGTGCCGGGGAGATGCCAGCGTTGGCTCCCTGCAGCTTTCCCTGTGCAGTCCCGATCCTGCTGTCTGACCCCACCCCATGGGCCTCTGCCCTCCCCCACTGTGGGGAGCTCCAGAGCTCTGGCTGGGGGCAGGGGACTCCATATACACCTCTTAGCCCTTTACAGGCAAACCCTGAGAGCAATGGGACAGCCCCCGCCTCCGCCAACCCCTCCTGGGGCAGCAGGATAGCTTCTCCTCCCCATCAGTGGCAGTGGGAAGGGTCCCCCCATCCCGGACTCCCAATCGCTCCCCCCAACTCCCGCCGCACCTTGTCCGTGGTCAGCCTCTTGCTCTCACAGAAGGTGCGCAGCAGCTCCGTCACCTTCCTGCGGCAGGGAGAGGGGTCAGGACGGAGTCAGGCACTGTCTTGGAGGTAGGGGGTGCCATGTCCTATGCTACAGGGGATGGAGCCCCACCCCACGGGCACCAGGGTTCTCTGCCTCGAGAGCCTCAGATGGGCGGGTGGACCTCCTCTTCCTAAGTTACCCCAAGGCAGAGTTCAGTGCACCTCAGGGGGCTCCTGGCACTCTGCTGGGGGGGTCTGGGGCCAGTGGCAGGCCCAGCAGGAGGTCGGTGAGGGACTCACTCAAGGGATCTGTGAGGTGCATGGGGAGACCCTGGGCTTGGGGAAAGACAGTGTCCAGGGGAATCCCCAAGAGGAGATGTGGACAGTGGCTCTGGAAGGGAGGGCTCAGAGGTCATTTGAGGAGAGGGGCTGGGTCCAGGGGGTCTCAGCACTCAGAGGGGAGCATGTCTGAGGGACAAGCCCCAGCACTGGGTGGGAGGGGGAGAGGGAGTCCTGGCACTGAGCAGGAGAGGGGTGTGTTGCGGGGGGGTGTCCCTGCACTGGGTGGGAGAGGAGTGTATCCAAGGGGGAGTGGGGTTTCAGCACTCGATGGGAAGGAAAGGGGAGGGGTGTGTCTGAGGGGGCCCCAGAGTGGGGAGGGGTGTATCTGAAGGGGAGGATGGGGGAAGTCCTGGCACTGGAAAAGAGGGGGAGGGGTGTGTCAACGGGGTGGGCTGTCCTGGCACTGGGTGGGAGAGGTGTGTCCGAGGGGGGAGGTCCTGGCAGTGGGCGGGGAGGGGAGGGCTGTGCCAAAGTGGGGGGTAGCGAGTCCCGGCACTAGGCAGGGCACGGAGGGGTGTGTCTGGGGGTGTCCTGGCATTTGGTGGGGCACGGAGTGGTGTGTCCGGGGGTGGATGGGTCCCGGCCCTGGGTGGGGCACTGAGGGGCATGTCCGGTGGATCGGTGGGGCATGGAGGGGTGTGTCAGGGGGCAGGGCTGAGCGCGCTCACTTGGAGACGTCAGCAATGTGCATGTGGCGTAACTGCACCCAGAGTTCGTCGTCTTCGTCTAGCAGCGCCTCTTTCTCCTGCGAGTCGCTGATGCCCGTCGTCTCGTACCTGCAGGGGGGAGACAAGGTCAGACTGTGGCACCCCTCCCCCCAGTGTGGGGGCTGCGGAGCAGTGCAGGTGCCTGGGTCACATCCCCCCCAGCCCGCCTGAGGAGGGATGCGGGGCGCCCCCTGCTGGCAGCCAGGCCCTACTTGTAGGTGTCGTTCTCGATGCTGAGCAGGTCGTAGGCCATGGCCTGGTAGGTGAGCTCGTGCAGCAGTGGGGACACCAGGTCGAAGCTCCGGTCCACGATCAGCAGCTGAGAACGGGCTTTGTCGGGGCCCTGGGGCAAAGGAGAGAGAAACCCGTCACCCCCTGCTCTGGCGGAGGGTTCCTGGCCTGGCTTACATGGCACAATCCAATGGGCCCTGGTGGCCTGAAACTTCACCACCCGCCCTCTCTGTGGCCCAGCCCCAACCCCAGGGGGAAGCCAAGAGACACGCCCCAAGCTAGCTGGGACGTGCCCTGGGGTCCTGCCCTGACTGGCAGGGAGAGCTCCCCACCCTGCAGGGACGGGCTACCTGCCCCTCGTGCAAATAGCAATGCCCCCCTCCCCCAAGCACGTTCTCTGCTCGTGCCTCTCCACCAACGGGAGCATGCCCCTTACAAGGCAGCCCCCCGACTGCTCCCTGCCCCATATGCTGCGTAGGGAGGGGGGGAACTACACCAGAAGGGCCTGGCGAGTCTATCATGAACCAACACCAGGCCCAGAGACTCTTTGATACAGGGTCCCAGAGGGGGACGATGGGACGTTATCCCTATGCCCCACCTTGCATCTGAGCTGGGACCCCATATGAGGCTCTAGCTCCCCACTCCCAGCCTGGGTGGCCCCCCAGCATCCAGTTGGACAGAGACCACTCAAATGGTCAGCATCTCAGACTCACATCATGGGGAGGCTGGCCCAGCCCTCGCTCCCTGCCTGATCAGCATGCACTGCCCTCTTTGCACAGCAGGTGGCAATAGGAGACCAGCCCTGCGCTCTCATGGCAGACAGCTCTGAAACCGGCTCCCGCAGCCCCAGTGGAACCCAAGCCCACCCAGGAGCACCTCGGCAAGGGGCTGCGTCTGCTCTTCGCTGGGTAGCACAGACAGTTGGGGGCGGGGGGGACATACAGCCCCTGACGCTTCCCCAACTGTCCGACCTCAGTGCGTGGCCCGATTTTCAGCCATGCTCGGGAGCAGAACGTCGGATCAGCCACCACGTACCCGCCTGGCAGGTCTCCACAGCCTCTGGGTAAATGGGTTGAGGCTGACGGGGGAGCGCCTCTCTTGGAGGAGTATCTGGCCCCCACCACTGTAGCACTATCATTGCTGCATCCTGCCCCCCCATGCACGTGGGGCTGGGCAGGGCTGTCACCCCTTTGCAGAGGGGGATGGAGGCCCAGAGGGGCTGGGTGACTCACCCAAGGTCACACAGGGAGTCTGTGGCAGAGCAGGGACATGAACCCAGAGCTGGCGCCTTCATTCCTCTCCAGCCCTACCCAGCCTGGATGGGTTGCTATGCCCAGCCCCCACCCCCACCTCCCACGGGACTCTGCTCACACCTTTGCCAGTTCGGCTCTGCTGGAGGGATCCCCGAGTGCAGATGGGGGCTGGCGTAACCACCGGGTCACCCCACCCTGCCCAGAGCAGAGGGGTGGTTAGTGCACTGGTGGGTGCCACAGCACTGCCTGTCCCAGCTACCCCTCAGGGCTGGCAGCTGGGAAACATCAAGGCAAGAGGGACTAGTGCAGACAAGGCCACAGTGCACTGGGACCGCGGGCTGGGTGGCTTTGGAGATCTGACTGCTAGAGGCCATGCTACAAGAGACCCTGGGGTTCTTTCTGCGCCAGCTGGCAAGGCAGGGGCACATTGGACTGGCCAGCCGGGATTGTGCTGCATGGAGCCAGCATTGCATTGAGAGCAGGGGCTTTAGTCAGCACTCCCTGCCCTGCAGTGGGCGTGCTGTCTGGATTCTATTGAAGGGGGCTGGGCAGGCAGGACTCCTGGCTCCTATTCCTGCCTCTGCCACCTACTCCTGGCACACTGCTCCATGCCTGTTTCCCCCGTGTAACATGGGGATAGTGCTTACACCCGTGACAGGGAGGCTTGGCAAGAGCCTCAGGAATATCCCTGGGGGGACTCACGGGAGTAACAGCAGCAGGGTGTGCACAGAGCAGGATTTTGCCCTCCTGAGAGCAGCCGTCAGCTCCTGAGAATAGCCCAGATCAGACTGGGGCTGCAGGCTGGAGCCAGCTCTGCTGCAGCAAGTAGCTCCAGTGGTTAACAAGCATGCTGTCAAGCCCTTCCCTGTGTAGATGGTTTTGGCAGCCAGGTGTGTGCCAGGCTCCCCTCTGGAGGCAGGCCTGTGCTGCCAGCTGTGAGTTACAGAGCGATTGTGCCATGGCAGCCAGCTATCCCAGAGGGGGGCCCCCCTGCCCGAGACTGGTATCATTATCCCCATTTTACAGATGGGGAAACTGAGGCACAAATAGGGGAGGTGACTTGCCCAAGGTCACCCAGCTGGGAATGGAACCCGGGTCTCCCGTCCCAGTCCAGGGCTCTATCCACTAGGCAACACTGCCTCGGTGGATGGGAAAGTAGAGAGGAATGGTGCGGTCATGGAGCCACAGGGTCGGTGCCAGGGCCCCAGCTGTGGAAGTCTCTGGGAGGAAGCCCTTTGCTGTGCCAGACCCCAACAGGTTTCTCTCTCCCTCCGGGACAGGCCACATGGCCTCCCCACCACCTGAGACTGAACCGCTAGGCTTCACCCCGTGAGCCCAGCCCAGCGAGTCCAGCTGAGACAGATCCTGGTAGAGACCCTTCCACTCCGCAGGGCCCGACGCCCCTCAGCCCGGGTGACAGGGCCACTCACCCAGCGTTGTCAGAACAGTCGGGTTTCTTAGGCACCTGGACCCCAGCCCGGGCAGCCCAGCCCACTGAAGGTTAAAGCAAGAGGCCGTTCTGGTCAGCCCAGAGCCCGGCCGAGCTGCAGAGAAACCTGTTTTCAGCTCCGGGTCTCTCGCTCAGGGCCTGTCTACATGTAAACCACTTCAGCTACTCCGCTTCAGTGACGCCACCTTTCCCATACCCCCGAGCGATGCAGTTGCACCGACCCAATGGCCTCATGTAGACCAGGCCTCGGCCTGATCTTGGTCAGTTCTCAGGTGAGAGCTCCCAGCTTCCCCCACTTATCCCCCAGCTCAAACCTTCCCAACCCTGTGTTCTCGAGCTGGGGGCCCTGCTCCAATTCCCTGCTGGGAGCATCCAGCCAGGAGCCATTGGAGCCGGCACGGTCTTTCTGGCCCCCAGGCTGATCTGGGTTGGATTCCCTTCATTTCACCAAGACAGGGAGGTGACACCCCCGCCCATGACTCTTACCTTCCCTGAGAGTCCTTCCTCCCCACCCCCCACCAGAGAAGCCATGAAATATGTAGGGGAAACTGAGGCACGCATCGGCTTCATAAAAGATATTAGACATTCCCAATTGGTCACAGGTGCACAGTCTGCCAGCAGCAAAGGCTGGAAGCAAGAGCAGAGGCAACAGGAGGGAGAGATCTGGGCAGGCCTTGGATTTTACATCACTTTGCTTCTCCTAGGGGGACAGGAGCCACTGGGTTTCCCGTGTAAGAATCCAGGGCAGGGTGGGTTTGCAGCTCCCCTCTGCTGGGGGTGGGACGGGGATGGCAGAAGCTGGAGGAAGCCCACAGGCCAGGGCTGACTTGTGGCTAAGGCTGGGGAGAGCTGGGTTCTATTCCTGCTCTGACAGACTCCCTGCATGCCTCAGTTTCCCATCTGTAACACAGCCCACCCTGCCTCCCCTGGAAGGCTGAATTCATTAGTGAGGTTCCGATACCATGGTGATGGGTGTAGGAGCACACACAGACAGGAGTGTCCAGGTGTGGAAGAGGCTCTATGTGCGAAGCGGTGACCGAACTGCCCTGTTTATAAACAGAGAGATTGTGCTGGGCGCACACTTCCTCACTCGGTGCCTCAGTTTCCCCATCTGTTCAGAGGGGATAAGGACACTGGCCTTTGTAGAGCGCTTTGAGATCTGCCCACAGCCAGTGTTAGAGAAGGGCTGGGGCCATTAGTCCAGCCACAGAGGAAATGCTATTGTTCTGCCAACCCCTCAGGATCTCCAAGGGGGTCTAGACCCTCACCCCTCCCCTCGCCAGGATCTCCGAGCGGGTTCTAAATCACTCCTCCTTCCTTTTACTTCTCATGTGTTCCCCCTCCCCCACGGCTCTGTCCCATGGCGAGGGCGTGGCCGGCACAGCTTGCTCACCTGTCCCATGCTGGGCTCGTATGCCTTGAACTCCTTGAGTTTGGCCAGCACAGCGTGTGCCAAGTGGAAATTATCTTCATGGTCCCTGCAGCAAAGACAAACCCTGTGGGTCAGAAACAGCTCCTCCCCTGGGGCACACGCACTTCCTGTAGGAGATGACCAGGTACCCTCGCCCTCTGGGCACACTCACTTCCTGTAGAGGATGGCCGGGTACCTCCCCATGGCACAGTCACTTCCTATAGGGGATAGCGGGGTACCCCTTCCCCTGGGCACACTCACTTCCTGAAGCAGATGGCTGGGTACCCCTCCCCTCGGGCACACTCACTTCCTATAGAGGATGGCCGGGTACCCTTCTCCCTCTGGGCACACTCACTTCCTGTAGCGGATGGCTGGATACTCCTCCAGGCTTTCACACAATGTGGCAATCTGCTCTGCCAGCATCTCCATCTGCTTGTTCTTTTCGAAAAAGCGGTGGGGGCTGAACCAGTTGTGGAAGGTCTGTGGCCTGTCCAGGGAGTACACCTGGGGGACGGGGGAGAGCAGAGATCAGACCCTGGTGCCAACTGCTGGCAGCCAGGTCAGCTGTGCCCCATACCGCACCCCTAAGATGCGCTGTTGGACCAGGCCAGCCTGGCGGAGCCGTAGCAAGCCCCTAGTGAGGGAAAGATCCCTTTGCCAGTGCCACTCCTGTTGTGGTAGAGGGATAGTGGCCCAGAGATTCATGCACCAGCCTGGGATGAAGATGCCCCAGGTTCAGGTCCTTACGTGGCTGCAGACTCCCGGGTGCCCTCAGGGGTGTGTCTCTGCCCTGGAGAAGTCAATGTTGCGGGAGGGGGCTTGGCCACGCTTCTAGTCTGGCGAAAGCCCCAGCATAGCCACGGGCAAACCCGGCATCAAGGCGCGTCTGCCGCTGTCGCTTATTTCACTGGCCGAAAAGAACGAGCCACTGGGACAAACATGCTTGGACACCAATAAAACAGTATCGGCCCACAAAGGGTTTGCTGGCACAACGGGACAGGTGAGCCAGCAAAGCCTCCTGATGGACACTCAGCTTATACCAGCCAAAGCTTCTCTTGGCACAGCTGGCACCGGTACCCCAGATGAAATCAGCTACAGTGGCGAAAGGACTGCCTTGCCAGCATGACGGCATCTACCCAGGGGCTCTGCCAGCACAGCTGCATCAGTTACAGGGGGGATTTTTTCTCTCATGTCCCTGTAACAAACCCATACCAACAAAGCTTTTGTGTGTAGACCAGGCTCATGTCTCTCGGTGCCTCAGTTTCCCCATCAATGCAATGGGGCTGACAACACAGCCCTGCCCCTCAGGGGCGTGAGGGGGGAAATCCACTGATGACACAAGGAGGGGATGGGGCAGTTGGGCAAAGGGCAGGTGTGTGGAGTATTGGGCTGTCTTGAAGGCCTGGTATAAACCATCAGTAAGAGCTGGTAAAGCCAGGGAGGCAGGACCCTCCTCCCCCATACATCTACCATCCCCACCAGGTGCAAGCCAGTGATTCCACGTCTCACAGGGTGAGAGCAGCCAGCTAGTCCATGCTGCCCTGTGCTGGCGTCAAACCCAGGGCCCTAGAAGGGAAAGGTTCCCCCCGCCGAGCCACATGAAACACTAAGGGTGGAGTGTCGTACATCACCGTCCACCCCGCGGCCCTGCTCCTCCAAAGCCCGGCCACCCCTCACCTGGCTCTCGTAGGGCAGGAAGGCCATGTTGATCTCCTTGAGGGTTTTGATGGCCTTGGTGATCCGTGACTTCCTCAGCTCGTTGAACAGAGACTCAGGACAGGCTGCAAAGCAAAGGCAGTGGGTGGGAGTGACAGGCACAGGGCTCAGGACCCTCAGCACAGCGCCAGCCCCCACGGACGGGGCCAGGATGGGCATAGCAGGGGCAGTAGTGCTGCACACCTGTGGGGAACCTGAGCAAGCCAGCAGTGCCACACAGGAGTCAACAATGAGTCCAGCCCCCCCGAACCAGAGTCATGCCGGGTTCTCGCTTTCTGCAGCATCAGCAGCAGGGGGGGCACAATCTCTCCTACACAGCCCCTGCCTCACACCCTGCCCTCAGCCCCCCCACAGGGCTGAGTGACTGGAGTGTACAACTCAGGATGATGCACAAAGAGGAACGGGGACTTGGGCTCCCCCTGCCGCTGTAATGGGGAGAAGCAGATCTGACCCTGACACACTGGGTATTCTGGTGGTGTCCCACCTCCTCACCCCAGTTGGGACTGATGGAGCAATGCATGCTGGGAACAGTAGCCAGAGGCCACCTTTCTGGGCACACCCTGCAGGTGTCTGTGAGCAATGCTGGCTGGAGGCAGGAGGAGAAGAGGGGAAAGGGATAGGTGGAGTCGTTCGGTCTGCTCTGCTGGGGCTGCATCCCCCTGCAGGAGGGCAGAGCGTAATCAGGGGGGTGCGCACTGGCCTGCCAGCAGAGAGAGACCCCTCCCACCCCCAGGCTCCAGTGTGCCGCTGGCCAGGCTCCCAGCTGGGGGATCCCCCGACCCCCGATACTCACGGCTGAGGAAGAAGACGTGAGCTGCCTTGTAGTTGAAGGTGGGGGTGCCCTGGAAGTCATTGATCAGAGCCTGCACTGACTGCAAAGGGAGAAGAGGGGGGTTGTCAGCACCAGCCAAGGCCCCTCCCTGCTGCCCAAAGGGCCCAGCCCATGCCCAGCCCCTGGGGACTCAGGGCCTAGCATGATGCCATCGGGAGGTGGGCTGGTTTTCACCCCCCTGGCTCTGGGCTCCCTCCTCGCCTGGAGCAAGGCATGTGCCCATGTGCCCGGGACATCCTCAGGGCCCAGCCACATCTCTTGCTGGCACAGAAGTGTCCGTGCCCGGCCACAGATGGGGCCTGGCATTGGCCTTGCTGCTGAACTAAGTGGGATCTGAGCAGTGCCCAGGGAACAGCCGGCCGAGCAGCAATCCCAGGCAGCTGCCATCAGGGCCCTCTCCCTCCCCCGGTGCCAGGCTGGGCACCTGCAGCTTCGCCACGCCAGCTAGCCAGGCAGGGTTTTCGGAAGATGTTCGGACTCCTCGACCAGCCATTGTGACAGGTGAGAACCTGGCTGTCCTGTTCCAAGTCCCAGGCCCCAGCTCGCAGTCCTCTCCTACAGCGCTCCCTCCGCGGGCAGCCCCTGCGGGTTCTGGGCTTCACCCTGCTCTGTCAGGGCCCCCTGCCCCTGGTCTCCCTCCACTCGCCTCCCTGCTGCAGATTCAGGAGCCTCCTCCCCAACAGCCCCTGCTCCCTGAGCCTCTGCCTCAGCGAGTCTCCTTCGCTTTGAGTCTCAGCTGAGGTCGCCTCTCTCCGCCTGCTGCACCTGCCCATCCAACCCCCACAGGACTGCACTGCGGAGAGGTCTGGGGGACAGTCTGTGCCTCACGTGGCAAAGAACACGAAGCCCAGCTCCGGGGAAGCAGCCTCCTGGGGAGCCCTGACTGGCCCCATTCCCATCCTGACGTTGTGCTGCGCATCGCCCCGGACAGCGCCACCTCCAGGCAGCACTAGGAGCTGCCCCGGGGTCTCCCCTGCTCCCCATCCAGCTGCCCCAGGCCCGAGCTCCTACCTCCTCCACTGGGCTGAGCAGGTAGATGGCCTCCAGGCTGGGGATTGGCTCCCGGCACTTGTTAATATCTTCCACAACTAGGAGAGAGCAGACACTGGGCGCGGGTCAGTGTGTCCTAGCCACCCGCCCCAGCCTCTCTCCACCGGGATGGGGGGAGGGAAAGCCAAGGGGCACAGCGATGTTCGCTGGCAGCAGGCTGGGGCGTTCCACGGGCTACAATGCAGTAGCCGCTTTGATGTGGGGCTGTGGATCTGCGATGCTGCCATAGTACGGAGCAGCGAGGGAACGTCCCTCTGTACTGTGCTGGGGGCACCCCGCTAGAGTGCTGGCTCAGCTCTGTGCCCCTCAACCCCAGGGCTCCTCCACCCTGGAGCAGGGAGCCAGCATTCCCCCTCCCCAGCCAGGACCCTGCCCACAGCATGGGGGAGGAGCAGCAAGGAGTTAATGGGAGTCTGAGAAAAGCAGTGAAGAGGCTCCAGGGGCTGAAAGCGCTGGGCTAAGGGAACCCGACCTGGCTGGGAAGGTACCAACAGCAAGGAGGGCGTCTAGGGGGCTGCAAAGGAGGGAAACTAGATGCAAACATGAATGTAGGCAAGTCAACTCCAAGACTGTGAGGTGTATCCAAGGGGGAGGGGAGCCCTGGCAGGGGGAGCAGACGGGAGGGAGAGGCCACTCACGTGTGATGCCTTCGTCCACGATGTCGGACATCGTGCAGGACGATGAGAGGATGCGCGTGCTGGGGTGGTCCATGATCAGCAGCTGGGGTAGCGAGAGATGAGCGCTCCACTTCGGATGAACTAGTCACTGCCCTGAGCCCAGCCGCCCACCGTCATCATCCACGGCACAGCCAAGAGAGCAGAGCGACTGCTAACAGCAGAGCTGATGGCTCCTGGCCCAGCCCTTCCACAGCAGAGCAGCAGGGCCGGTACCAAGACTGCACTTGGCTGAGCTGACCGTGCTAAGGACTGCGTGAGGAGCTACTGGAAGAGCAGCTCTGAGCAGAGTGGCTGGTACGAGATGTAGGAGACAAACCTGGGACACCTGACCATTCAGAATGGTTCCATCCTCCTAGACAGGAGGAGATCAGCCTCTTCGCCCAGGTGACAGGGTGAGTGAAAGAGGCATGGTCAGAACCCAGGAGTCCTAGCTCCCAGTCCCCTGCTCTGATCCACCAGATACCCACTCCCCAGCCCTTGGACAGAACCAGGATCAGGGCACAGAGAAATGGAATGAGGGGAGTCTCCATGGTTTTTTTTTCACATTACACATTTAATGGAATCTCAGAACTTTAACAAAACTAGAGCTTCAGACAGTAGCTGAAGTCTGAATACAACTTCCATTAATCAGTTTAACAATTTGCCTCTAAGTCTACGGCTAGCAAATAGCTTTATTAAAAAAAACCCATAAGCAATTTCAAGCTTTTTTATATAACTGCAAAAACAAAAAATAAATAAATAAAATGAATGCAGTGTACAGAGGAGAAACTGAAAAGTGCTTCATAAGAACCTTAGCTGCTCATATCCAAAGTCTCAAAATCTTGAAATGTGGGGAATGGATGCACTGTGCACAAATTACGCTTTACATTTAGTTCCGTGTTCCCCTAGGAAAGCCCTGTAGGCCATCAGCCCAATATCTCCACCACCTTCCTGCCGTGCTGAATGAACCCATTGCTCTGTGCAGTCCAGCATCCCGCTGCACCAAATCCGGCCACTGAGCAAGCTCTGCTGCACCGGCCTAGCCCACTGCTCCATACCCCCCAGCCCAGTCCATGCCGGGGGCTCAATAACCTGCCTGCCCAATGGTGCATACTGCCCCCATGCTTGGCGCTCTCCTGCTCCTCCTCCCACCCAGGCTGGCTGACTGGGCCCAGTGGTCTGATCCGGTGTGTGTGTGTGTGGGGGGAGATATGGGGCTAGCTGGACAAGCTGGGTCTGATCCAGCGCAGTGGGAAGGCAGACATACCCAAGCCTAGCTGGGGACGGATGATGAACTAGACAGCAGGGATCTGATCCAGCCTGGAAAACCTCAGGTTCCTAATGAATCCCAAGAGGCTGGAGGGGGAGGAGCACGATATATGGATACAGCATATCCCCAGGGGGCCCGGCCTGCTTACCTTCCATTCTCTTTCCTTCTTCACGCTACGAAGGACCACGCTGAGGATCTCTGCAAGGGAAAGAGACAGGGATTAGCGGTGGGGCTCGGACGGGACGGCTGTGCCCTGAGCCAGGACCCACTGGCTGGTGGAAGGACCCCTCGGGGAAGTGGCTCAGAGGCTGCTTTCAGGCCAGATAGCGTTGTGCTCCTAGCAGAGCCCCCAGTCAGCGATCGTGGTGGGGTGACAGGCTAGATGGGCCATGGGTCTGATCCCCCTTTCTTTCTGTCAGGCTGGATACGAGTGCAGCTGAACTAAGGATCTGGCCCCGTGCAAGAAGAGAACAGATCCTGCCCAGCACCCCTCGACTGGAGGGGATCCAGGGACCCTCTACTGCATGTGGGGGACAGCAACACAACAAAGACTTCAAATCCTGAGTCCTGCACATAGAACCCCTCCAAGGCATGCCCCGCTCAGGGAACTGCCGGCCTGTCTCCTGGGCACCTTCCACAGCCAAGCGAAGCAATTAGATAGTCAGCTCTTCGGGCCAAGCACCATCTTTTTGTTGTGCCCAGCACAATGGTACCCTGACCCATGACTGATGCTCCTGGGTGCTACCGTAATACACCTAATGAATAATGTACAACACCTTGCAAAATGGGGCCTTGGTCCATAACTGGGGCTCCGGGGTGCTACCATAATACATCTGTTTGTTTTATCCCTACGAAGCACCTGATTCTGGCTGGCCCCATAGGGCAATAGCCCCGAGACCCTGACCTGTGCTCTCACTCTCACGCTCCCTCCCGATAGCGGGCGTGCGTGAGTGCACTGCCCAACACACTATGTTTCCCCCATAACTCAAGTAATGCCTCTCCCTACCCCACCTCTAGCCCATCAGGACTTGGCTGCTCGGTCCCAATGAGGCTCCAGGGGCTATTCTGCACCAGGACGCACTGGCCTCCCTGCTGCTTTCCTGCAGTTCCTTTACACCTGTGGCATGCAGACGCCCCGTTCACTGGGGCACGTGGGGCTCGAGTGCACGGTAAGGGGCTGGCAGCACAGACTGGATCCAGACATGGCGAAGGCAGACACGGACCTGCTTTCTCCACGCATCTCCGCCCAGGCATTTCGACCCTGAAACTGCAGCTACACCCCCCCAACGCCAGCCCTGGACTGCCCCCACCAGCTGTGCCAGTGCCCCTCACTACTGACTGGAGCCCTTGCTATCCCAGCCCCGGGCTCCCACCCATTCTCGGCTCCGCCAGTGCCCCTCATTCCTGTCCACAGCCCCCTGCTATGCCAGCCCTGGTCTGTCTTCCACCGGCTCTGCCTCACTCCTGACCTGCAGCTATTCCAGTCCTGGGATCCCTGCCTCTCGGCTCTGCAGATGCCCCTCACTCCTGACCGCAGCCCCCTGCTATCCCAGCCCTTTGCTCCCCTCCCCATTCCCAGCTCCGCCAGTGCCCCTCACTCCTGACCCGCAGCTATTCCAGTCCTGGGTTCCCCCCGTCACGGCTCTGCAGATGCCCTTCACTCCTGACCCGCAGCACCCTGCTATTCCTGTTCAGAGACCCCTCTTGAACCAGGGCAGTATGGCCCACCCCAAGTATTCAAAAGTCACCTGTCAGGACCTCCTAATTGTGCAATTTAGGGAGGAAAAGCTAAGAGAAGAGCTAAGGGTTGTTAGCACCACCGGCCATCCTGAGCTGTGGGCCACTTTTCCTCTGTCCCAGTTCTGGGGGAAACCATGAAACATCAGAACTTAATCCACTTTCCAAGGGTCTTTTAAACCCTAGGTCTGTGGTCTGAATTTAGCCACAGGCCCCGTCCACTGCAGCCTGGGCTGGAGATTCAGCAGTGGGTTGGGCTTCTGAAGTAACACAGCCCTCACAGTGGGTCAGGGTGTGGCCAGAAGACAATGACTAACACATAGCAACTAACACCTCAGAGTCCAGCATGCACAAGGCAGTGGAGGCCATGCTCATCAAGTGTAAGGCTTTAACTTGTTCTCTCCTACATTACAGCTGTAGCCAACCCCAGCTCTTTGTTGGGGCAGGGCAGAAGTGTACTGCTTCACTACGGGGGGGTGGCTATGACATCATTTTTCTCCTCACGTGCAGCCGTTACCTGTTCTGACAGGCTGTTTATAATGCTAACTTTACTAGTTGTCGGAGGGAGGAGGGGGGGGGCGCAAGGTGGAAGTTTCGCCGAGGGTGGAAAATATCCTTGCACCGGCCCTGGCGGGAGTCATCCCGATGGAAAGAGACGAGGATGAGGACGATGACGCCCCCGCAAAGTGCAGCTCCTACGGGAGGGGGCAGCCCTTGGGGATGGGGCAGACACCCTCCTCCCCCTCCTGGTGTGTGACAGGCGGGTGGGGGGGGAGCTCTCTGCTCCGACTGACTCCTAATCCTCCCTGAGGGTGTGACACCCCCAGGAGCGCCCCTCCCAGGGCCCCCCAACTGGGCCCTGCCCCCCTAGACCCACACCCAACCAGACCCTGCCCCCGACCGGGCTCAGACCCCCCGGCTCTGCACTCACTCTCGCGCACCACAGCCTTCAGCCCGGACGGGGCCATCTCTGCCTCTTGCCACGTCCCCTCGAGCCCTGTGGGTAGAAGTGGGACTCAGCTGTGTGCGGGGTGGGGCTGGAGTCAGGACTCCTGGGTTCTGCCCCGGCTCTGCTCCTGACCTTGGGCGCGCCCTAGCCTCTCCCTGCCATGCTCTGGGGAGTGTCTATGAGGCTGGGCGACGGCCCCTAGTGACCCTGAAATCAGTCACTGGTGGACAGGCCCGGCCCCCCCAGTGTCACTGGTGGACGGGCCCAGCCCCCCCTTGTGTCACTGATGGACGGGCCCAGCCCCCGTGACTGATTTCAGTATAAATCAACTGGGGTGCTGGAGGGTCGATGTCTGCAAGGCTGACGACGGCCGAACGTCGCAGCCCCCCACTTCTGGAGCTGCGGGGGCTGGGCCTGGGCACCAGTGGGCGGGCGCCCGGTGACAGGGCCACGCAGGTCCCCACTGAACCCCCACCTGGTCACGTGGGGCGCAGAGGGAGGCGGGGGCCTCGGGCAGGGTTAAGGCGAGGACTGGGTTGGGGTAGTGGGGCCTCAGCCCACTCCAGTCAGGGCCCCCCACTGAGCTGCAAGTCCCCCCTCCAACCAGCGTCCCCCCCCAGCAGTGTCCCTCGCCCCCCCCTCGGTCAGGCCTCTTGCCCACCTCCAACCAGCCCCCCCCCGTCAGCCAGGCCCCTCGCCCCCCCTCCACCCAGCCCCCCTCAGCCAGGCCCCGTGTGGTACCAGGAACAGGAGCAGGTCGAATGGAGCGAGCGGCCGCTGCCCGTCTCGCCCCGTCGGGAATGGCGTCCTTCAGCGCTGCCGGGGGCGGGGAGGGCCGGAGGGAACGGACTGTACCACTGCTCAGCCCGTCCCGGCCCTTCCTGCACGGAGTGGCGGGAAAACATGGTACAGTCCCAGCGGGGTGGAAACAGTCTGAGGTAAAATTGTCCTGGGAGCTGCCAATGGTGGGAAAAACCGGTTGGATCCAGTTATGACTGGGCCATGATCACCGTAAACAACAAGATGGCGGTCACAAGATGGCAGTTCAGACGCCATCTTGGATTGCTGCTCTGTCTTCACAAACCCCATATTGAATTTAATATACACATATTTTAACAGACTATAATCCTATAACAAAACACACCCAACAGTATACAGAGCAGTAGAAACAAGTCATTGTCTGTATGACATTTTAGTTTGTCCTGACTTCGCTAATGCTTTTTGTGTAGCCTGTTGGTGTACCCCCTGGAAGACCTCTGTGTACCCCAGGGGCACCCATAACCCGGGTTGAGAACCACTGGGTTAAAGAAACGTGTGTGTGTGTGTGTGTGTGTGTGTGTGTGTCTAGGAATCAGGACTCCTGGGGTCTATCCTGACTGCGGGCGGAGTGGGGTCTAATGGTTAGAGCAGAGAGCTGGCAGGTAGGAGTCCTGGGTTCTAGTCCAGGCTATGCAATTGATTCATTCTGTGACATGGTTCGTTCTGCCTTGTCCTCCTGTGACATGTGGAGCGCAGAGACCTGCCCCAGCCCTTCCCTTCCGGCTGGGTGGTGCGGGAATTAATGGCCGTAGAGTCTGGGCTCTAAGATCCTGGAGCAAAGCGTCCTGGAGAAGGAATTTGTTCCCCAAGCTTGACTGGCTCCCTGCCCCATCTCTCCCTCCATCAATCAGAATGAATCCCTCGTGGCGGAGCTGTTGTCTGGTTACCCGCAGTGCAGACCCAATCTAGTGTGTCCTGGCTGCTGTTCAGCTCAGGTTAACAGCATGGTCTGTTTCTGTAAACTCCCCCAGAGCTTTCGAATGGAAGTGAGAGTCTTCTTCACATCCTGCTCTAAACTGTGAGTAGTGTCGCTCTGTGGCTGTTCAACAGCTGCTGCATTCCTACCCCAGAGGTGGCATCATTTCAGTGCTGGGTGAGTGATCCCTGTGTAGTGTTGTTGAGTGCTGTTGCACATCAGCTATGCTCCATCCAGAGATGTCTGCATTTCAATGCCAGGTGAGTGATCCCTGTATTGTGTTGTGGGGGGGAGGGATAGCTCAGTGGTTTGAGCATTGGCCTGCTAAACCTAGGGTTGTGAGTTCAATCCTTGAGGGGGGGGGCATTTAGGGATCTGGGGCAAAAATTGGGGATTGGCCCTGCTTTGAGCAGGGGGTTGGACTAGATGATCTCCTGAGGTCCCTTCCAACCCTGATGTTCTATGATACGCTGCTGCGCTCCACCCCAGAGGTATCTGCATTTCAGTGCTGGGCGAGTAATCCATGTGTTGTTATGCAGCTACTACGCTCCACTCCAGAAGTGGCTGCAATTCAGTGCAGGGTGAATGAAAGTCCATGTCTCATTTTGCAAAGCATGGGTTCTCCAAGCAAGGGTGCTGTCTGTCCCATGTCCCTGCTCAATAGACTCTGGATTCTTAGCATCAGCGGAGCTACATTTTGAGCAGTGATGGAACCAGGAGGCAGCTGGGTCTTTGGTGGTTCCACCTTCAGTTCTACCTATTGTCTTGAAAAGGCACCACACGTATACCTAATGGCTGCCGAGGGGGGCAGTTGCCCCCCGGCCCGCTATTACCTCTGCCACTGATTCTTTTTAAATGTTCATTGCGCTGCTTCCACCAGCCACTTTGATTTCATTTTGTTTTACAGACCCAAGCAAAACGCAACCGGCAACCTGGCTAGAAGCAGATCCGTGTAATTGAACAGACTCATCCAATTACTGAGCCTTCCCAGAGCCAGGTGCTGCCCTCACGATACATGAAACCTAGAGGACCTGCTAGGCTCCCAGTAGATGCAGCCTAGAGCCAAACTCAGGCCAGGCAAGGTGGCTTCGCCCATGGAGTTCAGGTCTAGGGATTCAGTAGGGAGTAAATGGCCAGCACTGGATGCTTCAAGTTTTGGTGCCCACCCAGAGACGGCTGTGGGCTGATTTTCAATTACACACCTGCGGCTGGCCCAGGCCAGCTGACTCCAGCTCCCGGGCCTCGGGCTAAGGGGCTGTTTAACTGCGGTGTAGCCTTTGGGGCTCAGGCTGGAGCTTCGACTCTAGGACGATGCGAGGTGGGAGGTTCCCAGAGCTCGGGCTCCAGCCCAAGCCAGAACGTCTGCACCACAAATAAACAGCTGCTCAGCTCGAGCCCCGTGAGCCGGAGTCAGCTGGTCCGGGCCAGCCGTGGGCACGTAACTGCAGTGTAGACACACCCTAAGTGCCCACAAGCCCCCCTGGGAGTTGCGGGTATTTAGCACCTCTGAAATCTAGGCGCCAGGTGTCTCAGCGTGGGCACCCAAAGTTAGGGGCCATTCAAAATCTTCTTGCCAGTGTCTTCCCCCACCCCGCACTGCTCCTCGGACGTTCCTGTTAACTGCTGGAAATGGCCCATCTTGATTATCACTACAAAAGTTTCCCCCCCCCCCCCCCGCTCTCCTGCTGGTAATAGCTCATCTTAAGTGATCACTCTCCTTACAGTGTGTATGATAACACCCATTTTTTCATGTTCTGTGTGTATATAAATCTCCTCACTGTATTGTCCACTGAATGCATCCGATGAAGTGAGCTGTAGCTCACGAAAGCTTATGCTCAAATAAATTGGTTAGTCTCTAAGGGTATGTCTACACTACGAAATTAGGTCGAATTTATAGAAGTCGGTTTTGTAGAAAGCGTTTTTATACAGTTGCCTGATGGGGCTAAAACATTGTCGCGGGTGGTTCTGGGTACATATCATCAGGCCCCCGTTCCCTCCCTCCCTCCCTCCCTCCGGGAAACCAAGGGCAGACAATCGTTTTGCCCTTTTTTCTTGAGTTACCTGTGCAGACGCCATACCACGGCAAGCATGGAGCCCGCTCAGATCACTTTGGCAATTAGGAGCACATTAAACACCACACGCCTTATCCAGCAGTATATGCAGCACCAGAACCTGGCATAGCGATACCAGGCGAGTAGGCAACGTCAGTGCGGTGACGTGAGTGATGAGGACATGGACGCAGACTTCTCTCAAAGCACAGGCCCTGGCAATGTGGGCATCATGGTGCTAATGGGGCAGGTTCATGCGGTGGAACACCGATTCTGAGCCTGGGAAACAAGCACAGACTGGTGGGACCGCATAGTGTTGCAGGTCTGGGACGGTTCCCAGTGGTTGCGAAACTTTTGCATGCGTAAGGGCACTTTCATGGAATTTTGTCACTTGCTTTCCCCTGCCCTGAGGCACAAGAATACCAAGATGAGAGCAGCCCTCACAGTTGAGAAGCAAGTGGCAATAGCCCTGTGGAAACTTGCAACGCCATACAGCTACCGGTCAGTCGGGAATCAATTTGGAGTGGGCAAATCTACTGTGGGGGCTGCTGTGATGCAAGTAGCCAATGCAATCAAAGATCTGCTGATATCAAGGGTAGTGACCCTGGGAAATGTGCAGGTCATAGTGGATGCCTTTGCTGCAATGGGATTCCCTAACTGTGGTGGGGCCGTAGACGGAACCCATATCCCTATCTTGGCACCAGAGCACCAAGCCGGCGAGTACATAAACCGCAAGGGGTACTTTTCAATAGTGCTGCAAGCACTGGTGGATCACAAGGGACGTTTCACCAACATCAACGTGGGATGGCCGGGAAAGGTACACGACGCTTGCATCTTCAGGAACTCTGGTCTGTTTCAAAAGCTGCAGGAAGGGACTTTCTTCCCAGACCAGAAAATAACGGTTGGGGATGTTGAAATGCCCATAGTTATCCTTGGGGACCCAGCCTACCCCTTAACGCCATGGCTCATGAAGCCATACACAGGCAGCCTGGACAGTAGTCAGGAGCTGTTCAACTACAGGCTGAGCAAGTGCAGAATGGTCTTAGAATGTGCATTTGGACATTTAAAAGCGTGCTGGTACAGTTTACTGACTTGGTTAGACCTCAGCGAAACCAATATTCCCACTGTTATTACTGCTTGCTGTGCGCTCCACAATATCTGTGAGAGTAAGGGGGAGACGTTTATGGCAGGGTGGGAGGTTGAGGCAAATCACCTGGCTGCTGGTTACGCACAGCCAGACAACAGGGCGGTTAGAAGAGCACAGGAGGGCACGGTGCGCATCAGAGAAGCTTTGAAAACCAGTTTCATAACCGGACAGACTACGGTGTGAAAGTTCTGTTTGTTTCTCCCTGATGAAACCCCCCGCCCCTTGGTTCTCTCTACTTTCCTGTAAGCTAACCACCCTCCCCTCCTCCCTTCGATCACCACTTGCAGAGGCAATAAAGTCATTGTTGCTTCACATTCATGCATTCTTTATTCATTCATCACACAAATAGGGGGATAACTACCAAGGTAGCCCAGGAGGGGTGGTGGAGGAGAGAAGCACCAGGAGGGGTGGTGGAGGAGGGAAGGACAAGGCTACACAGCACTTTAAAAGTTTAAAACTTTAAAACCTATTGAATGCCAGCCTTCTGTTGCTTGGGCAATCCTCTGGGGTGGAGTGGCTGGGTGGCCAGAGCCCCCCCCCCCCCCCCCGCGTTCTTGGGCATCTGGGTGAGGAGGCTATGGAACTTGGGGAGGAGGGCGGTTGGTTACACAGGGGCTGTAGCGGCGGTCTGTGCTCCTGCTGCCTTTCCTGCAGCTCAACCATATGCTGGAGCATATTGGTTTGATCCTCCAGCAGCCTCAGCATTGAATCCTGCCTCCTCTCATGACGCTGCCACCACCTTTCAACTTCAGCCCTCTCTTCAGCCCTCCACTTACTCTCTTCAGCCCGCCACTTACTCTCTTCAGCCCACCACCTCTCCTCCCGGTCATATTGTGCTTTCCTGCACTCTGACATTGTCTGCTTCCACGCATTCGTCTGTGCTCTGTCAGTGTGGGAGGATAGCATGAGCTCAGAGAACATTTCATCAGGAGTGCGTTTTTTTCGCCTTCTAATCTTCACTAGCCTCTGGGAAGCAGAAGATCCTGTGATCCTTGAAACACATGCAGCTGGTGGAGAAAAAAAAAAGAGACAGTGGTATTTAAAAAAACACATTGAACAATGGCTACACTCTTTCACAGTAAACCTTGCTGTTAACATTACATACACAGCACATGTGCTTTCGTTCCAAGGTCGCATTTTGCCTCCCCCCACCACGTGGCTAGACCCTCCCCCCTCCCCGTGGCTAACAGAGGGGAACATTTCTGTGCAGCCATAGGCAAACAGCCCAGCAGGAACGGGCACCTCTGAATGTCTGCTTAAGAAATGCACCCTATTTCAACCAGGTGACCATGAATGATATCACTCTCCTGAGGATAACACAGAGAGATAAAGAACGGATGTTGTTTGAATGCCAGCAAACATACACTGCAATGCTTTGTTCTACAATGATTCCCGAGTATGTGCTACTGGCCTGGTGTGGTAAAGTGTCCTACCATGGTGGATGGAATAAGGCTGCCCTCCCCAGAAACCTTTTGCAAAGGCTTTGGGAGTACATCCAGGAGAGCCGCAAATGCCAGGGCAAATTAATCATTACACATGCTTGCTTTTAAACCATGTATAATATTTCAAAAGGTGCACTCACCAGAGGTCTCTTCTCCGCCTGGCGGGTCCGGGAGGCAGCCTTGGGTGGGTTCGGGGGGTACTGGCTCCAGGTCCAGGGTGAGAAACAGTTCCTGGCTGTCGGGAAAACGGGTTTCTCCGCTTGCTTGCTGTGAGCTATCTACAACTTCATCATCATCATCTTCCTCGTCCCCAAAACCTGCTTCTGTGTTGCCTCCATCTCCATTGAAGGAGTCAAACAACACGGCTCGGGTAGTGGTGGCTGAACCCCCTAAAATGGCATGTAGCTCATCATAGAAGCGGCATGTTTGGGGCTCTGACTCGGAGCGGCTGTTTGCCTCTCTGGTTTTCTGGTAGGCTTGCCTCAGCTCCTTAAGTTTCATGCGGCATTGCTTCGGGTCCCTGTTATGGCCTCTGTCCTTCATGCCCTGGGAGATTTTGACAAATGTTTTGGCATTTCAAAAACTGGAATGGAGTTCTGATAGCACGGATTCCTCTCCCCATACAGCGATCAGATCCCGTACCTCCCGTTCGGTCCATGCTGGAGCTCTTTTGCGATTCTGGGACTCCATCATGGTCACCTCTGCTGATGAGCTGTGGCCAGCGTGGCAAGCTGCAGGTGACCATGCAAACAGGAAATTGAAATTCAAAAGTTTGCGGGCCTTTTCCTGTCTACCTGGCCAGTGCATCTGAGTTGTGAGTGCTGTCCAGAGCGGTCACAATGGAGCACTCTGGGATAGCTCCCGGAGGCCAATACCATCTAATTGCGTCCATAGTACCCCAAATTCGACCCGGCAAGGCCGATTTAAGCGCTAATCCCCTTGTCGGGGGTGGAGTATGGAAATCGATTTTAAGAGCCCTTTAAGTCAAAAAAAAGGGCTTCATCGTGTGGACGGGTGCAGGGTTAAATCGATTTAACGCTGCTAAATTCGACCTCAACTCCTAGTGTGGACCAGGGCCTAGTGTGGTTGCAGTTCTACATCTCTATACCAGTGGAGCTTATTCCGCTTCTCCTATAGGAACAGCGATCCCAGGACTAGCACTCCTACACCAGCATAACTGCCTCAACACTGGGGTGCCTCACTTTCACTGTGCTGGGATAGCCAGTGGCTCAACCCTTCTGTTGGATGCCTTGGCTTCTGACTCTGAAAACATGGTCGTCATCTTCTGTAACCTGGACATAACTCGAGCATAGCATGTGACATTACAGCAGGACCTGCTGTTTATAAATGTAGTACCTTCCCCGCCTGTATTGTTGTCATTCCTGACTCACTCTCTCTCTCTCTCTCTCTCTCTCTCTCTTTTCAGGCTCTCTGTGAGGCTCTTGCTATGGGAAGGAGCAGCCTGGAGAAGAGTTGAAGCTTTTAAACTTTGTCAATATTTTTAAACTTGTAGATTCCCTACCATTGGGGTGTTGGGGTGTCCAGGTGGAAGGGGTGTCAGGGTGGAAGGACTGTCTAGCCTGTGTTATACAGGAAGTCAGACTTGATGGTCCAATGTCCCATTAAATTCTGTGAAATTATGTAACTGGAAAATGGCCCTTCCGGAGATCCTGCACTGACCTCTCCCGGCATCTCGCCAAGCCCAGACCGGCTGTATGTTCGCAGGCACGTTTCTTCCAAACCAGAAGTGGGAAATGTGATAGGCTGTGAGGCCAAGGCCAAGAGAACCATCGAGAGCTCAGCAGTGCTGGACGATCCTCAGGGCTTCGGGAAGAGAGGAAGGAGCAAACCCCTCCCTTATTAGGGAAAATGAGGGCCAGTGAAACATGCCCAGGGCTAGGGAATATAAACGCCAACTCAGAAAAGGTAAGGACACTGTGAGGCAGGGTCTGAACCTGTGCAGGGAAGAGCCCTGCTCCAAGAACACAGCCTGTCTCGGGTGAGTAGAGCAGTGCCATCAGCCTGTCCCGCAGTCAGGCAGTGCCCAGCCTCCAGATATGAGCTACAGACAACTCAGAGTCCTGGCAGCAAAGCTGAGAAAGAGCATCTCTCTCAACCCCTGTCCTGCGCTGCTCTCCAGATCCCCTCAGACATTGACGTTCCTCCTCTCCCATCTCAGCCAAATCCCAGGGGAAACTGTGCTCGGGGCCAGGCTGGGACAGAATCTGTCCTGCAGCTTTTGAGTCATGGGCACAAATCCACTTTCTGCTTAAAAAAGAATTCCAACTTTTCAGTGGCTGGGGCTGAGTCCCAAAGAGCTGAGCAGAAGGGCTGTGAGTTGCAGGCAGGTGGAGATGCTGAAGGGCTGCGAGCCCCAGGCCCGGCGCAGACGCTGAAGGGCTGCGAGCCCTGGGCCCAGCCTAGAGGCTGAAGGGCTGCGTGTCCCGGGCCCAGCCTAGAGGCTGAAGGGCTGCGAGCCCCGGGCCTGGCGCAGCTGTTGAAGGGCTGTGATCCTCGGGCCTGTCGCAGCCAGACATCCTGGTTCCTTTCCAGTGTATCAGCTGGGGGAGAGAAGAGGGGGTGCCACCTTAGTTTGGAAGGGAATTTGTTATTCAAAAGTATCTGCTCAAGATGAAGCAGTCATTGGATTAAGGGTTGTTGGCTTGAGCTGCACAGCCTCAATTCTCCCTTCCTTTCTCCATCATCCCCAGGGCTACTGGCTCCGGCTTTGTCTCAAAATCAGGCAAATCATAGATTCATAGATTCCAGTGACAGAAGGGATCATCTAGTCTGGTCTTCTGTATAGCACAGGCCAGAGAGCTTCCCAGAAATAATCCCTAGAGCAGATCTTGTAGGAAAACACCCAATCTGGATTTTAAAATGGTCAGTGATGGAGAATCCATCACAATCCTTGGTAAATTATTCCAGTGGTTAATTACCCTCACTGTCAATCATTTACACCTTTTTTCCAGTCTGAATTTGTTTAGCTTCAACTTCCATGTTATACCAATCGCCGGTAGATTGAAGAGCCCATTATTAAATATTTGTTCCCCATGTAGGTACTTGGAGACTGTAATCAAATCACCCCTTAACCTTCTCTTTGTTAAGATAAATAGATTGAGCTCCTTGCCTGTATCACTAGAAGTCATGTTTTCCAGTCCTTTAATCATGCTTGTGGCTCTTTTCTGAACCCTCCAATTTATTAACATCCTTTTTGAATTGTGGATACCACAACTGGACACAGTAGGGATCACACCGGTGCCACTATTGAGGTACAGTAACCTCTTTACTCCTACTCGATATTCCCCTATTTATGCATCCCAGGATCACTCTAGCTATTTTGGTCACTGTATCACACTGGTTTCAGAGTAACAGCCGTGTTAGTCTGTATTCGTAAAAAGAAAAAAGAAAAGGAGTACTTGTGGCACCTTAGAGACTAACCAGTTTATTTGAGCATGAGCTTTCGTGAGCTACAGCTCACTTCATCGGATGCATAGCATATTGTGGAAATGTTCAGCTGCTTATTCACTTGCACCCCCAAATCTTTTTCAGAGTCACTGCTTCCCAGGATAGAGTCCCCCATCCTCTAACTAAGGCCTACAGATTTTGTTCCTGGATGTTTACGTTTACATTAGCCATATTAAAATTAGGGCTGTCAAGCAATTAAAATAATTAATTGCAATTAACTGCGCGATTCAAAAAATTAACCGCGCGATTCAAAAAGGAATTACGCGATTAATTGTGCTGTTAAACAACAATAGAATACCATTTCTTTTAAATATTTTTGGATGTTTACTACATTTTCAAATCTATTCATTTCAATTACAACACAGAATAAAGAGTGTACAGTGCTCACTGTATATTTATTTTTGATTACAAATAATTGCACTATAAAAAACAAAAAAAAATATTTTTCAATTCACCTCATACAAGTACTGTAGTGCAGTCTCTTTACCATGAAAGTTGAGCTTACAAATGTAGAATTATATATATATATATATATATATATATATATATATATATATATATATATATATATATATAACTGCATTCAAAAATAAAACAATGTAAAACTTCAGAGCTTACAAGTCCACTCAGTCCTACTTCTTGGTCAGCCAATCGCTCAGACAAACAAGGTTGGTTACAATTTGCAGAAAATAATGCTGCCTGCTTCTTATTTACAATGTCACCTGAAAGTGAGAACGCATGGAACTTTTGTAGCCAGCGTTGCAAGGTATTTACATGCTAAATATGCTAAACATTCCTATTCCCCTTCATGCTTCAGCCACCATTCCAGAGGACATGCTTCCATGCTGATGATGGGCTCTGCTTTTGATAACAATCCAAAGCAGCGTGGACTGACGCATGTTCATTTTCATCATCTGAGTCAGATGCCACCAGGAGGTTGATTTTCTTTTTTGGTGGTTTGGGTTCTGTAGTTTCCGTATCAGAGTGTTGCTCTTTTAAGGCTTCTAAAAGCATGCTCCATGCCTTGTCCCTCTCAGATTTTGGAAGGCACTTCAGATTTTTAAACCTTGGGTCGAGTGCTGTAGCTATTTTTAGAAATCTCACATCGGTACCTTCTTTGTGTTTTGTCAAATCTGCAGTGAAAGTGTTCTTAAAAGGAACATGTGCTGGGTCATCATCCGAGACTGCTATAACATGAAATATGTGCAGAATGTGGGTAAAACAGAGTCAGAAACATACAATTCTCCCCCCAAGGAGTCCAGTCACAAATGTAATTGATGCATTATTTTTTCAATGAGCATCATCAGCATGGAAGCATGTCCTCTGGAATGGTGGCTGAAGCATGAAGGGGAATACGAATGTTTAGCATATTTAGCATGTAAATACCTTGCAACGCTGGCTACAAAAGTTCCATGCGTTCTCACTTTCAGGTGACATTGTAAATAAGAAGCAGGCAGCAGTATCTCCCGTCAATGTAAACAAACTCGTTTGTCTGAGCGATTGGCAGAATAAGAAGTAGGTTATGTAACCAAAAAAAAATCTGCATTTGTAAGTTACACTTAGAGGTCTAGTGGGCATGAGTGGGGGGGCTGGGGGTGGGAGTCAGCACTCCTGGGTTCTATTTCTGGATCTGTGAGGGAGGGTTGTCTACTGTTTAGATCAGGAGATGGAGAGTCAGGACTCCTCCTGGCTTTGCAGCTGACTCCCTGTGTGACTGAGGGCAATTCCCCCCATCCCCCCCGTGCCTCAGTCATACAGGGATAATGACACCGACCCAGCTCCTGGGGGTTGGGGCTGGATTCATTCCAGCCTATACAGCACCTCTGAGGGAGATGCTAGGAAAGGGCAGGACATAAGTAACCAACAGACACTAATGGGGTGCACCATGTGATTCTCTTTCTGTCCCTAGCACATGTGACTGTGGACCCCAACACAGCCAATGCCTACCTGCTCCTGTCCCGGGATCAGCGGAGCGTGAGGGTGGGCAACAAGAGGCGGGACGTCCCCAGTAACCCCAAGCGGTTTGACACGTGCACCTGCATTCTGGCCCGGCAGCGGTTCACAGCCGGGATGCACTAGTGGGAGGTGGAAGTGGGGGACAAGCCATGTTGGACACTGGGGGTCTGTGAGGAGTGTGTGAGCAGGCAGGGAATATTCATGCCCTCACCAGCGACTGGCTTCTGGACAGTGTGGCTGCACAATGGGGATGAGTATGCAGCGCTCACTTCCCCCCTGCCCGAGCTTATGCTGAGAGTGAAGCCTCGGCAGATTGGCATCCTCCTGGACTTTGAGGCCGGAGAGGTGTCCTTCTACAATGTGACTGGCAGCTGTCGCATCTACACCTTCAGTGACATCTTCTTGGAGCCCCTGCGGCCATACTTCTACCCGGGGGTGCGGGCAGGCAGCCTGAATGATGCCCCACTGACCCTCCAACAGGGAACACAGCAGCCATGAGCCAGTCACAGCCACCTTGGCACCTTGGGCTTTCAGGACTTACCAATGAAAGGCTTTCTTAACAACACATAATTCATCGGCGTAACTTACTGCCACAGGATATTGAGGGGGCCAAATGTCTAGTGGGATTCAAAAAAGGATGAGACATATATATGGATAATCCAAATATCACCAGCTAGAGAGGGCAGGAGACACCAGGACTATAAAACCATCTCCATGGGCCAGGAGCCAACCACTGACTACAGGGGGGCACATTCCCCAAAGAGAAGGTTATTCCATAATTACACACTGCAGGGTCTCTGGTACCTTCCTTGAAGCCTCTGATTATGGAGACAGGATACCTGGCTTTTGGGCGCTGCAGTGAGCTAGCACAGCAAATCCTGTGCTCTCTGGGTGCTGTTAGAGCAAGAAATTGGTCACTGAAGCTGATAATCAGCCACAGAGCAGGAGCACTGACCCACGATAAATGCCCCCACGCTGCTAGACCTTCCTGCACAGCCCCAGTAGGGGAGTCTCCATCCAGCATTGCCATTCCCCAGCACTGGAATGCAGAGTCAGCAGCATCTGCGGGGAGGCCCAGGGAGCAGGAGGGGATGGGTGAGAGGACCTGAGGGCCTTGCTCAGTTTGCAAAGAATCCAGCTGCATCATCTTTAGTAGGTGGTGTGGCTGGTGGAGACCTTGGGTCTCTGGCATGTCCTGCTCCTGGCCTAGCCGCTTGGTTCAAGGTAGAGCATTGCTGCCTGTGTCCTGTAACCTCCAGCAGCCAAGCTCCTTGGGGCAGCCATGGAAACATTGCCTTTGGCTACCCTTGTTTTAAAGGGCTCGGGGAGCATGGACACGAGGATGGAGTCGCGTGTCTGTAAAGGTCGGGGCCTGCCAACACGAGCGAGCCAGCTCCAATCGGCAATTCGCCTCTGACCTATCCCCCCTTCTAGTGAAATACCAAAGCCTTCCTTCCGCTGGATGCTTCTGAGCCCAGCCCAGCCCGTGGGCCAGAGCTGTCCACAGCCCCGTGCGTGTGCTGTCCCTGGTCTCACTGATGGTGGCATCAGCACTCAAACCCAGTGCAGACTTCAAAGCCTGTTGGCCCATCAACCGCACCTCTCTAGGTCATTTTCTCCCACCAATAAACAATGCATTACAATAGCCTTGTATAAGCTGGCAAAGCATCCATTGTGATCTGAGAGCTGCTCACCCCCATCTTCTGGGGGAAGGGAGAGAGCTAGGAGATCCAGTCCAGCTGGAGCCGTGGTGCTCTCAGGACTCAGCACTCTCATGGGCCCTTCGTGTTGCATGTGTGATTCAGGGAATACGGTGACTGTCTGATGGAGCTGCCCATTCCCTAGCCCTGTGTGCACCTCTCTGTGATGGGACTTCATCCCAAGAAGCCAATGTGCTGCATGCAGCTAAATATTCCAGCCCCCCTCCAGCCCCGGTAATGAAGGCAGAGTGAGAGGAATTTCATACACAGAGAACCCGCTAGACTGTTCCGAAGCTAGGCAGAGAGGGTGGGACAAGGGGGTCTCTGAGGCCCTCAGGCCGGGCCTAGATCACTGCCATGCCCCTCTCAAGGAGTGGTTTTGCCTTCTTGACATATATTCACCCTAACCCAAATAATGACAGGTTTCAGAGTAGCAGCCGTGTTAGTCTGTATTCGCAAAAAGAAAAGGAGTACTTGTGGCACCTTAGAGACTAACCAATTTATTTGAGCATAAGCATCCGATGAAGTGAGCTTTAGCTTATGCTCAAATAAATTGGTTAGTCTCTAAGGTGCCACAAGTACTCCTTTTCTTTTTCCTAACCCAAATGTATCCCATTGGCTACAGGGAGTTCCAAGCTGGGACAAGTTCACCTTGATGTCTTTCTCCAGCAGGCGGACGGTTGCAGAATCTCTCCTGGGTTGCAGAATCGCTCCTAGCCAGGGCTGGCTTTGATGCAGCAGCCTGGGGACGGTGCCCCATCCTAGCTGGGCAGGGCTCATGCCCTCCTTGCCTGGCCAATGCCATCGGGCTCCCCTTGAATATGTCCAGGACACGATGGCTGCAGCCCTGCAGCTGCTGTACAGCCATGGGCACAGTAGGCCTGTGTGTGGGTGTTCGTCTGGCTCCAGGGCTGGGGAGGGAGGAGCAGTCCCGGGAAAGAGCAGCAGCAAGCCGTTCGCTGAGTAGACAGGACTGGGCTGGCAGCTCCAGGCACGTTCCCAGCTCTGCGGAGAGGTACGTCAAGGCTGGCTGGACTGGGTCTGCGCTTCCCTCCGAGCCAGGCTCCGGGCAAAGCGTTGGTGACTGGGAGACCCATCGTGTGTGTGATTACCCCAAACCTTCCTGCAGGAGCCGGGGGACTGGGTGGCATCTGGAAAGACCGTGGAGGTGTTTCCTTTGGGCCAGCTCCAGCCTGGCCAGGCTCCAAGCTCAGCGCTTCCCTGCCAGCCTCGTGAAGGGTCCTGGAGGAGCCAGAACACAGGGTAGGGGAGGAGAACGTAACCCTGCCGTGGGGCAGGGGCTGCTTTGCAGCCGAGGGCGGTGGGGGGCTGCGTGGGTGCTCCTGCATGGGCACTGCTGCCCGCCAGGGGACGGACGGCTGGGCCTGCACAAGGGTGCCTGTGTTTATACCTGGCGCAGACACAAGTGTGTTCGCTTTCAAACCTCGCACTACTGTTAGCGTTAGCCTTTTACAAGGCCAAGAAGAGAGCTGGGGACGCAGCCAGGGCTGGAGCTCTTCTCCATGTTCCTTTCCCGGTGTGCCAACCAGACAGCTGCACCGTGCCACAGCCAGCAAGTTCCTTTCCCTTAACTCTCAGTGGAAACCTTTCTGCTGCTCCTTGCCAGCCACGCCAGCGTCACACCCACAGACCCTGGTCGTCGGTGGGTGGGGATCAAACCTGGGGCCTCTGGAGCTTAGTGCATGAGCCTCTATTGCATGAGCTAAAAGCCCCCTGGCTGGTAGCGACGGCTGCAGAGCAGACTCATCTTCTCTCTCTCTCGAATGGTCTTGGTGCCACTGGATGGGACACAACACCACACCCAGAAGGCGTGTGGGTTACATCAGCTGGCGGAGGAGTAACTTCATATCGAGCTTCAGATCCCCATCTTGGGCTTTGATTGATTGGGGAGGGGAGTCCCCAGGAATGCTGGGGTGGCTGGGAGGAAATCGAAAGGAGCTGTTTGTGCTGAATTGCTCCCCCCCCCCCGTCACCCCACATTCTCCATCACAAACCCCGGGGCAGCAGCAGCTTCCAGTACACTGGGCTCCCCACAGCTCCCATCGGGGCAGACCTCGGCTTAAAACTAAGTTCAGAGGGGGCAGGTGAAAAAAGGTGGCCTTAATAGAGGACTAGCTGCGTGGGGAGAAGTAGATGTGGAAAACTGCAGTAGAATTATCGGAGAAACAAGAGGGAAATCCATGGGGGCATCTGCTTAACATCTCAGATGTCTGTACACACAAGCAAGGAGTAATAATAATGGGAAATAAACAGTAAGAACTGGGAGTTTTAGTACATAAATCTTCACTGAGCTTAACTGCATCACAGATACTTGATGGGATAAATTTCATGACTGGACTATTGGTGTAGAGGGCTATAGCTTGTTGAGGAAGGACAGGCAGGAAAAAAAAGAGAGGACATATTGCATTGTAAATCTGTTCTGAGGTCCAGAAGGAGGTGAGAAGCAGACCAGTTGAAAGTCTCTGAGTAAAGATAAAAGAGGGAATAAACAGGGGTGAGGTCCTGGTAGGGGTCTATTACAGACCACCAAATCAGGAAGAGGAGGGAGATGAGGCATTTCTAGGACAAACAACAGAAATATGCAAAACACAAATCCTGATCGTAATGGGGGACTTTACCTACCCAGACATCTGCTGAAAAAGGAATATGGTAAAACCCAAAATTACCCAATAAGTTCCTGGAATGTACTGGGGACAATGCTTTGTTTCAGAAAATGGAGGAAGTGACCGGGGGGACAGCCATTTTAGACTTGATTCTGACCAGCAGGGAGGAGCTGGTGGTGAATGTGAAGGTGGAAGGTGATTTGGGTGAAAGGGGTCATGAATGATAGATTTCATGATTCTAAGGAAAGGAAGGAATGAGAATGACAGGAGAAGGACTGCCAAAAGCAGACTTTAACATCCTGAGAGAATTGGTAGGTAGCGATCCATGGGGAAAAAGTCTAAGGCATAAAGGAGTTCAGGAAAGCTGGCAGTTTCTCCAGGAGACAATATTAAAGGTACAACTGCCAATGCAAAGGAAAGAGAGGAAGAATAGTAAGAGGCCAATGGCTCCATCAGAAGTTTTGTAATGACCTGAAAATCAAAAAGAAATCCTACAAAATGGGGAAACATGGACGAATTACTAAGGAGGAGTACAAAAGAATAGCATGTCCGTGTAAGGGCAAAATCAGAAAGGGTAAGGCACAAAATCAGTTATACATAGCAAAGGACACATGTAACTGGAATTCTTTTTCCATATGGTTTACTGCAAAGAGTGTCATCACTCTGAATGCTTTAAAGGCAACATCATCTCCAAAATCAAGTGTGGCCTCTACATATGGCCATACATATGACACCACACTGTTATAACACAACAAAAAATAATTTAGTTGATTTGTTTGGCGGGACATGGAAATGAAGAATAAATTTCAATTCATTGTAAAACAATATAAACATCAATATTTGTAATACAGTCCAATAAGATTTCATCAAGCTTTTTAATCAACCGAATTAAAAAGCAAAGGAAACCAGCCACCCACACTCAAGTGTCACTGTGCATTCCAACCAACCAACCACACTCAAGTGTCACTGTGCATTCTCCAAGGCAGTTTCTTCTCTTTCTTTGTTCGGTGATTTTATTTTCTATCCATTCAACCAGGAGCAGATTGTCCAATAAAACCAATATTGGAAAGTGTGGCAAACTGAGAGAGGGACGGAACCAAAATTCAAAATGATTTAGAGTGAATGAGAAATTCTACACTGGAGCAAATGTAGCCACCTATTGGACTGCGTACATGGATGGGCCCAGATATTGAAATGTATTTAGGTTCCTCACATCTATTGATTTCAGTGCGAGTTAGGAGCCTAAATACCTTTGAGGCTCTTGTCCATGTCATCACAGCACCTACCTGGTCAGCGGCAGTTTATGTGCTATGCCACAGTCACAGCGATGTCATAATAGTGCTTGCATAATCTGAACTGGCTATCCTGGACAGGACAGCCTGAGAGGCCAGCTGCCTATCAGTACTGGAGCTCTTTGGAGAAAGGACTGGAGGAAGTGTTGAGGAAAGATTAAAACATGAATAAATTTGTGAGTGAGCAGGAGGTAACCGACAGAGGTAAGGGTCAGCATTGTATTCTCTATATCCAGTCTATATTCACACACACATTTAGAAAGCATAGGCATACAGATTAGCTGTAATGTTCTCCATTTGTATGAGCAGAACCTCAGCTGCTGTAAACCAGTGTCCCTCTGTTGACTTCCTTGTAGCTGTGTTGATTTACACCAGTTGAGGAGTTGGCCTACAGCCTCTGGACCTGGAAACTTTCCTGAGAATCTGAGTTTCTAGGGAATGTTATGGGGGAGGTCTTCCTTCTTTTCTCCCAGTTGTTTTATGTTTGTTCTGGGTCCTCATTTTGTGTCTTCTGCATCCATGGAGCCAACTCCATCAGAGATAGGGGAAATTAGAACAAAAAAGGCAGAAGGACTTCTCCTCTAGCTGTCTAAATGAAGCTCTGCTAATATCTTAAATGAGGGAGAACAAAGCATGGGGTCACATTTCTTAGCAACACTAGTGCTCCTCATCCCACACAGATGGGCAGAGTAGGTTACAGTTATGATTCCGTTTGCATCTGGGTGTTACAACTGAAGGATGCAATTTGCATAATGGATGGGCAATCACCTAACCTCAAGCAGTCTTTCCTGGGAAGGGGAAATCTTGTTAGTTCCTCCTTCATGCTTGGAATGCTGTTACAATGGAGTCAGATAAATACGGCCTTTCAGATTTCTTGTGAAATATTAAGTCTCCTGGAGAATTTCTGCCCAGAGCGAAGAGATACATGGGAGATCAAATCCTGATTTTTTTCATACACCAGCTATTTCATTGTTTCCTCGAGTTTAAGGCCAGAAGGGACCATTAGATCATCTAGTCTGACTTCCTGTATTTCACAGGCCACTAAATTTCACCTAGCAACCCTACACTGAACCCCAAAACTTGTCTTGGATGAAACCATTTCAGTCTTTAGGAGACAAAACTGTTGTGTGCCATCGGCAGAGGACAGGAGAGACTGAGGTTCCACCAATGCTTGAGGCCCTTGCCATGGTCGAGAATTGATTAGGTCAGATATACTCAGATTATCCTAGCAGGTGATCAGTGCCCCATCCTGCCATTCAAAGGTCCCTGCCAATCCGACCAGGGGGAAATTCCTTCCCACCCACAACTCTGGAGATCAGTTGGACCCTGAGCATGTGAGCAGGACAGCTAAGGAAACAGATTCTCTGAACCATCTTAGAGCACTGGTCCACCCTAGCAAGTGTCCCGTCTCCTGCTATGGTCAATCCCTGACGCTTCAGATGAAGGTTGGAGGGACCCACCCCACCCCACTCACAGCATACACCTCGCCAATTGTGCATGGGGGTAGGGGGGGCGGGGGTGGGGGAATTCCTTTATGACCTCTACAGGCAACTGTACAGGGGGGAGGGATAGCTCAGTGGTTTGAGCATTGGCCTGCTAAACCCAGGGTTGTGAGTTCAATCCTTGAGGGGCCATTTAGGGATCTGGGGCAAAAGTTGGGGATTGATCCTGCTTTGAGCAGGGGGTCGGACTAGATGACCTCCTGAGGTCCCTTCCAACCCTGATATTCTATGAACTGGATGAACTCCCTTCCATGAGTCTTCTCTGCAAGTATTTCAACTACCATAAAAGAAGATTAAAGGATTTCTTCAAAACAAGGGGCCTAAAGTTAGGCTTCTAAATTCATACTGAGGTCTCCAACAGTGGCCTGATTTTCAAGAGATACCGAGCCCCAAAAGTTCCCAGCATAGCTAATAGGTACATCTGGGTGCTCAGGATTTTTGAAAATGAGGCCCTGACTAAGCAAAACTCTTAAGCATGTGCTTAACTTTAGCTCTATTTCTTGGCTTAGAGTTAAATTATTATTCTGTATGCTATCAAAACTCATCAATTGACAGTAAAGAGGGAAAGGAAGATTATTTTACGTGGGGACCTACTTGAAAGGAGCAAAGTTGCTTCATTATGATTTCCCCCCAAGCACACTGGGTAGTTCAGCAAACAAACCTGGTCATGAGGAGGAAGGAAGAGGATTTCCAGGATTCCCAGGTCTCCTTCTCACAGTGTTTGGGCTCCTGCAGAATCTTTACTGGATAGTGAATTAAAGAGGCCAGTAACAATTTCTGCTATCAGTGGTAACCAGCCGAATCCTTTTATTTAATTTCAGTTGTTTATAATGAGGTTATTTCCCTCCTGGCACATATGGATGACCAAAATAAGGACAAAATTGCCCTCAGGATTGCCTTTATAGCCAAGATCAAGCGGGCTATCGTTCTGACAGTTCTGCTCGAGAAACTGCAAAAGGATGAGGTAGGGCAGTTTCATGAAATTACATCCGCTTTCCAGGTGTCCACACCAAATTCTGCCTGACTTCATGGGGGTACAGGGGACTGCACGGGGGTAATTCAGTGTAGAACTTGGCCTGGCGCACCATCAGGAGAATCAGTATTCGCCCTTCTGTCCTCAGGCGTAAACTCATCATGCAAAATGCTGTTCTTACAGATCAGGATGATATAATGCTCTCTAAAGAGAGCATTGTCCTTTTACACACAGTGGAGTACATGGGCTGTAGACAGTAAAAGTACACGATCGGACTAGCAGAAATCTCTTCTAATAATACTTTGCCCTTCTTTAGCATCTTCATCCAAAAATCTCAAAGCACTTCCCTAATACTAATGAATTAAGACTCACAGCACCCTGGTGAGAATGGGAAGCATTATCCCCATTTACGGATGACTTGTGTCACAGGGAATTAAGTAACTTGCTCAACACCACTTAGCAAGTTAGTCAAAGAATGTGAATAAAACCCAAGTGAACTGACTCCCTGCTCTAAATCCCAGCCAACTCTCCTTTATTATGATGACATATTATTGAGATTATAGCATTGAAGAGACCCTTATCTATATATTTTCTACTGGGGGAGTTCTGCAAGAAAAAAATAAAAATGATGCTTACAATATTTTAGAAGTTCTGCAAAATTCTGCATATTTTGTTTGTCAAAATAATACAATATAATTACACCCGTTAAAATTATTTTTGGTTATTTATTTCAAAATACCTGTCAGCAAGTATGTCTGTATGAATACAGACACCAAAAAGGATTCAGGAAATGTTTTTTGACAAACCAATTCCTTACTATGCATGTTAATAGAGAACTCTGAGTAATAATTCATTTAAACTCAATGCAGAATCATATTTCTTGCACCCCTTAGGCGCAGTGCAAAGGCTTGGTAGAGTCAGGGGTAATGGAGGAGCTGAGGGAGAGGGAAGTAAATTGCTGAGAAGGAGCCTGGGTGTGAACTTGGAGCGTTGCTGGGTATGGGTGGGAAAAGTATGGAACAGTTTTTTTGGGAGGGGCGGGGAGGAATTGTCAGGCAGCTCCCCCCATGCAGACCCTGTCTGACCCCTAAGCTCTCCCATTCAGTAAGGTACATCTGCCCCTGTCTCCATGTGTTCCTGCACACCCATGGGTCCTTGCACCCCCTGTCCACATGTGTCCCTCCACCCCCACTCAGAAACCCACTCCCCCCATCCCCATGTGTGTTAGGGGGATTATTCCTTCACCCACTTACTTCCCTGGTCCTTCTCGCATGAACAGACAGCAACAATACCCGAAGTCCAAAGATGCAAACAATTCGATATTTATTGGGTGAACTTCCAGCAAGCATGATTCCAGTTTCCTTCCTTAGTGTCCCCCTTCCCAGCTCTGACACCACAGAGCCTTACAGCTGTGTCCCTGTTCCCATTCCTGCCCTTAGCCAAACATGATTCCAATTTCCCCACCCCATTCCCTGTTCCCGTTTCCCCCTTTAGCAAAACATGATTCCAATTTCCCCACCCCCATTCCCTGTTCCCATTTCCCCCACCCACACACCCACCCCCTCACCTCCTGATTGACTGCAGACTATCTAGTAAAACTTGACTTCTGCTTAGCGATACCTTAACCAATCCTTTTCCTGAAATTTAACTAACCAATCCTAACATATTGTAACATGATTATTTAACCAATTATATCCCACCACCTTAATTAGTTTACACCCAGCAAAATTAATTATACAGCAGAGAAAAACAATCATAGAACCAGACAGAGATTATACAGACAAACAATGGGGACTACAGTGATAGAACAAATACAGAAATGAGGATTTCACATCCCAGCTAGTGATAAGTGAGTTCTCGCCAGACAGGATGCTATCAAACTAAGTTTCCTTTTACATCTTCTAGGCCCTTCCCTTTCTCTGGAGGCGATAGGCATTATCAGGACAGGATTGTGTTCCTAAAAGCCCAATAGCACCTTATTTCAATGTGACTAGTTGGGAATGTGAGGAGGTGACCTGTCACTTCCCAGCTTATGGCTGCCTCTGCTGCTTAGCCAAAGGCCTTAGCCTAAGAACAGGGCCTCAGACTGTCACAGTAAGAGAAGGACCTTACCCTGGCAGACAGTGATTTTGATTCTTTCTTTTATACCTCTAGAACTAGCCAAGTGATAAGAATACACCTAAATTCTTAGATGATAGGCCTTTACAGACAGGCCTGAACATCTATATCCTAACAATGTGTCCCTGTACCCCCTCCCCCTGTCCCCATGTGTCTCTGTGCCCCCAGCCAACCACCCCCTGTCCTTGTGTAACTCTGCACCTCCTCCCCCATCTCTACGGGGCCCTGAACCTCCCTCCTCCTCTAACTCTGTGCCTCCACTCCCATTCAGCCCCTGCCCCAGTCTGTCCTCCCCCACGAGCCCTTATGAGCCCCTGACTGACCCCACCCCAGCATCCCACACTGTCTGTCTCCCCATAGCCCCTGTCTCCTGACCTGGCCTGCTGTGAAGAAGACAGGCTCTCTCTCTTCCTGCGCTGATAGGGAGTTGCTGCTTTGTTCTTTTGCCACAGCACCCTTTGGTGGGCAAGAGATGGAACGGCAGCAGCATTTCAGCAGAAGCTTTTTACTGTGCAAAAAAATAAAAATATGCGGGGCTCATTAATTATGCACCTGTGCAGTAGTGCAGAATTGCCCCAGGAGGAATATTCAGACCCCTTTTTTCCATTGATTAATACTTGCATCCGACAAAGTCCATTTCTCTATTAAGGGCCAACACAGAAGGCATTTTAGTTTCCATTAAAGTACTAGGAGGCCAACTGAACTGCTTGTCTTGGCCTCCGACTCCTTTAATTATTTGAATTACTTGATTAATTATAAAAAGAAAAGGAGGATTTGTGGCACCTTAGAGACTAACCAATTTATTTGAGCATAAGCTTTCATGAGCTACAGCTCACTTCATCGGATGCATTCAGTGGAAAATACAGTGAGGAGCTTTATATACACACAGAACATGAAAAAATGGGTGTTATCATACTCACTGTAAGGAGAGTGATTAATTATGTTAATTCATTTGATTAATTACTTGAATTATGTAGTGCTTATGTATTGATAAGTTATCAGTGACAATTTTCAATTAAAAAAATCCTCCTTACATTTAAAAATGAATGGAAGGGGCTTCTCCCCAGTGGAGCTGTCTGTTATGATTGCAGTTTGCAGAAGCATGCCTTTTAAAGCAGAACCACTGGAATGTTCAGCCAATCAAGAGATCTGATGCAGACCCTGTCTGACCCCTAACCTCTCCCATTCAGAGATCTGATTGGCTTTGAACATTCCAAAGTGGGTTATGACCTTGGCATGCAGGTCACACAGATGTCTAGACTCACAGGAGACAGAGATGGAAAAGACCTATTGGATCATCCAGTCCATTTCCCTGCTAATGCAGGAGCATTCCCAGCAGCCATTTTCCACTGTTTTGGCCAAACTAATTTGAAAAGCCCCTAAGGACTGAACTTCCGCCTCTTTCCTAGGAAGACTATGTCATAACCTAATAGCCCTGTCTCACAGTTGGGGCATTTTTCCTGTTATCAAAGTCTAAATTGAATGTCCTTTTTTAGCTTAATCCCATTACCGCTACTTTTACCGAAATGTATTATCCTAAAAAATTCCTCTCCCTCCTTGGTGTTCACACCCTCCAGGTAGTTGTATGGTATTATCCTCTCTCCCTCAGAGTCATCCCTTGGCCGCATCGGACACAGACAGCTCTTTCCGTCTGTCTGCAGAAGTAGGGGTCTGCTCGGGCCCAATTTTTAAGCCCAACCTGAACTGGCCCCCGGCCCACTCACCTCACCCTGAGAGGGCTGAATCATTTTCCATCCTGGTCCCAACCCTTCCCCCACAACCGGATCCTGCCGCTGCATTCTGCTCATGGGGCTGGTGCAGCGGCCACTGTGTGCAGCGATGGCTCCATCCTCTGACACGGCCCCTGCTGCGCTGGGTCTGCGCTGCAGAGAGAGAGGGAGACGCTGTGACTCCTCGGCATCCTCGCTCCACAGTGCGTGCAGCGCAGGAAGGAGGTGGTGGCTGGCAGGAACACGCAGTCACGGTTGTGCCGATCCCAGGGGCTAAAGGAGGAGAGCCGACCTGACCCGAGCCCAAGAGGGTCCAGTTGTTTTCTCATCCAACCTGACCCGGACGCCTGTGGTCAGGTCCCCTAGGATTTGGGTCAGGTTGCAGGGCTCTATCCAGAAGTCACTTCTGCCAGCCCCCTGCATTCTTTTTTGCTCTCCCAGGAATGACTTCCCATTTGTTGATCTCTCTGGGAATGTGGGGCTAGAAAAGGCACTCATCCAGATGCAGTCACAGCTCAGCTGAACAGAGAGGAACTGTTGTCTTCCTGCTTTGTGCCATGATCCCTGTGTGTAAAAGACCCAACCCACATGGCTCTTTGTGGTAGCCATCACACCTTGCATATACCTGTTGACTTTGTTTTCCACTGTCACCCCCAGGGCACTTGTTGCTTCCCACTTGTCTCCCTCCCATTCTGTCAGTTACTTCTACCTCCTTTCCAGAGGTGCTAGTTTGCAGTTTTCTGAAATGAATCTTGTTCTCTCCTCAGGCTTTTAATTGCTCTGTGTCCCGCTTTATTTTTTCTCGGTCCCAACTGATCCTACAACTCCTCCATAGTTAGTCTCATCTGTGAAGTTCTACACTGATGGGCCGCATAAAAGACACCTTCGAGCGTGTTACTGTCAGTGTAGATCTAACGGCTGAGCTCATTGCCCCTGGGAGCTGTTGAGGACTTACTGCAGGAGTTGGGTATTTTACATTCGACATTTACAAATTCTGCCTGGAGTGACTAGAGCAAGGGCAAGGGGCTCATTTTTATTGTTTGTTCTGAATAAATGAAACTAGAGAAGGGGGCAGTGAAGGGCGCTTCCTCTGGCTCGTTTCTCTCCAGGAAGATTAAACGATGTCAGTTGCTCGGCTGCTTCTGAAGCGCTGCTAAATGCGGTGCTTGTGGAGGGCAGGGCATGTTTTACACCAATTAAGCCACCAATTAGGGCAGGGGCTTATTAGCCAAATTACTGTCTGGTCGTCAAGAAAAACTTTTCCCAATTCTTCTCTTTTATGTTTTGTCCCCAGCAAAACAGAGTAGACATTTACTGTGTCCTGGAGAAAGTCTTACAGCAGGACACCCAGGGCCTAGAGAGACGGCTTCTGGAGAAAATAATAACACTAGCCTCAAACCACATGACAGAGACTCAGGTAAGTTAGTTCTCCTGAGATACCAATCAAAGGATCCCAAACTCTCTTTTTGGGGGATAAACTATATACTGAAATGAAAATGTATTCTTCTGTTAGAGGTCCACACCTTCCTCCAGACCAAAGCCCAGGTCCTAGACAGCACTTGTGCACATGCATAAGATGGGACAACTCACATGCTGAAAGTTACACATGTGCTGAAGTGCTTTGCAGGATCAGGACCTGAGACACATGATCTCAGACCCAGAGACAGGCCTATGGTGTCTTAAGGAGCAAGTCTTTCCCGAAGTCTACTCGGGATTTCATTATTGATACTGATTTTATGTGGAAGGCGCTCTGATACTGTAGCGATAAGTGGCAGTATAAAGCCCCAAGACAGACAGAATCTGAGCTATCTCCAAAAGAAGCAACATTGGATTTAGAATATAGTTTGCCAGCAGGAAAACCCATGGAAAAATCCCTCTCTTGTTCCAAAGGAAGTCAGCCTCCTTTTGGGGGACAGTTTATTCCAGGAAAGCTCTCGGAATATCGTGAAGCTGCCCAGTCTGTGTCTCACTTACCGCCTCAGGGAAGGGCAGGGAAAATATCATGTGACTATGGTGACCAGTCACCCACCACAAGTAGCTAACAGCGAATAGGCTAACGAAGCAGCTTGCAAGCAACTCAAAGGCTGAAAACTGTTTCGCCAAGTGACTCAAGGAATATTTATGACGAATGACTCTACCCTCAGAAAGTTGGGTTGGTTCATTCACAACTTGTGCACAGAAAGAAGGACTTGACTCATGTAAACAACTCTGGCTAGTGCAACCGGCTTCAGTCACCTCAGTCTCTCTCTTTTGGTTTTTGTTTTTAGGAAGCAAGAAATGAACTAAAAGTGGCAGCTAGCAACACCTTAGTGACTCTGGCACGCTGCTATTTCGATGATGTCATGTTTGAGCTGATGTATCGTCTGGAGCTGCCTGAAGAGTTTATTTTCATTACGTTGGGCAACCTGTCATCCGCCTATGGTATGGTCACTTCCCTCTTTTCTTTCAAAGTGATTCTTTTTCATTTAAGGACAGGGGATTATCTCTCTACCTAAAAATGTTACCGCTAAACAGAGCTCTGTTTGAGTGTGTGTGTGTGTGTGTGTGTGTGTGTGTAGAAACACAAGATTAACTGCTGTTGCTAGTTCTGGCCTCCAGATCATGAGCGATCCAGCTGGAGGTGCAAGCTCTAACTTATGCCCCTGAGTGAAGTACCTTAAGGATGGGAATGAGTGGAAGATCAGGTCTAGTGGAGCTCTTCTCCACCCCACTTCCCATCCCGCCCCAGTGCCCTCTCCCTTTACTCTGGGAGTGAGTTGGGCATTGGGCACAGCTGTACACTTGTGGAGGATTCCTCTCTTCAGGGTGAATCCCCCACTGGCTTTCAATGGCTGCTTTAAAGCCATTCTGCTCTGCTTACGCAGCGCCAATGGCCTCGGAACCCATAGCATCCTGCCCCACAGTGTTTCTAAGTGTGTTGTCAGAAGGCAGAGAGCAGCTGATTGTCTGTCTTCCTTCTCTTCTGGCCTTTCTCTGCAGCACTTAAGTGTATCCCTTTTGTGGGAGTGATCCTGAACGACATGATCTCCATGTTGGAGTTAGTCAAGGACAGCAGGATGAGACAAGCATTTTGTGGTGGTAAGTGCCAGCACTTCCTGTAGGTGCCCCAAATGGATATTTAGGGGGTCTTGGTACAGATTTAAGTGACTGACCAAGTTTGCAAACAGGCCCTGAACTGTGCTCCCTTCCCTGGATTGCACCAGGTGCTGCGTTCCTTGGCTCCCGTGGCACTCAGTGAAGTGGAGAGTGCTCCTTACTTTGCAGGAGGTGCTGAGCATTTGTAAGTTCAGGCCCTTTGTGACTCACGCATATCGTTTAAAATAAACAGACACAAAGGCTGAAGCTGTCCCTCTGCCAGGAGGCTCCTGGGGGAGGAGGTGAAGGGAGCAGATTTCATTACTGTACATTTAAAAATCCCCTGTTTCCCACTCCTCCACCCATTCTCTCTCCTTAGTTTCTTCCTCATCATCATCTCCTTTCACCCTCTTTCTCTGTCTTCTCTTCTTCTCCACTTCTCTCTTCCTTTGCTTTTCAGGTGATGCTCAGTAAGGGGTTAATCCTGTGCCCTTGAGGGAAATGGGAATTTTGCCATCCACTTCATAGAGAACAGGATTGGGCCCTAATTCGTCTTAGCAAGGACACTAGATACACCTACTTTTAGGGCAAAGTGCTCCCCACTACCTTCAAATCCCAGGAAAGCCAATGGCAGTTAGGGGCACTGAACATCTTTCAGACAAACTGTAACTCAAGATGAAATCATACAGTGTTCGGGTTGAACAAACAACAACTGCAGAGGACGCGAGTCTTCAGATGATGGTCATTGAAAAAAGATGGAGAGATGTACAAAGAAAAAAGCCTTTTAAGAAACAAGAAATGGAATGGGGGAAAGAGAAATAGCTCCAGATTGATATGGGATTTCAGCATCTAGTCCTGATAGGAGTTGCCATGGAATTGGAGTAAACGATAGGCCTGGGTGTCTTCTCTGAGAAAGCAACTTCTCATTATTACTATGTCCTTTTCACATTGCCTGTCTTCTCTCCTTCCGTGCAGTTCTGGAAAAATGGTCAAGGGCAGTGAATGGATATTTTACGAACTGGGAAAAGTGCTCATTCCCCAGAATGGGTGAATCACAATTCTGCCGTCAAATTCTTCCCTTATATTGTCATGTGACCAGCAGCTGGCTGACTTGTGAGGAGCTGGAGGTGAGAATTGCTGGCTTTCTAAACCTTTAGCGGAAATTGTGATGTTACATTCTGTGTGTCTGGCACTCTTTGTGATGATGGCATTTAATGGTAGGTCCTTTTGGATGGAACAGATTGTCATGGAAAACATCGAAAACCCATACGTTTATAATGTCACCACATCATGGAAATTCTGTCTGTACCCAGTGTACATGGAGTCTAGTTTTGTGCACCTAATGTGCAGATGAACCCGGGATAGTGGGCTAAATTAATTCCTGGTCTAAGTCCATTCAGCCCCAGTGGAGTTACAGCAGGGATGAGTTGGCCTAGAACGCATACTAATCTGGGGAAATATTTTACCTGGTCTGGTTGTGAGGTGCATTAGAATATAATCCTGACACCAACCCTACGAGTCCTGGTTCTTTACCAGGAAATATTGGGATAGGACCGTTCCGACAGTGGAACAAGGGAAATTGCACTCATTAGAAGTAGAAAAGGTGTGCCTATTGGAAGATATTGAATGAATTCGTAGGAACATAAATTCTGTCTCTCATCTATGCAGCTCAAGCAGGCCATTATCAAAGCCCTTGGTCCCATGATGGGCATCCTGCTACACAAAAAGGAGCCACAAAAACCCATATTTAAAGAGATCTCATGGCTCCTTGAGCAATATAAGGAGGAAATTGATGTTTTTCACGTCACCAAGGTGAGGTACCACTCATTAAGGTAACTGTCTCTGTGTGTGCATGTGTGAACTGCAGGAGGAATTTGCTGCCAGTGGGGTTTCCTGGTCTAGATAGTGACTTGTTAGATAATAAATATGCACACAAGTTCTGGGTTTATACACATGGTGACCCAGGCAACAAGATTTGTAGGTAACTGCCTCTGATGAAAAGCATCCTCTGTTTCCTGGGGAGGAGGAGAAGGAGCTAAAAAACAAAACACCTGCACAACAAGATACTCCCTCCTTGTGATTTCCCAAAACATCCTGTCAACTCTGTGTCTCTCTTTTAGATCATAAGCTCCTCAGAGCAGGGGCTACCATATGTTGTCTCTGGTCGGTACCCAGCCAACTGTCAAGGGTTGAAAATTAATAATAAGGAGGCTTGAGGGTCATTGCTTTGCACTGCATAACTCGACAGATATAAAATCATTGCCCGTCTGTTTCATCTACCGTTCTTTGCAGTGTTGTTGTAGCCATGTTGGTCCAAGATATGGGAGCGACAAGGTGGGTGTGATAATCTAATTGAAGATATTGTCTCACTCACCTTGTCTCTCTATTTCATCCCCCCTCAGTACCACATGAGCGAGAAGTAAGGGGCCATATTCTGTCTTCCGTGCGGCTACACAGTTGTAAAGGAAGTCATGAGACAGCTCTGACTTCTTGGTAGTGATATTTACTCACCGTCTATGTTGGTTGAAGCTTTCTAGTACAGAGTATGTGGTCACTTTGGGGGTTGAAATAACCATGATTTGGAGGGAACCAATGCATCATGGACTTGTTTGATAGCATCAGGGCACTACACAACTGTGTAAACATAGTAAAATATGTAGATGGCATCCGAGACATTCGGGAAGCTTCAAGCAGCAAAGGAGAAAAGTGAGTTAGATGCAGGAAGGAATTCGATTTTCACCTTTTTTTTAATCAATAACCTGGCAGAGGACATAAAATCATCCCTGATAAAGTTGGCAGATGAGATAAAAATGGGGGAGTGGTAAATAATGGAGAGGACAGCTCACGGATTCAGAGTGATCTAGATCACTTAGCAAACGGGGCGCAAAGAAACAATATGCCTTTAAATACGGCTGAATGTAAATGTATGCGTCTAGGCACAAGGGATTTAGGCCAGACATACATGATGGGGGATGCTGTCCTGGGAAGCAGTGACTCTGAAAAAGATTTTGGGGGTCATGGGGCATAATCAGCTGAACATGAACTCATGCTGTGGCCAAAAAAACGAAAGCTGGGATGCATAAAAAGGGGAATCTCAAGGAGGAGCACAGTGGTTATTTTACCTCTAAGTCTGGCACTTGTCTGACGACTGTTGGAATCCTGTGTCCAGGTCTAGTGCCCACAATTCAAAAAGGGTGTTGATAAATTGGCAGAAGAGCCACAGTGATGAAAGGATTAGAAACTATGCCTTACAGAGGGAGAATCAAGGAAGTTAATCTATTTAGTTTAATACACAGAAAGTAAAAGGGTGTGTGATGGGGTTTACCTACCCCGCCTTGGTTCAGCAGGGGTTAATCATGCTTTGTGGGCCGAGGAGGCCATGCCCCCTCATCTCTGCTGGGCATGCTTCAGCTGGACCCAGGATACAAAAGAGAGCCGCTCAGCTCAGGCTGGGATGGCTGCCGAAGGGAGCGGAGGCGCATTGCAGGCTCCTGCAGAGAGACTGCCAGAGCTCCAGGATTCAGAGGCCAGCCGGACTGTGGCTGCAGCTGACCCCCAGGCACCCAATGCCAGAGATGGAGGAGAGACCCCAGAATCCCTGAGACTCCCAGCTGCGGAAGAACGGGTGGGAAGCAGCCTAGGTGGACGAAGCATTGATCCAGTTGAGGTAGCAGGCTTGACTCAGCATGCTTTGGAAGGATCCCCGCTGAGTTGGTGGCAGATACCCCTGCGCCCTGGGCTGGGGCCCTGTGGAATAGGTAGGACCCAGTGGAGAAGGGCTCACCACTAGGCAACACTTCCCTGCCGCAAAAGGTGGTTCTATCGACTCTGGCCACTAGGCCGCATTGCCCTGCAGCCAAGGGTGGGTCTAGTGACTTTGGCCACTAGGCCGCACTGCCATCCCTAGGAGGGCAGCCCAAGTGACTCAGGCTGTTGGGCCGCGGACCCTCACCCAAGGGCTGCTGCACTGATCCCGACCATTAGGCGATGCTGCCCTAGGAGCCCGGACTGCTGTGGTGGCTAGGGAGACTAGGCCAGTTGGGCCGCTCCAGATCTACTTCAATTCCTCCTCAACCTGATACCACCCTGACGGGGTGGACCTATCCTGTGACAGGGTGACTTAATTACAGTCTATAATATCTTACATGAGGGACTCCTATTATCTAATGGGCTCTTCCGTCTAGCAGAGAAAGGTGTCACTTGATCCAATGGCTAGAAACTGAAGCTAGACACTTGCAGACTGGAAATATGGTGTACATTTTTAATGGTGAGATAATTAAACATTAGAGCCATTTATCAAGGGCCGAGGCGGATTCTGACGATTTTTCAATCAGGATTGGTATGTTTTTCTAAAAGCTCTGCTCTGGGAATTATTCTGGGCAAGGTCTATGGCCTGTGTCATACCGACCGGAGGTCAGACTAGATGATGGCAAGAATCCGGTTCCGCTTTGGAATCTAGGAATCCCCTGAATCTGCTTCAGTCACTACATATGGCTCCTTTGTGTGCCCACCATCTGACTTTCGCCCTCTGTTGCAGAGTCTGAGCCAGCTCTTGGAGGTCTCTGGTGAATATAAGATCCCTCTACCTAAAGGGAAGTTTCAAGCCATCTGCAGTGCTCTGCACAACCAGGTGAGGGGTGGTTTTGCTTGGATCCCTTGAGCTTAGGCACAGCAGATCTGAAGCATATTAACACTGAAAAATCGATGGAATGATCGTGCAGAGCCTGGGGACCTCCTCATGCCTTACTGATTTCTGCAGGCTCAAGAGTAAGCAGGGAGCGCTCTCATTTTCTTAGCTACTATCCAGCTCAGTTTGTAAAGCAATTTCACCATAAGCCGATTACCAGGGGGAGTCAGAGTTGTAAAGTGAAAACTGTGGCTGTGTCTTGATTAGGTCAGCTCTGCTGCTCAAAACACTTTAGCTTCTCTTATCTAATGGATTGGTCATTGTCTTTGAGTCTTGCTGTGCCTGCAGGACCATCTCCCTGCGGTTCAGACCTCTAGTTGGACAAGCAGGAAGTGGAAGCTTAGAAACTAATTGAACATTTTTCTTTTCCATTGCTTCTGATTAGTTTTTCTTTGACCATTTCCCTTCTTCCCACAGATCTGTTCTCCAGCTAAGCAGCTCAGCATAGAAAACCACAAAGAGCTCTTCCATTGTGTACTTCTGCTAGGTAAGGGGAAGAGACTCTGAGTTGCACAGTGGTTTCTTTGTAACTTCCTTACCTTTGTGAGGTACGGTAAGAAGAAGAGTTCTGCAGACAGTGAGGATGTGATTTCTTCCCTTGCAGCCCGTTCTTCTCCTGATGACCTGCTAGCATTCCTACACGAGCAGCTGGAGATTGAGCATGAGGCCGTTCGTGTGGCGTCTTTAGAGCTCCTGAGAGCTATTGTTGGGGCTGACTGTAAGTAACACAGGAGCAACTGTGCCAGCTGCCCTCTTGGCCGACATGCTGAGGGTTGAGTTGAGGACATCCAGAGCTAAAAGCTTGAGCTACTAGAGATTGAGCTAAAGAACCAAGGCTCTGTAGGCACGGCAGGGCTGCAACAGACTCATCACCTCTGCACCTGGGGCACAGAGGCTCTAGAACACACAGTCACCAGTGGTTTGGAGATCCACTAAGGGACCAAATGCTGCCCTAAGTTACCCCCATATGACCCCATATGGAAATCAACAGGTTCAACTAAGTGCTGAATGTAGCCCAAGATATTTGTCAAGGTCTTTTTCAACTTCCAAATTAGAAGTTAACTTGGGGCTAATGCATGATAACAATAATCAGATAAAAATAGAATAATACTCCTGACTTGAGAATCCTAAGTATTATACACTCTAGACTAGATTCTGAGTCCTGTTATGCCGGTGTAAACACAGATTAACTTCAGTCTCCTCAGTCTATCAAACTCCTTTATAATATTTCCATCATGGTAGTAGGATGGCACTATTTAGAGAAATGGAATTACTTTAGATTTACACTGGTGCAACTGAGACCAGAATCTGGTCCTACGTTTTTCCCACTGATTCTGTAGAGGAGAGGAGCTTGGTACTATTCTTAACTAGGGCCCTTTGAAATCCAGGATTAATTCCAGTGTGGAAAGTGAGTGTGTGTGGAACAAAGAAGTACTGTACACCTCTCCTTATCTTTCAGTGCCTGAGACAAGAGGTAAAAAGCTTCTGATTGTGAAGGCAGTGAAATCCACTCTCAGTGATCAGAATGCTACGGTAAGATTGTGTGTGGAACAGTGAACTATTTCAACTTTTTCAGTGTTATGGGATGAATGGATATCGGGGTGGAGCTTTCATTCCGATCCAGATGAGAGACTGCAGAATAGAGAAGGCATGTCATTCTCCTGCCGGTGTTAAATGTATCCATGTTTCTAATCCAAGGAGACAAAATCAAAAGCATAAGGACTCTCCTATCATATCCTAGCTCCTAGTTCAGGCAGAAGGGCTAACAAGAAGTGCTGTGTGTAATCTCTACCCTTGCAGGTGAGGAAGGCAGCTCTGCATTTCATCAGGACGCTGCTCAGTTCAGGAAGTGTGGAGAATTGTGCAGCATGGGATCTGGTAGCATATGTTTTCAGCGAGTTCAGTGTGTCCACCAGCAAACTGGTAAGGAGAGTTCTTATCACTCAGGACTCAGTCCTACCATTCTTGCATGCTGATTGCTCCCCTTGACTTCAGTGGGAGTTTTGACTCCAGGACAGCTGGACTGAATGAATAGAGCCAGAATCGGATCCGTGATATTGGTGTAAAGTCAAGGTAACTCCACTGACTTTAGTGGTGTTACTCTGGATTTATGCTAGTGTAACAGAGACCAGAATCTCACACTGGGTATTTCCATCTAACAGAGTTATCTGTGCTGCTCCAACCTCTGATGAGTCATTGAACAGTCAGAAAACACCATTCTTCAGTGCAATGTTCTTGTACAAGGAAGCACATCTTTTTGTTTCAAATAGACTCTCCAAAAAACAGAACGATGCCCCGTTCTGTGGCTGTCACAGCAGACCTAAACTATCAGCAAAACACTCAGTTATGCAGGCTGCATCACAGACTGTCTCAGGAGCCTGGACAAGCTTGCTGCATCTTTCACTCACTACATGCTCGACTCTACATGTACTAGTTTAAAAATATCTTCAATCCGTATTTCTATCCATGGACACAGCCCCGGGCTCCAGACACTTTGTGCTCCATGACCGAATCCATGATACGTATGAACATAAAGAGTTCAACTTGACAGTAAGTTGTTGAAGATCTTAGCTCTGCCTGGCCCCTTTTCTACAAAGCTGGAGCTTGTGGCAAAACACACACACACACACACACACACACACACACACACACACACACACACACACACACACACACACACACACACACACACACCTTAAAGAAGGCTGCTTTTTCTCATCAGGCCAGTTTTGGTCTCCTTTAAACTGAAATCAGTAGAGAATTAGGCCCACTGATAGAATCACACTCACTACACACAGAATGACCAAGCTGGTTGGGGCATCAGAAGAAAGAGATTGGATCCCCCTGGTTCTGCATATTTGTTTCCCCTGGGCAGAATCGGAATGTTTTTCCTCAGAGATCAAAAGATGAAACAGTTTTTCAAATTTTAAAAAATTGAACACTGTTGGGGGAACTCTTTTGTGTTCAGTGAATCATTCCCTTCATTTTAGGGTTTTCCTAAGCCTGGGATCTGACCCACCAGTTGGGAGTTTCTATTATTCTCTTCCCTTCAGACGTTTGTGCACTTCCAGTGCCGTAGAAAAGCAGGCACAAGTCAATGCTCAAGATGGCTTTGTAAGAGAAGGACACTGGTTCTATTGCCAGTGTCTTACTACTAGCGAATAAGTTCTATGTAGCTATCTCACAGCAGGGAACAACACTTCTCGCCCAGGGTGTTGAGGAAGAAAGCACGATCCAAACCCTGTGCATTGACATCCTGCAATGTCTGGACACCTCAGTCAATGGAATGACCCAAGTAAGTGACCTCTTGCTACTGCTTCTTGAAATAGGGACCTTCTTCCTTACGTTCCTTGTACCCCTCCACAAGGAAGCTTTCTGAAAGTCAGCATAATGGAGGATCAGCATGTCAAATTCATGCCAGGGATGATGTGACCCCTTCATCATGGAGTAAGCGGTTCACATTAGAGAAAAGCTATAAAGCAACATAACTGGAAGGAATCATGTTGCAGAGATCGTCTCTTAATTCTTTCCACTGTCTGAGTGTGACTTCCCCTTAGATCCCCCATGAATACTTCTGAAATGTAGAGTTGGTGATCCTGGATTTGAAGAGATATTGGGGCTGGGACTGTGCCTTATATAGGTCTGTCAAGTTCTGGGTAAGCTTATGGTACTATCGAAATATCTCCATAATGCTCTAATGCTGGGAAAGAGGATTCATCTCTGGGTGAGAGCCCAATTGCTCACCAAACAAGATAGTGTCTTTAAAAGACAGAGTGAGGGGGCAGCGGACAGGTAGAGTGAGCTAATGGGGAGAGAGAGATGAGGTGATAGGTTAGGGAAGGGTCCGTGATGAATCAAAGGAGAAGCTACATGACAGGGAGGGATTCAGACAGAAGGATACTGGAGGTGGGGGAACGGAAATAGCTCCGTACTGAACAGTCTCGCTCTTCTCTGCAGGTGTTATGGCCAAGGCTGCTGGAGTATGTGGTGCCAGCTCAGTACACGGGTACTTTGAAGCCTCTCTGCAGATGCCTGAGGTTACTGGCTGAGAAAAAGCAGCAGGAAGGAGAAGCAGCTGCTTGCCTCGACTACAGTGGACGAGGTTTATAACAGAAACTCTTTCATTTCTTCTCTCCAGGCACTATGAAATGAACAGGTTCAGTCTTCTCCAGTTCTTTCATCTGTGATCAGGAGGCTCAAATGAATGAGGGATGGTCTTGTGATTACAACACGGCCATGGGAGGGAGCTAGGAAATGTGGGTTCTTTTCCCAGCTCGCCACCAAAATTCTGATGTGACCTTGGGGAAATCACTTGATCTTTCTCTCTCAGCTTTCCCACTTGTGAAATGAAGGAGTAATTCATGCCAAGCTCACAGAGGTGCTGTGAGGTGGAATTCATACATGTTTGTAGAGCATTTTGAGATGCTCAGACTGAAAGCACTATGGAAATGCAAATTATTATCAGCTGTATTCCACATTGGTGGGCATGTTGGAAATGGATAGGTGAAGAACATCAGCAGGACTCTCTGCAAAGCCTGGCATAATTAACGCTATTCTGTTTCTTTCCCTAGTGCAACTCCCTACACCCCAGGGGCTGCTGGCGCGACTCCTGGTGAGTAGACCATGAGAATAGGTTTTCTGTGGAATGGGACAGTTAACTATACAAATTGGTTTTGTAGCTAGATGCTTGACTTAGGCTGAGGAATGTGTATGGTTGGGTCTCTCTCTCTCCGGCCTCTCCTGAGACACACTGTTCTGCATCCTCCTACTAGCTAGAATGCTTTCTTCTTCAGGAAGGCACTGCAGTAGAAGCAACAACTCCATTGGATTGTCTCCACAATGAGAGTCTCTGAACTATTCCCTCCCTCAGGAACAAACGGGTATTGTGCCGACAAAACTTAGCCTGTTTTTTCTCTTTCATTGACAGGTAGTAGCCTCATCCCCTTATGAAAGAGAAGGACACGGATGTGCTGCCTTGCAGTTACTAAAGGCCCTGCACCAAACTATCCATGCAGCAGTGGGTGAGATGTGGGGAGTAAAGATCCCATCTCTGCTGCAGTACCTTGAAGGTAAAGTGCTAGTTAGGAGGAGTGTGGTCCATGGAGAATAGAAGGGAAGCCAGAAAAAGCAGCTTCGTATTGACGTGTGTTGTGCCATTCCCGTTGCAGTACGTGGGAACAGTGGGGAATTGAAATGGGGCTTCTAGGCCCACACTTTTCCTTCCTCTGGATAACTGTGAACCACTGAGGCCAATTCAAACAGGGCAGAATCAGGCCAGGAAGGTTTCAGCTGAATGGAAATTTCACAGCAGTTTCCCCCACACCTTTGCTAGGTTATTTTTTGGGAAGGTCAATACGCATGAAGCTGGAGGTTAGTGAAAGATTTTGGGGTTACATATAGAGTCTGATTTTGCAAACGGACTTTTTCTGAAAATTAAACCCCATGTTTACTTTCAAGGGGGATTCAATTAAAAAACCCAGAGTTTGTCTTTCTGTAAGGAAACCTAAGCCATAAAAGCTAGGTTGGCCAAGTGGGTGCCCTAGGGAGAATCTAGGTATTGTGGGCCTAATAATGTCTTTCCCCAATTTTACAGTGGTATGAATCTATTGACGTCCATGGAAAAAACCCTTCAGTCAGTGTAGGCTGCGTCTACACGATGGCGTTATGCCAGCAGAGCTCCAGTGACGTAGCAGCGCCTGTCTAGTCTCTGTGGAGCAGGACAGACCCTAAGTGCAGCACAAGCCCGATATGTTTCTCATGAACGTCGAACCCCCCAATGGACAAGTGGGTTTGATATTCCAAAAAAGATTTTAAAAAATGAGCTGTATCTTCCCTCCTTGCTGTGGCTGTACAGAGTCCCCAGCGCTACATTGTGCTGACATTAAAGAAGGCTAGGTTAGAGCTGGACACTCAGAAACAGGGCCAGATTCTCAGCTGATGTAAATCAGTATAATTCCATTGACTTCAGTGAAGCTACACCGATTTACATCCAGTTCGGATCAAGTCCAGAATCTCTGATTCTGCAGGAAAAGTTTGTATTCCTATTAAACCCAGTCTTCTGATGTGCTGAACAGTTTTGTGAGGTGCTCAGCACCCTCAGCTCCCATTGAAGTCAAGAGGAATTGGGAGGGCTCAGCATCTCACTCCTGGTGGGTTGACGGACCCTGAATAAAAATGCCAGCAGGGTACGTAACATCTGACAAAGTGAGCTGTAGCTCACGAAAGCTTACGCTCAAATAAATTTCTTAGTCTCTAAGGTGCCACAAGTCCTCCTTTTCTTTTTGCGGATACAGGCTGACACGGCTGCTACTCTGAAACAGGACATTTTCTGTTGGTCCAACAAAGAACGTTGGCGCAGGTCCCTGTGACGGCGCAACGACTCACCCCTGCAGCGCCTCCTGCTGGCCATCTGGGAATTAACTCTTTCCAGCACAGAGCACCCTCTGCAGGCCCATGTCCCTCTCAGACCCTGGTGCCCTTTTTACCCAGGGTGCTGCCCCCTGGCAGTACCCCCTCAGTCTCTATGGGTCTCCCTTCTCTGGGGAACGCCCAACCCTCTAATCCCCACCTTGCCTCAGTCTGGGCTACTGCGCATCATCATTATCAAGCCCCTGCACCTTGGGGCAGATTGCAGTGTAAGAGCCAGTCACCACAGGCAAGGGGGTTTGGGTCTGCTGCCTTTCCCTGCAACCCAGTACCCCTATGGGCCTTGGACCAGGCCCGATAGCCTGGGGAGTTGCCAGCCTAGAGCTTCCCTGCTCCTCTGGCCTTTCCCCAGCCCGCCCTCATTCCCAGTACCCTTTCTGCAGGCAGGCCCTGCTCCCTTCAAAACTAGAGAGAAAGACCTTCTCCTACTGGCCCACGGCCCTCTTATAAGGGCCAGCTGGGCCCTGATTACCCTGGCTACAGCTCTGGCTGCTTTCCCCGTCAGCCCAGCTGTTGTTAATCCCTTTCATAGATTCATAGATAGCAAGGTCAGAAGGGACCATTATGATCATCTAGTCCGACCTCCTGCACAACGCAGGCCACAGAATCTCACCCACCCACTCCTGCAAAAAACCTCTCACCTCTTTCCCTCCTACAGCCCTCGCCCAGGGCTGTTTTAAGCCCCTCAGGACAGGAGCGGGGTGACTCTCCCAGAACCCAATAGGTACAGTCCCATTTCGCCTTGAAAGCCCAGGTATGTTACAGCTTGGCAGACCAGGAGTTTTAGAAGGACTCATTGCAAAGGAGATACCTGGGATGACTCTTCTTGCTAATCTAGGTGACATTATTGTTTTGCCTCCTGCTTTATAGGAAACACAGAGAATTCCCTGGACCATGCACGGTGGGAGCACATGCTGCTTCAGGTAGAGGATGGCTTTCAGATGTATTGTCACAGTCCTCCCTTCCCCCTCCAAATGTATCAGCTGGGGAAAAAATAATGATAAGTTATTCATTATAAGCAGAGCTGGTCAAACCATTTCATTTGCAACTTTTGTTCAATTAAAAATGGCCTTTTTATTTTCATGGGACATTTTCAAATTTTTCAGGGTTCTTTTTTTTTTTTTTTAAACACACACACAAAAAAAACAAAACAAAATAAGCCCAACCCAAATAGAAAATGTTTAGTTTTTTGAAACTGAAGCTGATTTTTTTTCCAGTTGCTTTGCTGTTTGTCTCCTTCCCCATTCCCCCCCCCCCACCTTTTCAATCACAAGTGGAAGAGGGGGGAAAAAGCACGGGGACGAGGGATAAAGGGAAGGAAATGGGGAAAACAAAGAATGGAATAATGGTCATTTTTGATTTTGAAAAGCAAAATATTTTTGTGTTTTCACTTTTCATTTGTATGTTGAAAAATCAAGAAAACAAAAAAATCCCACTTGTTTTGTGAAATGGACTTACTATTGTTCAACCAGCTCTAGTTATAAATCCCTCTGTATTACCCCTGGGAACAACACAAAACTTAACCAGAAACCCAGCATGCTAATGGTGCTAATGCATCACTGGGGGACGTCTAAAGGATTTTTTTTTTCTATTTGCCACTCAAAAGAAAACTTGCTCTGAGAAACCCAAAAAGGAAAAGAGACAAGACAAGGTTTGGTGTCTGTATCTCATGGAGAAGCCTTTGTGGTCAGAAAGAGCTCTTTACAGCCTCATGTAAATCCAGAGAAGGAAGATTTTTATGGCGAGGGCTGAAAATGAAAGGAAAGGACCTAGTGACAAAGAAGCCCCAGAAGGTTTGGAGTTCCATTTGGGGTTGGATTACACTCTAGAATTTCCCAGTCCAGATCCAGCCTCATTTGAAATTCTTTGGGCTCAAAAATCAACTAAGATTAGGTTCTCTTGTGAGGTTTCTGATATTTCCTGGCTGCTGTTCAAAAGTCGGGCCTGAAACAGCAAAGTGCTGAGAGTTACTAACCTCTGGCTGACTTCAATGGGAGTTGAGGGTGTGAGCCCGGGTCCTTTGGGTACCCACTGGCAGAGGCCACAGGAGTGCATAGGGTTCCCAGGATTCCCTGGATCTGATCTCTATATCATCAAAGGGTGTCATGTAAAGCCTTTCCTGGATGCCTGTGCCACACGGCATAATCCTCATAATCATTGCACAGTGACTGGATGGATAATATCTAAGGCGTTGTGGTTGTCGACTGAAATTGATGCTTTGAAGGTCTGTGCGTTGGGGCTGGTCACCAGAAGGCGATAAAGAAGTTTCTTTCAGGCAGAAGATGCTTACCTGCTTGAATGGCTGTATGTAGACTGAGTAATTATTCCCAGTGGATGCTAATCAATAGAGCAAAATTCTAATCAAGTGATTGCAAAGTCTCCAGAGGAGATTCGAGACAAGAAAAACAAACAAACAATAGGGGGTACCCTGTTTACAAGCGGACAATGGATGCTTGGAACTATATCTGGAGGTCCAGAGGTATCCTGCACCAGGTATCCTTCACCTATTGGACAAATTGCCAAGTGGCTTATGAATGGAGGATCACATTTGGTCTGGGTGTTTCCTGCTGGGAGAGAGATTTGGGGGAGCTATCCCTTGTGAGACAGGGGACTGTTTGGTTCTTTAAGTTGAAGCTCTAGAAGTGTGTTAGGATTTTATTTTTATGTAACCATTTGTTTCCATTAATTTTTCTTGCTGCTTCTCAAATCTCTGATCTTGGTGAATTAAACTCTACTTGTTTTCACTGTCAATGTATCGAAGTGTGTGAAATGGAGCGGTGATGCTGAGGTGAAACTGGTAAGGTGGCGTGTAGCAAACCTCTGAATTCTGTGAGTGTCCAGTGGAACAGGGGCTGGACATTCTGGGGATGCCCAGAGGGCTGGGCGGGTGGAGTGTACCGATTGCTTATCTGTAGAAGGAGAGTGGAGCCTGGATGGGGTGAGAAGGGTGTGCTTGTGTTTCCTGTGACTGGCAGAGTCAGGAGCTGACACTTGGCAGGTACAGAGAAGGCTTCCTCGTGCTAAGGGCAGGTGGTAGTGAGGTCCCTCACAACCCTGGGTACCCTCGGGAGGTGTCCTAAAGGGTCCATAGCACTTCAGAGAAGGTGCCTGGTCCTTCGTAGTCCAGGGCCCTTTGTTCAAGTTGACTAGACCCATCGTCCATCCACTCGAAAATCACTCCTCCATGGTCAGATGTCTTGGCTCCATCTCATTCTCCAATTCACTGTCCATCTGGGTTTGGGGACTGAGAGGAATCCTCAGGCAAAGGTTCAAGAACAAGAGGCAGAGGAAGTCTGGGTTGTCAATGTTTATAGTTCTCATAGGGAAATAATCTTCCCATGACACCTGAATATTGGAAAGTTTACAACAGAACAAGGAAGCAAAAACCAACCAACCAAACAAAACCCCAAAACAACCCCCACATTCTTGCAATTAACCATCTGCTTTAACTCTGGTTTTACACTCAGTTCCTAAGAACATCTCTGGAGATGATAGACGACAGTGCCTGGAGCAGCCAGATATCCCTTGAGTTGAGCTGGCAGATGGGCGGCTATGCCAGCCCCTCCAAAGAGAAGGTTTGTTCTCTGTTAAGGTTTAGTTTCTAGTTACTTTCCCCTGAAATTCTGATTGGAGGGCTGCATAAGGCTTCTCTCAAGGTTTCATTATTTGATATTTTATTCTGCGTATAAAATGTGTTTGTACTTCTTCCCTGCTCTCTTGCCCCCCTGCCCTTCCAATATTTGCTTGGACAGGCTGCTTCTCTGTACTGCATTGTTGGTTCTCTGGCTGGGCTAGACGATGGGATGTTTCTGCAGCATGGGTGCTTGGACTTGGCTGTCTTGTTCCTTCCTGAGTGTTGCTGAGCTGGGTCTGTACTGACAGGCACGTTGTGTTCCTGATATCCCAGGGCTGGTCTCTTTCTTTCAGAGTTTCCTGTATAAGGCGCTAGGAACGTCCTTAGCAGCTTGTCGGGACCTGGTCCATGTTAAATCACAGATTCATACACTTCTGACGACAGCAGATTATATGGAAGCCCCTGAGAGACAGGTGAGGCCTCGGTCCCTCTCCCCATTTTACCAAGTAATCCCTGAATGCTCCCTGTGGGGCTCAGCTCTGAGTTGGCCTGGGACAGATGCCATTTTGCTTCCTATCCTCTTGATTGCTATTTCACTCAGCGCCCGCTCCCCATGTGTCTCAGGCCTGATTGGCACTTTACACCACTTTGGGTGAAAGGAATGGACTTGTGGGCTCGATCAGACACCTGGTTCGATCCTAACCTGTATTTCTCTTGGGTGACAGGGAGTCATTTCCATCCTCGCAGTCTGTGCTGCGAGCCACTTGGACCTCACCTTGAAGGCACTTCAGGAGTTTGGGGCTGCAATGAGCCAGGTTAAGATTTCTGGGTTCGTCAGCCGCCTGAAGGTAAAGGAGCCAGGGGGTTCTCTCAAACTTCCTCTCCCTCTAAAGCAGGGGCAGCAGCCCCGCGGTAGTGTCTGCTCCGGTCAGCTAGCATTGTCCCCCAATGTATGCGTTCTACGTGATGCCTGCCGTTAAGCAGACAGGAGCACAATGTGGAGCTGGGGTTCTCTCAAATGATTTTTATGGTCTGATGTCTCATGGCTTGAGCGCCCCTCCCATGCACAATGTGTGGGAACTACATCAGTTGCTTGCATGGAAAAGCATTGAAGGTATTTTTAGCTGTTTTTTATTCCAGGTTAGTAGCTGGAAATGAGGAGGTGTTGCAAGCAGCATGTGGCTTATCAACCCGCTTTAGGTAGACCACCAGTGGTCTATGGATGACAATTAGGGAACCTCTGATTTAGAGCAGTGGTTCTCAACCTTTCCAGATTAGTGTCCCCCTTTCAGGAGTCTGATTTGTCTTGTGTACCCCAAATTTCACCTCACTTAAAAAGTACTTGCTTACAAAATCAGGCATAAAATTATAAAAGTGTCCTAGCACATTATTCCTGAAAAAAAGACTGCCTATTTTCCCATTTTTGCCCTAGAATTAGAAAATAAATCAACTGGAATCTAAATATTGTACCTGCATTTCAGTGGGCAGTATATAGAGTAGTCTAAAGAAGCCATTGTATGAAATTTGAGTTAGTAACTTTGCAAGTGCTTTCTTTGTCGTCTGCTGTAAAACTAGGCAAATATCTAGATGAGTTGATATACCCCCTGGAAGACCCCTGCAGACCCTCAGGAGTACAGAAGTCCCCCTGGTTGAACACCACTGATCTAGAGGATAGAGCAGGAGACTAGGCCTCTGGGCTCCCATTGCTGGCTCTGCCATTTACTCACTGTGCAGCCTTAGGCAAGACATTTAGCGCCTGATCTTGTACCCACCAGTGTCAATGACTAAGCTCCCGTGTACTCCACTGCTGTCGGTTCAGCCTTTTCGGCTCTCTGGGTCAGAGTTACCCAGTGGGAATGATGGCGACGGGGCGGCGAGTTCTATGGGCTCATGGTGCCCGGGCTCCAGCAGTATTCAAGGCTCGGGGGCCCGGCTCCACCAATGTTTGATTCATTCCAAGGCCAAATGAATCAGAAGAACTTGTCTCTAGTGATGTTTCCTATTGTCTAGGATTACCAGCATGGGACAAGAGGCAAGACTCGCCGCACCCTGATGCTGACATACAGCAACGTGGCTGTCCATGCTCCAAAAGAGCAGCTTCTCTCCCGAGTAGAGGCAGACATCACAAGGAACGTCCTTCACCATTACAGAACCAGTTGTCAGGTAAGAGCTTTTGCGTGACAACTGTGAGGGGCATTACCCTGAAGTTACAGCATTGCCTCTCAGTTTATAGAGAGAGGGCTTGTATTTTCTAAAACTCTCCTTTGAGCAATAATTTGTCACATAACTGAAATTTAAAACTGTAATGGGTGGAGCGTGAGCTGTCACATGTTGTATCACTTTTGTCGCTCTTCTTTGTGTTTTCTCTAGTTTTTCTATATTCTTCTGAAATTCTGTCGAGCACAGCTACACAGTAATTCAGACGCAGTCACGCTCAGGCTATTCAGAATAACACTCTAACTCCCCTAATATGTATGTATATCTAGCTCTATCTTTTGCTAACCAAGAGAGAATGGTGCTAACTTGTATTTAGTTTCTTTGCTGTCACTCTGTTTCTTGGACTCACTACTTCCCTTACCTCTTCTCTGTCGTCTTGTTTGTCTGTGCGCTCGTTATTTCTGTTCCCTAGGTGTCTGACTGCTGGTACTGACTCTCCTCTCAGTGCAACCTCGCCACGTCACTTTGCCATTCAATTCTGTCCTGTCTAAGTGAGAATCTCATTTAGCCTTTGTCAAAAAAGTTGATCACAGTTGAACCAAACGGATATCTTCCAGAAGTTCACAAATGCAAATATTCCGTAGGATGGCCCCTGATCTTGACCTCTGCAAAACACCCCCTCTGAATACATTTCCTGCCTTTTGGAAGATTTAACAATCATGATTTCTCTCTGCTCCATATTCACCAGCCAGGCCATTTTGAGGATGTGTGTTATGTGGGGCTATAGACATTGCTAATAGCTGTTTTGCATTTCGTTTTTCAGGTGCTGGGCATCGCTCTTACAAACAAGGTAAATTCTAAATAATCTGCCCTCAGCTCTTGCCTTTTCTATCCACAAGTTGCTTGTTTAAATTGCATAGAGCTTGATTTCCTTGCTACATCAAGCAGGAGTCCTGGCTGCTCTGGTGTAAGTGGCCCTGGATTTCTTTCATGAACCTGGGTTTTCTCTTCTTCTGAGGTGGGTGCAGAGCCAGGGTCCTCTGCCTTCTGGAGTCTGTGGACACCTCTCTCCTCTCCTGAGGCTAGATTTAATTCCTGATCTTTATCTTCTGGACTCTGGTTCTTCTCTCCGTTTCTCATCCACATCCTCTTGTTTCTCCTTCTGGATTATGTAGGACATGCACCTAAAATTAACCCTCATCCAGAATGTCACGGAGATTAGCTGTGCCATTTTGGAGACCAGAGACTCCCAGAAGTTCAACTTCTCTTACAAACTGGAGCTCCTTGGCTACATGCTGGTGAGTGATTAGGAGCTTTGAGGACTGAAGTACAAAGGAGTTTGTTGTAATGTCATAAGACTGGTTTTCCAGGTAGATGTTGTTTTATCCATTGGCTGTGACTGTACCACTGCAGTCTCATAAGCTACCTGCATGGCACCCAGAATGCTGCTGGGTCCACTCTGAGCTTGTCAGGGATGCCGACCTATTGTGGGCTGTTAGTGGCAGGAATGGCTTGCGTCTGGCGAGTTATCTTTCTGTCCTCTGTATAGCCTGCAGATGGCCCTACGGTCCATTTCTGAGGCAGAGAGCCTGCCGAGCACGGTGTCTGTTTATTACAGGTCTGGCATATGGCCCTGTTTCAGGGTGTGAGAGGAAAGCCTCTCTGCCTTTCAAACCCATTTCCCATTTTTTTCATTTCCCTATTCATGCATTTCAGGACTTCATTAAAAAGGAACCACTGGATTCCCTGGCATCTCCAGTTCGCTACAAGGCAATTCTTGCCATTAGACATCTGAGGTAGGCTATTTTCTGCCATATTTCCTGGCACTGTGATGTCGTCTTTGTTAGTTCATGAGTGCCAGGTTGGGAGCAGTTTGATGCCTGCCGAGTTTGGCTCACATGCTGCTCACCAGCAGAACTTTAGTTCTTGAGGGTTTGAATGTGTCCATTTGGAGGTTTGTGCTTGAAAGACACAAACTTGGAGGTTGTGGGGCATGCAGTACAATGCAGGAGAGTTCAGATGGGGAGGGAGGTGTCTGGCTTGCTGGCAGGGGGAAGGAAGCTTGTGGGTTTCTCTAAAAAGGGGACTTGAAGCTTTAGCTTTACTTCTCGATGAGCCAATACTTAATAGAGGTGCAAAGAGGTGCTCAGCTGCAAAGTGAAGGGTTGTTTGCATTTGGGGTTTTAGATTGAGACAATTTCCAGTCATTGGACCCATTTCGTTTACTTGGAGGTGGTACTGAGTCTAATGCATGACTTTTCTCTCTCTCTCTTTCTTCTGCCAGCAAACTCAAACCGTCTTTGACCTTGAAGGAAAACCGTGAGCTCCTTCATCAGTGTTTCAAAAGTTTGTTTCCCCTCCCTCCCTTGGAGAAGATGATGAAAGAGGAAGGTGAGACAGCAAAGGATGCTCTGCCTATACAGGTACGTGACAACAATTCTCCTCAGGCACCATCCACTGTATTTCTGCCCAGCAGGCACTGGGTGATGGCAGTCACACATGGCCTCCCTGGCAAGGTTATGGTTAGCTTTCCCCAGCCCCCAGTCCCGTCCCCCCCCCCACACACACACAAATTATCTGTGCTGAGTCTCACTCCTTCTCTTCTGGTTTCAGTCACTGTACGTAGAGTCCTTGGAAGCCCTTGGCAAGCTAATGAAGACTTTGCTGGAGGAAGAACCAACCGCACACTGGTTCCAGGAAATGTTTCAAGTGAGTAGACCATTGAACCATGGTGGAGATTGTTTGTTTGTTTGTTTGTTTGTTTGTTTGTTGTGTTACTGCAGGGAAGAGTCAGAGATTTAGGGGGTCAAGCTTCAGTTGTGGAGGAATTTTCCACAATGGAGTGAATTGTCGGGGGAAAAAGCACCAAATTCTTCCTGGGATAAGCAGGCATGTGCCCCGCTGAAATCCACAGAAGCTATGCCATTTTATGCCAGGGCTGGATTGGGACCAACTTCTTACAATGTAGTTGACACTACTTGGACCGGCAAGAAAATCACCACTGCAGTAGCCAAATCCAAGAGAACCAGTTGAAACTGATCACTTCTTCAAAGAGGAATTCATTCATATTGAGTTAAGCCCTGTGTATGGAAACTCATCCAGAGGAGACTTCCTGTTCCTCAGACATGAACAGAATATCCTGAAGAGCTGAGGGGTGGGGAGTTTGATGCACCTTCAGTATAAAAATGAAGTTCTAAAAGGAGCTGGGCAGGGGGGGACTTCTCTGCTCTTCTTCAAATTAATAAAAAGAAATGCTCCTCTCTGTCATTTGGCCACTCCACGTGGGAGAAGTTGCCCAGGAAACAGAACACAGCAGCAGACATCAAACAGCATGCAATGTGGTAGACAGCTCCCGTCAGACAGTCTACAGGAGACATCACGTACACAGGCCCAGATTCATCTCTCATGTAACTCCTTTGGCTTCAATCACTCAGAGGTGAATCTGGTCCCTGGGACTTCCATTAGACATGTAATTCCTTCGCTCCATGGAGGTCGGATGCTTTGGAGAGGGATTTTAGTGACAATTAAACCTGTTTAAGAGGAACTTTTGGGAGGGATTTTCTGGTACTAACTCTGTCCATTCCCCTGCTCTACCAACAGCTATTAGAGACATGGCTCCGTTCAGAGAAGGAGTGGGAGAGAGAAAGGGCCTTGCAGGCCACCATCCAGCTGCTGACTGCCTATCAAGAGACAGTTCATAGCACAGTGAGTATAGCCTTCCTCTTCCTTGAGCTGACTTCCCTGCTTATATCCGATCTGACACTCAACGCAAATGCATGAAAAACACTTCCAGGGCAGCAGCTAGGATCTCAAAGTGACTAAGATCCCTCTGCTTCCATAAGAGAGAGGTTTACACAACAATGCTGTGACCACACTCCGGGCAGACTGCAAGAAGTAAAGGGCAGACAATCCCCCAAACTGATGGCTTATTCTAGAATTACATTCACCAAGTCAACAGCAAAAGAGCTTCCACCCTAGTTAACAAAACGCCAAACACGGTCCCCTTTTGGCATTCCAGACCTAGGCTCCCATCTAAACAGCCCAGTCTAATATAGTGAGGGGTTACTGAAAACCTGATTCACCATATGTGAGGTTCACCCATCATAAAAGACCAGATGCTTATCCCCAGGTCAATGTGAATCTCAGGTCTTTCCCAAATAGCATGCTGCCAGCCAATCCTTAATAACTAAATTGAAGATTTCTTCTTAAAAGAAAGAAGAGAGTTACAAATGGTTAAAAGATCAATATCCATATAAGTGACTGTCAATGTTCATAGTTCAGGATCACAACAGTGATGGAATAAACTGCTGGCTTGTACAAGTCTCTCTGGAATCATCCCAACAGATCAGAATCCAAAGGCAGCTTAGATGTAAAGTCTGTTAGTTTTTCCATGCATTTTCCAGGTTCTTTCAAATGATGATTTGGAAGCTCTCTGTCTTATGGCTTACACTTTCCCTGTTCAAAGTTTCAGCAGACTAGAGATGACAGGATGAGGCCCAAGCCTTCTCTTTTCTAGCTATTCTAGCAGGCTGACAAGCCTACCTCACAAAAATGGTTACAGCAGGACCTTCCCCCGAGAAAGACTAGGCAATGCAGATCGCCTCCTGTACTTGGCTTTGAAGCTAATCTTCTATTGCGTGTGCATACACAGTAAACTAGTTACTCATTCGCATAAGGTGATTAGCCGTTCTTCCATTATAACACAGAGAGTTAAGCTGAAGACAATGTAGAAATTATTAGTTTCCTGCAGTATCTTACATCTTTCATTTTAAGGTTAACTGAACACCTTGCATACATAATGAAGACCTGAAAGGGAATGAGCATCTACAAGCTAATTTGGTTACATAGTGAAACTTCTAACCACGTATAGATCAACACAGACAAATAGGCTTAGCATCTATTGTTCATTTTTGAATGAGTTGATGTTTGCTAGTCTAATCCCTCTCCTTGAAATTCACATGCAAGTGAACTGTCTTGATACAGTGGAAGTGCCTCTTGTTAAGTAATTATGGGTCATACACAGGTTGCCTGGTCTGCCAGTGTCACAAATGCATTCTTGGTTCTTATGCTCCCAGGGTGGTAAAGGAAAATTTCTATTTAACCAGCTAAGAACATAAAACATAAGAATGGCTAACCTGCCTCCCGCAAAAGAATGGTTCATCTGGCCCAGTATCCTGTCTTCTGACTGCATTGTGTGAAGATATGCTTCCTTTGGTTTGTTTTAAACCTGCTGCCTTTTAATTTCATTGGGGGACCCCTTGGTCTTGTGTTAGGTGAAGGGCTAAATAACACTTCCTTATTGACTTTCTCTACACCAGCCATGATTTTATAGACCTCTAGCATATTCCCTCTTAGTCGTCTCTTTTCCAAGCTGAAACGTCGCTCTTTTTTTAATCTCCCTTGGGTGAGAAGTTATCCCATAGGCCTAATTTGTGTTGCTCTTCTCCGTATTTCTTCCCATTCTAACACATCTTTTTTGAGATGAGATGACCAAAACTGCACGCAGTACTCAAGGTGTGGGGGTCCTGTAGATTCATATCGTGGCATAATGATATTTGCTGTCTTCTTATCGATCCCTTTCCTAAGGGTTCCTAACATGTTGAGTGCGGTTCTCTGTTCCTCATTCTTCATGCTAATTCCTATCCCATCTTTCATGCAGATGAGGCTAGGGGAGTTGTCTCTGTTCTTCATTCTGTATGCAAATAGAGATGTCTTAATCTTGTCACCCTTCTCAGGAGGGGTCTAGGTGTGTCTCCCAACACCCTTCATTGTTCTCTGCAAGCCTTTTCTCTGATGGGTTTTGGATCAAACAGAGACTGGTGGGGGCGGGGGGTGTCTTTCATGAGTCAGACAGGCTAGATACTGTGCCCTGGTTCCCCAAAAACACAGAGCTGACTGGTCTGAACAATAAGGATGGCAAGTGAAGTCTAGTCCAACTGGAGACCATTCATTCTTCGTTTTTCGTTCTTTTTTCATTAGACTCAGGGAACTTTTGATGGGTTTGGATCTCTGATTGGACTCATAGCACCATACAGCTGTGATTCGCTGGCCACGTCCCGTCAGTGGGTGGTTGACTGTATCAGCTGCCTTCTCTGTATACAAGGTGAGGAGACCATTAGCAGGTATAAGGAATTCTTCACCTTCTTTCACTGTTGTAATGTCCATTTGTCTGCCTATCTAGTTCTTTCTGTCCTGTCTGTTGTCGCTTAGATAACAGAATGGTGGGCATCTTGTAAATACCTCATTAGAAGAGAAGATTCTGATGTGTAAAGAGCCTAGCACACTTTTGGGAACTGTACAACTAATCAATGGTCTGCATACAGGTAGATAAGCGCTAAATTCCTTCGGGCTTGTCTACACAGGGACACTAAGGAAAGTTAATCCAAATGAACTAAAGGTGTCCATTTAAAGTGCATGAGGTAAATGGCATTAAACACATGTGTGGATGCTCGGATTCTGAATTAAAATGGGCCTTATTAATTGTAGTGAATTCCATGAATGAAACTAACCTGAATGAAGGCCACTTTAATTCTAAATAAGTGTGTCCCCATAGGTGTTGAATGAAGTTTAACTAATGCATTTTGAAAATGAATGTGGATTAGCTTTCTTGAATATCTCCATGGAGACAAGCCCTTGGTACTAAACATTTTCATTCTCTTTCCCCTGCCACTGGCTGGATTGGAGGGGTTTCCTGGAATAATTCTGTAAACAAAAAGTTCTTCCAGCAGCCCTCTGTCATGAGCATTCAGAGCTATTGGAGTAAGTAGAGGCCATTTTTCCCCTCTGTGAAAGAGTAGGATATTCTCTTCACCTAATGGTTAGATGTTAAGGGATAGAGCTTGGTTATCGTTTAAGGCCATTTCCAATGAGGGTGACCAGACAGCAAATGTGAAACCTCGGGACAGGGGGTGGGGGGGAAGAGGAGTCTATATAAGAAAAAGACCCCAAAATGGGGACTGTCCCTATAAAATCGGGACCCCTGGTCACCCTATTTCCAATTATTCTTAATCAGTCCTAAAAACAGTGTTGGTGATTCAGAAACAGAATAAAGGACTCCAACCTTTGAATGTACGACATAGTAATCCCAGCATTGTTTAGAAGTGACTGATGAGCCTGGGTTTCTTGCCGAAGTTTTTTGTCTATCCCCGTCTCTTTTACAAGGAGAGTTTGGGGGAGGGATTCACCTCTGAACTGGAACCTCTGATCTACCTGCATGAGTTGTACTTGAATAGGAGCTGAGATGTAAATAGTGAGAGCAGAGAGACTACTGAAACCAGACACCCACAGAAAGCTGCTCCAAGCTGAACACAGAGCTTGTTCAATCCTGGATCATTCACAATAACATACCACGACTGGTAACGTTCAGACATTTCAGGGTGTAATCCCAACTCCATTCCAGTCACCAGGAGTTTTGCCATTGACTTCAGTGGGGCCAAGATTTTACACTATGCTGATGACAACATAGCACATGGATCCTCCCGTATGAAGAACCATGCAGTAGGGGTTCAGTTTCCTTAATCGTTACAGTACTTTTTCTCCTTTTCTCCACTCCAGGCCAGTCCATAAACCTGGGCTCAGCAGACGAGGAGCTGAGATGTCTCCGTGAAGCAGTAACAGCTCCAGACCCCGAGGCTCTGTTTCAGGCATCTTCCAAAATGGCCAGGGTAACTGACTCAAAAAGCTTGTGCGGATGTGCGAGTGACCGGGCACCGTTCATTTGACATTTGCTCTTTCATGATGCCTTTCCGTACTCGGAGCGAGCTGTGGGAGCGGGGCGTTGGTTGCTAGTAACCAGCAAGATGCTTTTCATAGATGTGTGCTCTGAATGCCGCGTAAAAACCAGATTCCACAGAACGTTGCACACCCATGAAAATGCGCACGCGGATGCACACACATGTAACTATCCAGCAGGGCCGGCTCTTGCTTTTTCACTGATCCGGAGCGGTGAAGCACAAAAAAATAATGAAATAAAAGAGCCCCCATGCCGCCCTAAGATTGTCCGGAACACCGCCCCTTGCAATCTGCCGCCCCAAGCACGAGCTTCCTCGGCGGGTGCCTGGAGCCGGCCCTGCCATCCAGCCATCCAGGAGAAAAACTGTGTTAGTGGAACATCAAGCTGAGAAACCACCCAGGATTCATTCTGTCACCTTTTGGGTTTGCCTTCGCCGATATTTGTGTGCACGCCTCTCTTGACTGACTTCTATGTGCTGTAAAAAGATGCAGTGTATGTAAGAGACTACAAAGGGGAAACTTACCTCCTGCATATCCAGTACAATGTTGTGCTGACTGTGCAACAGAGTCTTTGCCTCTAACCTGATATCATTAGTGTAGAAGACAAAAATGTAGTCTATAGACTAGAGAGAGAATTGTAATCCCAAATGGCGAGCTAGACAGGAGGCTAATTCGCCATTTGCTGATGCAGGTATATATATTTTTCCATTTTTAAAAGTGCTGGAGCCAAACATTATTGCGGTCTCTCCTGTTTTTGATTTGTTCCCAGGTTGTTAGTGAGTACTTTCCCTCCGAACAGGCCACTGACTTTACTGAGGCCACATTGGGTGGTCTGCTGTCTGCTAGCCCCACCTGTGCCACGGCAGCTGGACTGTGGATGAAGATCATCCTGAAGGAGTGTGGAGATGCCATGCTGGACAAGGTAAAACTGGGAACTGGAGAGCTTTTCTGCCTAAACTCTAGGCTTTTTGATCTTTGCCCTCATGTGTAAGGAAGAAAAATCTTGCTGTTTCTCCCCCTCGGACATAGAGTCGATTCCATCTCTGTTCCTACCCTAAGATAGGCAATGGCCGAATCAACAGCAGTAGACTGAGATAATCCAAGGGAAAAGGAAGATGGTTGGTTATTTATTGGTCTAGCTTGTTGCCACAGTATTCAGCCAAGAAAGGCTTGAGAAAACAGACTCTGGGGAAAATACAAGAAGACAGAATGACTGGCACTTGGAGGCCTCCAGGTATTAGGAGGCCTATGGCTAAGGGCTACATGGATTAAAAAGAGCACTGGGCTATTGCCACCGTCTTGCCAGGTTTCTGAGCCTGGGCTCCAGCCCGAGCAGGAACAGCTCCACTTTTAGCCCCATCGTGCAAGCCCCACAGGCCCAGGTTGACCTGAGCTCTGAAACTCACTGCTGTGGGATTTTTTTGCTGTGTAGACCTACCCTCCCTTTAAGAAGAGAAGGAGGGAGGGAGAAAACTCTAGTGTCTTTGGGATCCACTATTTATATGCCTTATTCTGGAGCCCAGTGCATTAGGGCTAGATGAAAGGAGCTCTCCACAAATCTTCTAACAAGGCTGGTGAAAGGCCTCAGGACAGGGAACCCTCGCAGCAGAACTGCCATGTTTGCACAGTGTTTTGAAGATGTGAAGGGCTAGGAATGAATATGAGAGGTAGTCCCCTGTTCACAGTCCCAGGCATTTACACACTGTCTTGAAAGCACTTGCATATTTTGTGCTTGTGGTTGTTGATGAGCTCTGCATTCTTCGAGGCAAATGGTCAGATTTGGCTGCTTAAATCACACCTGCAAAATCTGGGCAAGCAAAGCCTCCTTTTGTGCATGTGAACTGGTTTATGTAATGCATAACTGGGCACCACCACATTCAATTACCTGGTATGTCTATGTGTGTGTCAGTGTTAATTTTTACAGCCGTGTGTGGGCAATTTGTGTGGGTTCAAGTTACGCAGACGTATTTGAACATTTGCTTCTTGAAGTGAGGCATTTTTAAAAAAGCAGCAAATGGCTAAAGAAAGGTTTTGATTCTGTAGACTGAATGGAGAGAAAGAAAAAGGGACATTTCTTTCTGGTTTTGTTCCTTCCAGGTGCCCGATATCCTGGCTATACTATATCGCCACATGCCTACTATCCAGGAGGGCGGCTTGAGGCAGTTCCTGGTGGAGGCAGTGTCCATTTTAGCTCACCATCACCAAGAGGCAGTGATCTCCAGCCTCCTCAGCAAAGGTCTGCCGATGGACAGGTATATACCGCTACCTATTGCATTCATCTTGGTAAAACATGGATCCCACAGCTTTACTAGGAGATGTAGGGCTTCATTTAAGCAGCAGACAGTTTGGGATCATTCCTAAGGGTTAATAGCCTGGCTCTTTCTGCAGGAAGGTCCAAGAACATGTTAAGGTGGGGTGCGGAGAGAAATTAAGTGTCATCCTGTTTCCATTCATTAATAGCTGCTTTGACATCCTAAAGACCTATTTTTACTGGTATAACTGGAGTGTATTGTTGGAAACATCTACCTCTCTAGACGCCTGAATTGAGCTCACTCTGGAAATGAGCAGTGGCTATTGGTTTCCTGGTAGCATGACAGCTTCAGGTGCAAATCCCTGGCTGATTGCAAAGACTAGGGCCAATATTATCATCAGACCTCTGCTTGGCATCAGTGAGGGTGTGGCCGCCAGAGCAGAATTGCCACCCTTGGTACTTAAAAGTGGACTGGAAGCAGATCCATCATTTCATTTAAAGATCCCTAACTGAGTTATCAGTGATCAGTGCTGGAATCTAAGATCATGAGAACGGCCATACTGGGTCAGACCAAAAGGCCATCTAGGCTAGTAGTCTGTCTTGCGACCGTGACCAGTGCCACATGCCCCAGAGGAAATGAACACAACAGGTCATTGTCAAGTGATCCATCCCCTGTTGCCCAGTCCCAGCTTCTGGCAAACAGAGGGTAGGGACACCATTTGTGAAGGGGACCTAGGATGGCCATGAATATTCGTTCTCATAGTTGTATGTCCATCTAGTAGGAATCTGGCTTTTCTTTCATCCACTTGCCTTCCAAACCATAGCTCTTCGGGAGCCACATGCTCATGATTCCATATTGACTGGGAAGTGGAGCAAACAGGAAGTGAGGTTGGCGCTCTGTGTCCTGTTCTTCTGAAGTCTAGTATTAATGGTTAGGCTGCAGGAAGACTAGGTCACTTAACTTAGTTCTGTAACTGGAAACTCCATATTTAAACACGAGGAGCGTTAAAGGAGGACAGGACTCCTAACTCTCTCATCATAGGCAAGGAGAACATTTGGTCTTTACTAAAATATGACGCATTCAGTGTGAGCCACAAAAGTGTCCAGGGCTCACCTGTAACTTCTGTTAAACTGCAGTGACACCGCTGATCTGTGGAGATCTCTGGGGGGAGACCCCTTGCTTGCCACTCAAGTCCTACAAGCCCTAATAGAGAAGATAAAGACTCCAACAAGAACAGAAGGCAGCATCACCTCACAGACAGAAATTGACAGGCATTTGGCAGCTGCTGAACCTCTCTCAGTAAGTTAGATGACAGACACGTCTTTCAGGCTTTCCTGTGCCCTGTGACAATCCCGCTGATGGAAAGCGGGAAGTGTGGTATAATATTGGTGTGTGGGCACTATCTCCTCTGATGGACTGTTTCCCTGAGTCCGGCTCTGCTGTCTGTGGAACAAATACGGCAGTTTTAGATACGTTACTGATTTACTTAATACTCTCTGGCCATTAGAAAGTCTTTGGAGCAGGTTTCTCACAGTGCTTTGAAAATCTTCGTTTGGACTCACAGCATGCCTTGGGAGGTCATACACATTTGTACAGATGTGGGAAAGTAAGCCACGAGTTAAGCAAGTTGCTCGCTGTCATTCAAGTTACTGGCAGAAGGGAGAATTTAGTACAGCAGATATCAGAAGGGGAGACAGGGTGTGATGGCGTTGGGAAGAGATCTCCTTTTTTACCATGCTCTCCTTTCAGGCAACATGTGCCATCTTTGAGGTGGTGTCAGCCCTGCAGTCGAGCAAAGCTGTGCAGGAACTGCTCCCAGAGTTGTTTCCTGTTCTCCTGCAGCAGGTCAGCCAAACCCTCGGACAAAAGCTGCCTTTGCCAACGAGAAGCAGCCCGAGCCAATTGCGAAGAGGGCTACAACTTACTGAGGGGAACCCTTGCCGGTAATTAGAAGGAAGGGAGAGAAACAAAGAGAATTCCAGTAGAGTTGTGTGACGCTCCCCAGGAGCTCCCAGGGTTACGAGGCACCTTACCATCATATGCCCTTCGAGTGAGGAAGTCTTGTCTGTGCCTGCTGTGGGTCAGTTCCCTGAAACAAACGCTGGCAAAACAAACGCTGCCACCCAGGCCTCCTCAGACCTCAGTCTCTTTGTACAGGTTAATGATAGGCACACACCAACCCCCGAGTCTTCTGACCATTCCGTAGAGTGTCCAGACCTTTATCCACTGAACTCCCACAGAATGATCAGGCCTGCTGTTCCCAATGGAACAGGACACACCAGTTTATTACTTCTACTTTAGACTCTACACTAGATACTTATACTCTGTACTGCAAAACACACAGCACCTAGATATATTTCTAGTGAAAACAAGAACCGAGATTCTCGAAGAACAGAGATTCCAGTGACCGTGAGTAAGAATGCAAGCAAAAAATGGTTACATTTCAAATGAAATCATATCCTGCTCCTAGAAACTAAACTTAACCAACAGGTTAACCTCCTGTCTAAAGATGTTTCTCACCCAAAGTTCTCAACCAAGCCTGATCGTGACCCCTCTTTCATGAAGCAAACTCGCGGTCCATCTACTTCCTAAGTGAAAGATGTCCCCCAAATAGACTAGAGCAAACCTTTGATGTGTACCCCAAAATTGGGTCCCCACCCCCTGTCTACTTCCTGCTACTTTTCTTTCTTTGAAGTTCTCACAGTCCTTCTCAACTGAATGTGAACCCTGCATGCTTAATGTACATGTAAACAAAGAGATGGATAAACATTTCTTGCCTGAAAGAAAACCATTTGTCACCTTTCCTGGTGACTAGTCCCGAGACACAGATCCTAAGAATGTAATTTTCAACGCATATCCATGACTCTTGACACAGCATCTGTACATGCATTTCACAATGATGTTGGTGACATGGGCTTTTATTTGAGACTCATGGGGCAATCTTTTAGTGAGCTAGAATGTACGTACCAGGCCCCTCGGCACCCACTCTGTGCCCCTCGCCAGTTAACACTAACATTCCTGAGTCCTCAGTTGACTTCAGCTCTGGTAGCACATTCATGTACATTTCCCACCAATCTCACAACATTATTAGTTTCTCTTCTTGTTGTGTTTCTTTATTCACTGCCAACAAGGTGCTCAAATTACAGACTTCATGGTTTTATAATGTCTCTGAATTTTCCTAGGAAACCAGGATCTCAGCTCTGTTCACAGATGGGCAGCAGGTATCAAATAAACATAAGGAAGTACTACTTCACACAACACACGGTCAACCTGTGGAACTCATTGCCAAGGGGTGTTGTGAAGGCCAAAAGTATAACTGGGTTTAAAAAAAAAAAAAGAATGAGATAAGTTCATGGAGAACAGGTCCATCAATGGCTATTAGGCAAGATGGTCAGGGATGCAACCCCAAGCTCTGGGTGTCCCTAGGCCTCTGACCGCCAGAAACTGAGACTGGAGAACAGGGATTGGATCATTTCATGATTGCCCTGTTCTGTTCATTCCTGCTGAAGAAGCTGGCATAGACCACTGTTGGAAGACAGTGTACTGGACTAGATGGACCATTGGACTGACCCAGTAAGGCTGATCTTATGTAGTGGCCACAGTGGGTCAGGTTTTCAAGATGGGTGCCTCAGTTTTGTCCACAAAACTTGAATTTGTTCAGATGGATGGGTACCTAGCTATGTGATTGCTGGCGCTGCAGACACGAGTATATATTCTGCTCATGCTGTTGGCCCATGTGCAGGCCCATTTTAGGTACCTATATGTGACGGGGTGGTAGGCTGTGCCCCGGCCTCTTCCATGGACACAGACTGCTCTGAGTCCCTCCAAAGTGTTCTAGGGATGCCTGCTCCTGAGATCCTGGTGGTAAGGGCTCTGATGACTGTTTGACCCCAATGGATGATCTTAAGTCACCTTTACGCTTGACCTTTGTTTTCTTTCTCCTCCCTCTAGTCTATACTTTCGTGTCTAGGTTCCTCCAGCCCCTTTACCTATATTTCCTCTTTACCTGGCCCTTCAGGTTTTATTTCCGCCCTCCTGGGCCTCCATACCTGCCTTGGTGTCCCTGTTAGAAAGGGATTCCAGTCCATGCCCAGTAGAAGGCAGTGGGGCAATCCATCCACTACCCCTACATGTTTCTGCCTAAACTTCCCCTTAATTTTCAGAGTCACCTCTGCCATTGGGCAGAATTTATTGTCCCCATGGACCTGGTATTCAGTTTTGATCCTACCTCTGGGAAGTATCCAGTGGGGTTTCACTAACTCCTGCCTGATTAGCAAACAGGATGAAGCTGTGTCCATTAGTCCCTTTGGTGGCTCCTCCCTACCCAGACCGATATGGTAGGTACTTTCTTTTTTCTTCCCTGCCTGGGAGTCTTGTCCCAACCACAAAACTGGGCAAACCCACAGTCCATTTTCGGACAGTCTCTTTTTAGATGTCCTTCAGGTCCATGTCGGAAGCACACCGTAGGCCAAGCTCCCACTACAGTTCCTTGAGGCTCCTCCCTCTTCTTCTTGCTGCCCTTCCCAGCTGTAGGCACTCTGGTCCTTCTCAAATCTAGTCCCTTAAACCACTGACTCACTCTGGGAATGTCCGCCTCTGCAAATTCCTCTCACTTGAACTGTGGGGTCCAGATGAACTGGCTGGCGCCACAGAACCCATACTCGGGTATGCTCAGGGAGACTCTGAAGAAACTTCCAGAACCATGCAGTCCATGATCTCCCCCACAGTCTGAGTATCTGGCCTTACCAATGAGTGGCCCAATCTTTTAATTTCTGTCCAAATGCACAGAGGCATAATCCCTCAATCCATCTTTCAACTCTACATTTCTGGCAGTACTTTTCCGTGGACAGGCCCCACCTCGTCCAGCATGGCTGCCTTAATCATGTCATAATCTCTTGCCTGCTCATCACTAAAAGCCCTATATGTGCTTCCCCGGTTAAATAGGGTGTCAGTTGAAGGGCCCACATTGTTCTGTCCCTAAGAGGTCTCACTGCTCCTCCTTGAAGAGTAACCAAAAACACATCGGGGTTGTTCGCAGGTCCCATTTTACAGTCTGATCTCCTGTGCCTGGTTTCCATTTCCTGTCACGGGACTCACCAAACTTTGGAGGAGTTGTTGCCAGACCTGGGCTTGCTCCCGTATAAATTCCTGCCGACTCTTTTGCTGTTAAACCTACCAGACAAGGAAAGGCTGTTTTTCTGTCTGCTGGGATTGTTGGAAGGTCTGTCGGGTCTTCTACACCAGTGGTCTCCAAACTAGGGTGTGTGGGATGATCCCGGGGGGTGCGTGGCAGCAGTAGCGCCGCCGGACTGCACTCCGCCATTTTTTTCCTTCGGCAGCAGCTCTGCACGTCCACGGCTGGTGCTCCCCTCTGGCGGCCCGCCTGCGGCAGGTCTTCCATCGGTGGCGAGTCTGCGGCAGGTCACCCTGGGGGTGCGTGAGCCAAAACATTTGGAGACCACTGTTCTACACCAGCAGTTCTCAACCGGGCCGGTTTTAGGGGGTCTGCCAAGCAGGGTTGACTTTAGACTAGCTGGGGCTCAGGGCAGAAAGCTGAAGCCTTGAGCCCAGCACCTGTACTAAAGCCCCAAGTCCCTGCACCCTGTGGGGTTAAAATCTGGAGCCAGGAGCCCCAAACTCTGATGCCTGGCGGGGCAGAGGCCTGGAACTGGGCCATGGAGTATTTTTAGCATGTTGAGGGTGGGGGGAGGCTCAGAAACGGAAAGGTTGAGAACCCCTGTTTTACACTTCTCTTTGCTGCTTCATCACCCATTTCAGTGTTCCCTCCATCACCCGGACTGCCAGACCTCTACACCGGCTTCTCCAACAGGCTCTCCATTTGCATAGATAACAGGGAAATCCCTGATGAGCCCCCAGCTGTGACAGAGAGGGGTGTTGCACCCCCACATCTTCCACAAACACAGACTGCGTTGAGACTTTTTTGCTTGTAAACACCAACGTATAGTCTATTTAATCCCCCGACCAATACATAGCACCTTTATATTGTATCTCAACTTTCTAAACTCTTCTCCAAAAGTCAGGTGGGGGGTAAGGTGTTTCCACTCAGAGACCTCACTTTGTCAGGCTCTCCTAGCTTTTTGTCTTTCTGTTTCTCTTAGGGTGACCAGACAGCAAGTGTGAAAAATCAGGACGGGGGTGGAAGCGGGGGGCGGGGGAAGGAATAGGCACCTGTATAAGATAAAGCCCCAAATATCGGGACATCTGGTCACCCAAGTTTCTTTCTCTGTCTGTTCCCCTCAAAGGGCTCCTGCCCATATCCTTTTATACAGTTTCCCTGTTAATGGAATGATTGGTTCCTTGACTCACTAGCCCCAATCTGACCTCGTAATCGGGTACACCTCTATCCAATTAGGCCTTCTGTGAGGAACCGAATTAGTACAAATAGTGACCAGAGTACTGACTCAAGTGCAAACCCTCAGCACTCTGTCACCTCATATCTGGAGATATGACCCCAAAATGTCCATTAGTGATCACCACACTCTATGCCCCCTGTTTCTGGGTCCTGATCATGTATCTTTTCCATATCACTGTACTCTGCTAGTGCCCATACTGCTTGCAGAAAGAGAAAAAGGACTGCAAAATTTTGTCCCTAGCAAAACTATGAGATGTATGAGACTGAAACTTACCTCCCAGCATCAAGTCCTTCCAGGGACACTGGTGTCCAGGACATTGCCAATGGATGAACTGCCGATTGAACAGCAGACCTGAGAAGTAACTGGAGCTTCCTGACTCTCTGTTCAAGCTGCACCTTCCTCCTGATTGCTGCAGTTCTGTGCCTCTCTTTCCCCAGGCTTTCTATCAAAGCATTAGAATCTGTGCTTTTCAAGGGTGGCAATGAGAGACTGGTGAGAGCGCTCAGGAAGCAGAGGACTTGGACTCTTGTGGAAAACCCCAAGACTCACCATGAGGGAGTGTGTCTGCTGGTGAGGTAAGAGATCTAGGAGGCATCATTTTATCCTTGGGAATGAGTAGCCAATAGAGTGGCTGAGAGGGAACCTCCCGTTTATAGTTTTGTGGGCAGGGGGTGCGGGGGTGTCCTGGGTGGAAACACACAGCTCCCACTCCTAGCTATCAGAGCTGTATGCTCAGAGCAGCTGAGTTTTTGAAGTGTGCAATCTAGCCCATGAGCGGTTTCTTTTGTCTTCCAGTCTTCTGCTAAGATCTGGACTCATAACACCTGAGATCATACAGAGCCTCCTCCCCTGGGTGAATTCCCCCTCAGAAAACCACCGAGTCACCAGCACAGCTTTCCTTGCCCAGGTAAGACACAGGGCTCTGAAGAGCAGTTTCACCATTAGACTCTTGTCTGCCTTTCTTTCGGGAGTTGTACAGTTCAGTTCATAGGAGTAATTGTCATTTTAGACAGTAGAATAGCTCCTCCTTTATATGGAAACCTCACCAGGAACTTCACGATACCTTTCTGAGTCCTTCTCTCTCTGTGGTTTTTATTGCCGTCATTGCCTATACTAGCTACACAACCACAGGTGCTGGCTGAGAGAGATACGGACAGAGTTTGGATGAGTGGACCTCTTCTGCCAAGTCCTAGTGCTGATCCTAACCAACAGCTCCTGATTTTGGTTTAGCTCAGCACATCTTCTGAATGAACCGAGCGTCCTAATACTACCAACCAAGCAACCTACAACTACATTAATGTCTATCTTAGGTTCTCATTACTCTAGTATCTGAGGACCTCCAAACTCTTTAATGTCTGTATCCCCACCACACTCCTGTGAGGTAGGGAAGCACTATGTTTCCTATTTTACAGGCAGGGAACTGATGCACAGAAGGGCTAAGTGACTTGCCCAAGGTCACACAGGAAGTCTTTGAGGGAGCAGGAAATGGAACCTGGGTCTCCTAAGTCCTAGGCTAGTGTGGGGATACCTGCTGGAGCATCCTCCCTTTCCACAGTCTTCCTCCAACATCTGCATCATATTTCCCACTAATGCTAAGCAACTATCTTCGGAGCTTATCTGGTTCTAAGAAAAACAACCTCTCTGTGCCTATGACGGGCTGTACCTGGGCTTTAAGGCTCCTTACAAGAGGCCCCGTGGTCCTATTACACCCTGCCCCAGGAAAAGAAGCCCCCAATCTGGGTCTGTCTAGAGAGGCCTCATGAAAGCAGCCAATCCGAGCCCATCAGGCTCGGCTAAAAGGAGCTGAATGAGGAGAGGCTGACGGAACTGGGAATGTTTAGTCTACGGAAGAGAAGAATGAGGGGGGATTTGATAGCTGCTTTCAACTACCTGAGAGATGGTTCCAGAGAGGATGGTTCTAGACTATTCTCAGTGGTAGAAGAGGACAGGACAAGGAGTAATGGTCTCAAGTTGCAGTGGGGGAGGTTTAGGTTGGATATTAGGAAAAACTTTTTCACTAGGAGGGTGGTGAAACACTGGAATGCGTTACCTAGGGAGGTGGTAGAATCTCCTTCCTTGGAAGTTTTTAAGGTCAGGCTTGACAAAGCCCTGGCTGGGATGATTTGATTGGGGATTGGTCCTGCTTTGAGCAGGGGGTTGGACTAGATGACCTCCTGAGGTCCCTTCCAACCCTGATATTCTATGATTCTATGATTCTATGAAGGGCTTTAGCAGGTCAGTTTCTGGCAGGAACTGGAGGGGCAAGAAAGGGCGCTGCTCTCTGGCCACAGAAATTCAGGGGACAGCCATAGTTTGATTCTGGCAGCCTTTACTTAAGCTGGGTTTTCAGGAAGAGAGTCCCGAAGAACTTTAACCCTGAGGTGAGGGTGAAGCTAAAAGTGGCCGGTAGGAAGAAGCGACAATGAACTGAAATCAAGCAGTGCCTAGCTCCTGTTTATAGGATCCATGGTTTGGAACCCAGAGTTAGGGGCAGGCCCAGGTTCCCCTACCACCAACAGTGGCATAAGCCCCATGGAGAGGACAATGCTAATGGAGAGCTTGAACAAAGGGCAGAATGTAAAGGACCCGGAGCTGGGGCTGGAGACCCTAGTGAGGGCAATGGGACTGTTCTGGACTACCCCAGAAGGGGTTCATTTGGACTTTGGGACTCAGCCAGAGGCCTGAGCCACAGAAGACTCACTGAGGTCGGCTGGCAGGGTGCACCAGGGGTGAGAAAAGGACTGTGATACCATACCCATCCACTAAGAGGCTCTCAAGAGGTGAGTGGATCCCTATTTTAGTGCCCAAAAGGAAAGCTCCATGTTTTGTAGACCTTTCTCATTTGTGTGGAATACTAAAGTTACAGTGTATTATGTGCCAAGTATCAGAGGGGTAGCCATATTTGTCTGTATCCTCAAGACTGGGGCTGTAGGAGGACTCCTTGTTGTTTTTAGTGTATGACATGTCGGCTCAAATTCTATTCCCAATCTTAACGATCCTATTGGGGCTAATGGACAGGTTGATTTTCTTTCAGCTAATGAGTGATCCCATGCTCAGGGAGAAGAAGTTCCTTAAGCCAGTCTTACACATCTTGGAAGAAAAGTCCCATGATAGGAACAGCATTGTCCGGCAGATGGCTGTAAGAGGCCTGGGAAATTTAGTCTATGGGGCGCCTGAGAAGGTAAGAGAGAATACTGACTAGAATGCAGCATAACTAGAGAAACCAAGGGAAACAGTTGTTCGGAGTTTACAGAGGCTGCACACAATGCACTAGGCCAAATTCTGCTCTCCCGCATACCCGAGTAACCTCTTTGCAGTCAATACAGAGCAAGCTAGATCCTTTGCTAAGCTGGGCATAAGCAAACAATCTGTGCACTTTAATATGACCATGTGTAAATGTCTCCATCTAGGAACGAAAAATGCAGGCCATACTTACAGGATGAGAGACTCTATCCCAAGAAGCAATGATGCTGAAAACCACTTGAGTCATGGCAGAGAATCAGTTGAGCATAAGGTGTCCCAATGCGAAGTTGTGGCCAAAAGGGCTGAAATGATCCTTAGAGGCATAAAGAGAGGAATCTTGACTAAGAGTAAAGAAGTTCTTTTCCCTCTGAATATGACGCTCATGTGAGCACTGCTGGACTGCTGTGTCCAGATCAGGTGTCCACAATTCAAGCAGGATGCTGATAAATTAGAGAGGATTCAGAGAAGAGTCCCAAGAATTCTCAAAGGATTGGAAAAGATACCTCTAGTGATAGACTCAGGGAGCTCAATCTATTTAGCTTTACAAAGAGAAGGTTAAGGAGTGACTTGAGGACAGTCTAGAACTACTCACATGGGGAGCACATTTTGAGAATGGGTTCTTCCCATTAGCAAACAAAGGGATAAGAAGATTCAATGGGGGAAAATGAAGCTAGACTAATTCAGACTGGTAATAAGGCATTGATTTTTAATGGTAATTTTAATTAACCATTGGAACAATTTACCAAGGGTTGTAGTGGATTCTCTGTCACTAGCAAATTTAAAATCAAGATTGAACGTTTTTCTAAAAGATACACTCTAGTTCCAACAGAGTCTATTTCGGGGAAGTTCAATGTTATGCAGGAGGTCAGACCGGATAATCACAAGGGTTCCTTTTGGCCTTGGAATCTAAGTAACTAGGAATCTAATAATAGGATGACACAGGTGTATTATGGCCCCGAGTTTGGCTCATTGTAGCTGGAACCTGGTCTGAAATATAGCTATAGGTCTCCCGGGGGGTGGGAGGGGGAGATGAAATTCCCACAGCTTCATAATGCTAAAGAAAACGTATTAGAAGTGTGATCAGTGATAAGTGTTCTTTAATGTCGTATGTTTGTCCAGGTGAAAAAGCACAAGAAGTTTCTTATGGTCATACTGATCAGGGCCTTAAGTGACCCTTTCAGTTCTGAAGTCATTGGCGAGAGCATGAAAGCAGTGGCCAAAGTCCTGAAGGAGCTGAAAGAGAAGGACATAGGTTCTTCCTTCAGAGACCTCACCAACAGATCCGGACCTACTTTGACAACGTATGTGACCAGAACTCTCCAGCCCCAGTTCAACCGATCTTGATTAGACTCCATTTACTCCCTGGGCATTGCTCATGTCAGAGTGAAGAGATGTTTCGGCCCCAGGGAAGAGAGGTGTTTTACGGAGGAGGAGAACATTAGGAGGATGGGGATGACATCCCTGCTCCCACAGTCTCCCCCTTCTGTTCTGTTCTTCTTTCTTGCCACTGAGAACCTCAAAGAAAGTCTGAATACTAGATTAGGTAGCTAGATAACCATGAAAAGGGGGTTCCAAGGTACAATAGAGAGTGTTGGGCCTGCTCTATACCATTTTTACATGAGAGGGTTGGAATGATTCCATTTTGCAGAGAATTCTGAGATTTCAAATTTTGGTTTTGTTCCTATTTGTGGGAATCCCTCTCCCCAAACTTCAAAACTCTTTGTGAAACAGAATGACTATTCTCAGCCGAGCTCTATTGAAAGCCTTGGGTCCGGGCAGTCTGCTCTCAGACTATCCCGGTGCTGGGAACCCAGGAAACTGTGGGAGCTAGAAGTGCCAGGGAGTTGCCAATTTGAGAGCTGGGGTCCCAGACGCTGGGGGTTTGGAAGCCCACGATCCCAGTCAGCCTGCTAGATGGGCTTCCAAGGAGCTGAATGGGTGCACTGGCAAGACAGCAGGCAGGTTTCTAAGGACCCCTGCCTGGCTTCTGGAGGAATTTCATCCAAATGGAACTGTCGCTAAAATAGTTTGATGAATCAGCAAATTCGAATCAAAAATTAGTTCATGAAAGTGTTTCCGACTAGCTGTAGTTGGAATCCCTCGACTTTAGCGTAGAAGAGATGGCTGTGCGAAGTACGTGATGTGATTGTCCCTTAGTTACTAACTTGTGGGGCTTTCTTGGCTGTAGGAGGACGATGCTCTTCGTTTATTGTCCTTTGTCCTGTTTGGCATCCTGGCCCGCCTGACCAAAAGAAAATGGAAGGGCTATTTCGCCGAGCAGGTTAGACAGAGCTGGGGCACACTTCTGCTTCACCTGCAAGACCCGAACCCCAGGGTTTCAGTGGTAAGACCGAGAGTGACTTATTTACTAAGCCAAAGGAATCTTCCTCCCAATGCCAGGGGAGCTCTGCTATTCCTGCCTGCTGTGGAGGCCCAAATTCTCCCCTCAGTTCATTGCCCTCCTGCTGAGTCAGTTCCCGCCAGGTTGCTCCATGGCTGCCTCACCAGAATCCAGGATAGGTCATGGGTCTGAGCCCGACAGCTCTCTATTCCTGTCTGTCTCTGCACCCCAGCCCCCTGCCTCCCCAGAACAGAAGAGAGACCTGGTGAAGCAGCTTTCATAAGTAGATCTGTTCCAAAAAGACATTGATGCTACCTCCAGGTTGCAGTGGAAGCTCTCCCCTCTATTAGTCATTCTTGCATGTTTTCTGCCAATTACATCCAGATGAATCCCTTTTTATCCTGGAATAGATGAGCAGTCAAGCAGATGAGTTCCCTTTGAATGACCAAGGCGCTCAGTAGGGAACAATTAAATGGTGTGACACGCTTTCTTTTTTTCAGGAATGCAGAGCTACGTTTCACCTCTGTGTCCCGTTTTTGGGACTGAAGAGGCTCCAAACTGCCGTGAATCAACACCTTGATGGCACAGCCAAGCTGAAGCCTGAAGAGCTCCAGGTGGACATTTGCAGACACCTTGTGAGTGAGCTGTTGAAGTGTCTGAGATTCTTGACTGGAGTGGCATGTGGTGGTATAGAGGTGTGGGGGGGATGTGTGATGGGTAATGGAAATAACGGTCAGAGTGGGATATATGACTGAGGGTGACGGGAAATGTAAATCTGCCACAGATCCCCATTTTTCCCACGTCCACCCAGTCACCTGTTCTTTCTCTGATTTACCTGTGGCTCGTAAAAGCATGTGCTGGCAGTCAAAGGGCACTTCTAGCCAGAGAGAGCTCATGTGTCCCTGATTTCCTCTAGGCCAAAGAGAATGCTGAGCTGCTGGAGAACTTGTACAAAAGCACCATCACGTACTTCTTTAGCAGCTGGGAAGAAATCCGGGCAGTTGCAGCCAAGTTAGCTGGTGAGAGATGATGCCCAGTGTCCCTTTTGGTATTCCCATTGAGGGAGAGAGAAAAAAATCCCACAGTGCAGCACTGAGCTGCCATTAATCTCTCTGTGCCTCAGCTTCCCATACATAAATGGGGAGGTTAATATCCCTACCTCTCCAGTGTGGTGGTCGGAGGAAATCATGACTTGCTATAAAGTGCTTTGGGATTGTTGCAGGGAAAGCACGGTGCAGTCATTTAGTAGTAGAGGCTGGGACACTGTCTCATAGGGCATGTTTACACTTGGAGCTGGGGGTCTAATTCCCAGCTTGATGAGACATACCCGCACTAGCCCTGAGTGCTAAAAATAGAGAGTAGCTGCGATGGCAGGAGCAGCAGGAGGTTTAACCACCCCAAGTATGTCCCATCCAAACCCCAAAGTCGATTCTCAAGGTGGCTAGCTCCTCCCACTGCTCGTGCTGCTTTAGCTACATTCTAATTTTAGCATGCGAGCGCTGTGCGAGCTAGTGTGGGCCTGTCCCATTGAACTGGGAGTGATCCCCCTCGCTCAAAGTGCAGACCCACCCACAGTGTTGCTCAGTGCTCTTCACTACTACTTCATCATTGGGAGGCATGCAGCCCACATGCCCTCAGCGCGTGCTGTTCAGGTTCCTGGCCACACCACCTTGTCAAGGAGGCAAAAGGTTCCTCCGCTTTGGCCCTGTGCCCTCTTCTCCCAAGCATACCCAGGTGAGACAGGCAGGCATTGTGGCCTAAGTCTCACCTATCAGTCACCTTGTGGGATCCCTGCTTAGAACTCACTTATTCCTGGCCCCAGTCCTTTGCTCAGACCACTAGACCAAGACACTAGCTTAGTATGTCTCCAATAAGTGACAGCAATGGCAAGAGGAACACAGACTCTTTAAAGCAAATGGGTTTTGTGTAAACATTCTTAAAAAAAAAAAAGTCTTTCTCATTCTCTTCAGTGTGGACTCTAAACTGCACTAGCATCCTCTTGCCCACAGCTCACCCTTAGGCCCACAGTAGGAGAGGCCAAAGACCTGTCTAGGGGCTGCTAATATCACTTTGCATTCAACAAGGGAAGGTTTTATTGTTGTTGTTTGTTTTCCATTGTGTATTTAGGCATCATCCTGGAACACACAGACAGGCAGCGTATGAAATGGCTGGACCTGGAACATCTGCTGATGTGTAAGTAATAAATACAGCTGAAGTTCTGCTCATCCGTGAGTTCTAAAGGAATTTAGCTGACAAGCAGCAGTAACCGATACCGCTGGTGCAAAGTGCATCAGCCACACATCAAGGGACAAATTCACTCTCGCCCAGTAGAAAGTCAGCTTTAATTTCCCCTGAAGGAGGCAGCTGCAGAGGGTATGATGTGAGTCCGTGCATCTCCTGGTTGTCCTGGCAAGGCCCCCTCCGCAGCCAGTGCTATCCACTCTTTGGGCTTTATTGGCTCTCTGTGGACTCCCCAGATGAGGAGAAATTGTAGCCACTTTCTGCTACCCCAAATTTCCCACCAGCAATTTTTCTTCCAGTAGGTGCCCTGCATCCTGCACAAAGCAGCTTGGACTTGGCCTCTGTTCAATTCCAGGGTTATTGGAGCTCAGACCGTGGCTCCTGAATAGAGATGGAAAATAAACTGAAAAGTGGAAGCTATTGAAACAATGGACCTTCTTCCATTTACAGCAGAGTGGATGACTTTCTGGTCAAGTCAGGGTCTCCCCGCTTGTTGGTAGCACGGAAGGGAGCCAATGGAGGAACCTAAAGCTTTCTTTCTATTGGAGAGCTTGTGTAGCGTGGTATTCAGAGGTAGTAAGTCTCCAGCTATTTCAGGCACAGGTGACAAGTGAGGCATATTCATCTCTCATGTATTTTCCATCCCAATAGAAGGACTGAGCCCAGTTTCACATTTTACCATGTGATCATTCTGCTCTGGTACTTCAAGATTCTGTGATCACACTTAGCTGTGATTTGACAGTCTGTACACTAACATGTTGTCCTCTGTCATTTCAGCTCTCCAGGTCCTCTAGAAAGACCCAAGTCCCTCTGTCCAGCTGGTGGCAACTGAGGTCCTAAATGACATCTGTCCTGGCCGAGTGCTTGGGGAATGAAGCGGGAGACAAAGAGAACAAGGCGCTCCAGTAGTATAAGGCCCTACCGTCAATCAAACGTTAACCCCACCCTTGGCCCTCGTAAGCCTTGCCCACCGGTCACTGGAAGTCCCAAGCCATGAGGTATTACTTCCAGGGTCAAGGCAGACAAATGACCGGAAGCAACGTGTGTCATGTGACCCCTCTAAGAACTCCTCCCATTGTCCTCTACCAATCGGGATGGGGTTTGCCCTGATAGGAACGCCCCAAGAGAAGATTTGACCAATCGGGGGAGTTCCGGGGCAGGATGACCTGTCTGGAAGTGGTTCGTGTGACCCCTCTAAGAATACCTCCCACCACCATCTACCAATCAGTAGGGGTTTGAGCCACTGGGGACCACCCCGAGAGGAGGTTTGACCAATCATGGGGAGTTGCGGGATGGGGTGATCTGTCTGGAAGTGGTTTGTGTGACCCCTCTAAGAATTCCTCCCACCACTGTCTACCAGTCAGTAGGGGTTTGAGCCACTGGGGACCACCCCGAGAGGAGGTTTGACCAATCATGGGGAGTTGCGAGGTGGGGTGATCTGTCTGGAAGTGGTTTGTGTGACCCCTCTAAGAATTCCTCCCACCGCCCTCTACCAATCAGGAGGGGTTTGAGCCACTGGGGACCACCCCGAGAGGAGATTTGACCAACTGGGGGGAGTTCCGGGGTGGAGTGACCCGTCTGGGAGTGCTTCGTGTGACCCCTCTAAGAACTCCTCCCACCACCTTCTACCAATCGCGATGGGTTTCGGCTGCAGAGGACTGCCCCGAGAAGAGATTTGACCAAAATGGGGCAGGTTCTCGGATTGGGTGAACCGTCCAGAAGAGGGTCATGTGAGCCCTCTAAGAACTCCTCCCAACACCCTCTGCCAATCAGAGTGCAGCACCATCACCCCATAAGTCCCAGCGCTGGGCAGAGGATGCCATCTCTTACCAAGAAGACATGTTTTAGAAATTGTGGAAAGGCTGAAAGGAAACATGGACTCCTTTACCACCCCGTGAGACCTCCAGATTTTGTTTTAGCTCCGAGGACCTTTGGAGTTGTGTGGAGAAAGCGCTACGGCAGTGACGGTTCCGAGGAGGGCCCTTTGACTCAACCGTTGATGGATACGTCGGAACCCGACCCCAAAATCCAAACCTTTGTGAGGCACCCCGATGAGTGTGACAGCCTCTCATTGTCCATGCCCTAAAGTTGGAAGGCGATTGTGGCTTGGGGGAGTCACAAGGTGAACGGGAAAGATGGCGCTCAGGTAAATGAATGATTAAGAAGCGACGGTCGATCATGGGGGTGTAATGGGGTTAGGAATCAACCTGGCATTGCATAAATCTAAAAACAGTGGGGTGGGGGCAGTGGGGTGGGGTGGGGTGCTTACACTGTTTTTTGTCTGAAAATCTCTCAACAGCTCGACGATGCCTTTCTAGAGGCCTTTGAGAAGTTGCACATCGGTAGCCCTGTGGGAGTAAATCCATCGCGCATCAGCTGTTTTTGCTCCTGTCTGAGACCCAGATCTCAAGAAGAAAATCCAGAAAAGGACAAAAATGGAAGAATGAACCAGCTCAGACTCCCTCATGGTAGGGATCATGGCGTCCTTTGTTTCAGGCGGCTGTAAAAGATTGTGTTAAACCAGGCGATTAATAAAACTTATTTAAATGTGTCAGAATGAACGTGTCCCCCTCCATACTTGTGTTCGTAAAAGACGGTCCCAGGAACAGTCATGTCTCCACAGACAGCTCTGTTAAAGAAAATCTGTTAAACCCCCAGGAAAGTTGGGGGCTTTGACGGGGTCAATCTTCTTTTTCAAGTGGCCAAAAAGCATCCTAAAACTTTAAATAGAAGACAGGTAAGAGCTTGGCTTTCACACCAGGATGCTTACACTTTACACAAACCAGCTCAAATACGTTTTAAAAGAACCAGGACCGTTGTTTCAGATGTGGACGCACAATGGCAGGCAGATTTGGTCCGTATGCACCGCTTCTCCAAACACAACAGCGGTTTTAAGTACATCTTAACAGTGATAGACATTCTATCCAAATATGCCTGGGCCTTAGGCCTAAAAGACAAGATGAGCGGTGAGGAATCCAAGGCCTTTAAAGCTATTTCTTGCCAAGGTCGCGTGCCTCAAAAATGACAAACTAATCGGTGGAAAGAATTTTGAAACAAACCTTTTAGCAGATTGTTGAAACGGCACAGCGTTAACGCTTTTTGTTACTGATAATGAAGTCAAAGCAGGGGTTGTGGAGCGATTTTAACAGAACTTGAAAAAGATGTGGAGGATGTGGCGATATTTTACAGCCCATAACGCCTTTCGCCACATTGACCTGTTACCTGACTTTATGAAGAGTTACAACCAGAGCTTTTACAGAACTCTACGTACCAGACCCGCTGATGTTAACCCTTCCAATTCTCTGAAGATATGGAAACCGGTTGATAGAGACGGTTTTAAAATAAAACCGGTTGTTGCCCCTTTTAGAAAAGGCGACCACATGAGACTATCTAAAACCAAAGGAGCTTTTGAAAAAGGTTGTGAACAGACGTTTACCAATGAGATATTTATAGTGGATGAAGCCTTAACCAGGAGCCCGAGACCTTTATACCGATTAAAAGATTACGAGGGTGAGACAGTTACTGGATCTTTTTACCCTGAAGATTTACAAAAAGTAAACCCCAAACAAGACAAGATTTGCAGGATCGAAAAAGTTCTAGCGGAGAAAGGAAAAGGGAGAAAAAAGCAGCTACTGGTGAAATGGTTTGCTGGGGGGGGGGGGCAATAAGTTTACCAGCTGGGTGGAAGCTTCTCAATTCTGACGTTTAGACACAAACAAACAAAAAGATTCCTCCTGCAAAGACTGAGGGAGCGAAAAATGAGCGACAGCGGGTTTTACATGACTTTGCCCAGCAATGCCAGCTCTGCAGTTTTTCCTCAAAACACCAGCTCGAACTTTACAATACAGCTAATTAAACCCTTGGATCTCCCGGGTGCGTGGGAGGTGGGGTTAGTGGAAATACAACACCCGCACAGCTGGAACGCTATCAACGAGGACACCCCTTTTGAAATCACCTTTGAAGATATGGCATAGAGTTTTATCCTACGATGAGGTTATTACTCGTCCATACCCGAATGATTGGATCATATGAACAGTACCGTGGCTCGTCATCCCCCACCGCCTGAGGTGGTCATGAACGATGACCCTGTGGGTAGAAAAGTTAGCCTTAAATCTGCTGATTTTACTTTTATGTTTTCTACCAGCAGGGAGCTAGCTCACATTCTAGGTTTGGGCCCCAAGCGCAGCGTCCAAAAATTCCCCTTCTGGGCAGACATCACAGGGGGAGTTAATTCCTTGTATCTGCACACAGATATTGCAGAACACCAGTTTGTGAGGGACTTTTCTGTTCCCCTGTTACGCTGTGTCCCTGTCTGAGGAAGGAACAATGAGTTTGTCACCATCACCTACGATAAACCTCATCACGTTCCTGTCAGAAAACACCACATCGATACCATTACCATTGAAATAAAGACAGATCAGAACAGATACATCTCATTTGTTGAACGGAGTGGATGTGAAAATTTAAACTGACGCGCAGATAAGATGCTTTCTGTTTAATGGGCAGTGCAGCCGAAGGCTTTAAATTGCGCATTGTATCAGCATCCCTTTTTGTGAAGAAAGTATGGGTGGCCCTGAGCGTTCGTCTGGGGCACGCGGAGTCCCTGCTTACCACAAATGCTAAATATCCCGTGGACCGTGTGGGAATGAAAGTGTTTAGCATTCCCGTGGGCAGCAGGGTCAATAACCAGGAGAACCTGTTTTTTGGGACAGTTACCCAAAATGCTTGTCCTAGGCTTTGTCTTATGCCTTGAGTGGAAGTTACACTAAAAATCCCTTTCATTTTAAACATTATGATATTAATTTTGTGGCCTTGTATGTGGCTGGTGAACAGATACCAACCAAGCCTCTGCAACCAGACTTCGAGGCAGGATGCTGCGTGAGAGAATACATGAATCTGGTACAGACACTGGTAAACACATGACAGATCGTTCTCTGTTAATCGACCGTGAGGAGTTTCCACAGGGTTACACCTTGTTTGCCTTTGACCTGTCTCCCGACCAGGAATGCGCCGATGACTATTCCCTGATTCAAACCGGGAACCTGAGAGCAGAAATACGTTTTGGGAAGGCTTTAACCATCACCATCAATCTGATCGTGCATGGGGTTTTTGACAACATCATGGAGAGAAATCAGAGGAGAGACGTTCTGCTTGACCATATGTGAACATGGACACCGTGCAGCTCTCGTGTGTCTTATCAAGGTGCCTTACACAAAAGAGAATTTCTTAGATGTGTTCCCTTGTGATTTGGCTCCCTGGCGACAAGCTGTCTCAGAGACCCCTAGGTTTGTATCGTGCATCCACACAACCAACCTGGTGAACACTGGCTTGCCTTGTGTCTGGCGGAGTGTAACTGTGGAGAGTTTTTAGACTCATACGGGCACCCCCCGAAGAGCATGTTGTTTCCTAAAAGCATTATGAAATTTTTAAACAAAAATGCCACAGGCATTGTGTTTCACAATAGACAATTACAAGACCCCTGCTTTGTCGCCTGCGGCTATCACTGAGTGTTTTTCTGACATCATCGGAGCAAGGGTTTATCTTGTGACCGGACTTTAAAATTGTATTCTAATGACTTAGTGCAAAACGACCGGATGGTGATGAACTTTGTAGAAAATACATTTAAATTCTTGGGCATGCCTAGCCTTGCTCAAAATGTGTTTCAACAAGCCCAGACATGTGTATCTTGCAATGCTTTTTATAGCCATGTTATCCAATATTCTCAGGCATAACAGACAATGTTTTGTTTGGCATTATCCAACACATTTTTTATAAAGTAACTTTTCCCACTGTTGCTAGGCCCTGTGAGAATTGCAGAAAAGGGGTTTTTCCACCTCGTATCCATTTTAAAATCCGTACGGCAGGGTTTTAAACCCTTCTCCTAGGACCCTCTTGTTGTAAATGACTTTCTGTGTTTTCTTAAGGGTTTTGGTCTCTATTTACCACTGATTTTTGTTCCTTATGATAGAGGGCTGCTGCACCTCTCTCTTTTTTGAGGTGTTTTCTCGCAGGCCTGTGCAATAGTCCAGGACTAGATCTTTCAAACTGTCAAAGTTGATCTTTTGACAGTTTGCCAAGTTCAGGGTAATACTTTTGACTTTCATACAGGCCTTTCCTCCCGACAGCTTATACCCGTACGTTTTCGGGCCTGCCGACACAAACTCGGTGATGTGTTGATCTGGCGGGATCTCGCTCGTGAGGGAATTTAGAAAGAGTTTAGCGATTTGGTGTTTAGCGGGGTTAAACCTGATCTTGTGTTGGCACAAACGCACGCCTTCTTTCTGGTAGAAATAGTTCATGTACTTATTTTGCTTTTCTTCGTCTGTGCACCAGCTGGGATACCCTGAAGCCTCTTGTTTTTGGCGGAGGTGTCATTTGATGTACTCTGAAAAGAGTTCATCAGATTTTTCATTAAAAAGCCAGATTTCATATATTTTTGCCACCGCGTACCCCTTCGCTATGGCTGCGTTCAATTCCACCGTGCACCAAGTCCCCAGGATGGCCCTCTCCTCATCAGTATGGATGCACATCTCCTGCTGCTCGGTTTCCGCACAGGTTCGGCATATCGGGAACATAA